>NC_140654.1:34979416-35579416 GCF_978046115.1 Saccoglossus kowalevskii
ATATTGTTCACATTTGTTCATGTTTTTTTTTTGTTCAAAGTGTCAAAGTTAACTGAATGCTTCAATAGACATACCATATTGTCAAAAACACATTATCTATTGTTTTGATAAAGTGATTCTGTGAACACAATTGGCTATTGGGATCAACCTTGGTGTGTTTGTTCAAACCTGTATCTCTCACATGCCTGGATCACATTCAAAATTCACATAAACATCATGCTTCTTTGGATACCTTCATTTGTTTGTTTCACACTGCACCATTTTTGTTCTGAAAAGTTATCAAAATCAGATTTCTCATGTATGGACAAATTTTTACATTATGAAATCTTATGCACGTCATTATATTTTTCAGATCGGTTTCAAAATTGCAGATTGGCAGCCAATTTGGTGTAATGAAGCCATTCAAGAACCATTCATATCTCTGACATGGTTTGACCAACTTTGTCTGAACAGACTATTCAAAAAACCTTTCATGAAAATGGTATATGTTAAAATATAATTTGTTGGATAAAGACAATGCCTGTATTAGTTCCATGAAAGTACAAGCCAGCACACAATAATGATTATGATTAATGCATGCTTGTGATAAATATCAATAGTATATTAGATTTATTAAACTGTTGTTGTAATTTCCATATGTTCCTTGTCAAAAAGCTTGGAACATATGAAAATTATTTCATTTGTTGATATTTATCATGTGTCATATTCTCTATGAATATATATAAATATATTCAATGTTCAGTGGCTTGCGATGGCTGAACAATGTCACAGGTTGTTTTTGGAATTTAGCTTGGCTGAATTTATTAGTCAAGTCATCTTATAATTGAGTTTCTGATCATAGTAACTATTACCATCAAGTAATACATCGTATAATACAATTACTTGTTTAATAAAAGTGATCATGTTGACATGATGTGCTTATTGATATATGTACTTGTAACATTGCTGACAAATGTGTATGTCACATGAATGGCAGTATTTGCATGGTTCCAATACTTCAGCTTTCTATTGTAGTAAGAATAAAGTAAACTTGTAATACAGTTTGTCAGTTGTACTGTCTGCAAAGCACACAATGTGAGTCTTGGCAATGTTGTGTGTTTGTCTGATACACTGTTATCAAGAACAGTATGTTGGTTTTTGATGAAACTTTATACATAGATGCTCTAAGACAATGCACAGACCTGATTAGTTTTGGGTGAAAATCTGTTCTTGTTAGTTACCTAATGTGCATAATAATAATGTCCTGGGTTCTAATCATTAAAATCTGTGTATATTAATTATCTGATTTTGTATAATTAGTCAGCATTCAGCTTTTCCATCAATATCTCAAGTACTTATTAGTCCCTGTTCAGACACAGTCCAAAAATGGGAACTTGTGTTTTGACCTCCGTGCATCCGGACCTGTATCTTAGAAATGCCTGGACCAATCACAATTAAACTTCAGACGTACATTGTACAGGATATTATACATACACACATCAATTTGTTTCACAATCTCATTTGAGATTTCTGAATGGCAGCCATTTTTGTACTGAAAAATCATCAAAATTAAGCCATTCCCGGCTGTTTACAGATGGATTTTGTTCAAACTTGGTATATACATTGGATATTATAGAACCTTGATGAACATCATTTTGTTTTTTTCATATAATATTCAGAATAGCTTGTTTTAATGAATGTGGTTCTAGTGCCATATCTCTGACATGCTTTGACTGATTATGTTCAAATTTTATATATTCATTATACATCATGTATTCAAAATGGCTGATTTTGTTTTAATTAATGCTGATCCAGAGCAATATCTCTCAATGTGGACAAGTACTCGTTTGATGATCAGATAGAAATATTAATCTTTTTAATGTTAAACAATCATCATAATCATATTCCTGACATGGTTATATTCCAGCTATATTACTATAAACAAAACTTTATATCTTAAATTTGATAACTAACGGGGACATGGCTTGTTGTAAAGAATCTTGGATTATTATTCATCCATAATAACTTGCATTCCGTTGATTTTTTGACTCCCTTGTGCGAAGCACATAATGGGAGTCTTTGCAGTTAGTGTGTGTATGTGTGTCCGACTGTTCCACTGCTATCTCAAGAACCATACATCGGTTTTTGATAAAACTTGGTGCATAGATGCCCTGGGCCAATGCGCAGATTTGATTAGGTTTTGGTAAAAATCCATGCTCGTTAATTACCTAATTTGCATGATAATTAGCTAATTTTTAGCTGTTCTACATCATTTTGTTTTTTTCATATAATATTCAGAATAGCTTGTTTTAATGAATGTGGTTCTAGTGCCATATCTCTGACATGCTTTGACTGATTATGTTCAAATTTTATATATTCATTATACATCATGTATTCAAAATGGCTGATTTTGTTTTAATTAATGCTGATCCAGAGCAATATCTCTCAATGTGGACAAGTACTCGTTTGATGATCAGATAGAAATATTAATCTTTTTAATGTTAAACAATCATCATAATCATATTCCTGACATGGTTATATTCCAGCTATATTACTATAAACAAAACTTTATATCTTAAATTTGATAACTAACGGGGACATGGCTTGTTGTAAAGAATCTTGGATTATTATTCATCCATAATAACTTGCATTCCGTTGATTTTTTGACTCCCTTGTGCGAAGCACATAATGGGAGTCTTTGCAGTTAGTGTGTGTATGTGTGTCCGACTGTTCCACTGCTATCTCAAGAACCATACATCGGTTTTTGATAAAACTTGGTGCATAGATGCCCTGGGCCAATGCGCAGATTTGATTAGGTTTTGGTAAAAATCCATGCTCGTTAATTACCTAATTTGCATGATAATTAGCTAATTTTTAGCTGTTCTATGACTGTTCCACTGATATCTAAAGAACCACTCATTGGATTTTGATGAAACTTGTTACATAGATGCTCTGAACATATGTGCAGATTTGATTAGTTTTTGGTAAAAATCTGTGCATATTAATTACCTAATTTGCATGATAATTAGCTAATTATTAGCTGTTCCACTGATATCTAAACAACCACTCATTGGATTTTGATGAAACTTTGTACATAGATGCTCTGAACTAATGTTAGGTTTTGATTAGTTTTTGGTAATAATCCGTGGATACTAATTACCTAATTTGCATAATGATTAGTCAATTTTTGGTTTTTCCACCGATATCTCAAGTACTAATCATATTTCAATGAAACTTGGTACATAGATGTCATGCGACACTGCACAGACCTGATAGTTTTTATGGTAATATCAGTACATATTAATTACCTAATTTGCATAATTAATTTTCAGCTTTTCTACTGATATCTCAAGTACTAATCACATTTCAATGAATCTAGAATTATGCAGAGACCCAATTAGTTTTCGGTAAATATTTGTGCATATTAATCACCTAATTTGCATAATTAGCCAATTTACAACTTTCACACTGATATCTCAGGTACTAAACATCACATATCAATGAATGTTTGTACATGGATGCTGTAGGCCAATAGACAGACCTTGATAATTGTGGGTAGAAATCTGTACATATTAATTACCTAATTTGCATAATTAACCAATTTTAAGCTTTCACACTGATATCTAAAGTACTAATTATTCCATTTCAACGAAACTTAGTACAAAGATGCTCTAGGACATTTCAATTAAACTTGGAAACATAGATTTTCTGTTACGTTGCACAGACCTCATTAGTTTTACACTCAAATCTGTTCATATTAATTTTCTGATCTGCATAATTAGTTTTCAGCTAAGTAATTTCGAATTATATTTCATGGGAGTTCTTTCTAAGCTTTCTTTGATTAAAAATAAATCATCACATTATAACTTAAATAATACACTGATCTAAATAGTCGACAAAAGCATACTATTTTCTTGCATCACCAAACTTTCACCAAAGCCAAAACCGTGACAAAAACCATTGGTTGATGTTCTTTTTTTCCCCTGGATTTACTGCTCCAGATCACACGTAACTGTGACGGCAGCCATTTACTTCAGCTTGTACAAGGAAATTATGATGTCACAGGAGAAAGCATTTCCGACAACATGTTGATTACTCCTGTAATGTGAACTACAGTACTTGTCTACTTCATGCGTATACTTCCACAGTTATTTGTAGGATTTAGGATGCAGTGATAATAGACAACATTCAATATCACATAGCAAAATACTAGTAATAATAATAGTAGACGACCATTTCTTGGTGTTTTAGCTGTTCCACATTCTGAGGGAAGTTCTAATGCATTGGTGTCATCTAGCCAAATAATCTTGTTCTTGTTGACCTCAAGAAAATGGCTGCCACTAGAATTACGTATGGTTGAGCGAGCTAACTCCAAACAACTCCAAACATAATTTTTGCCATGGTTTTCATACTGGCAAGTGTTTAATAAACATACTATGGTTGGTAATAATTTGCATGATAAAAATGGTGTACTTTGATCGACTTATTTGCATTGCACGTTTGTGATATGCAAGTCTATGGGAGAAACCATAAATTAGACTGAAAACCACAGATTTAAAATCAAATGTATTTTCTGTGAGTATTATAAACTTCAATAATTAGGATCACATTGTTTTTATGTTGTACATCTCAAATAGCAGACAAATATTAGTTACCAAGCTTCTTATTTGGAAGGCCAATTAATTTTTAGTAAGCTTTTATTAGCTTATCATATGAGTGATTGTCCGTCGTTGTCCGTGTCAATGTTTTACTTTTTCGACTTCTTCCTGAAAACTACAAGCCTGAATGCTTTGATACTTGGTGTATATGTACCTTGGGTAGACCTCTCTCAGATTTGTTCATTTTGTAATGATATCTTCAATTCTCTAATTTTGGTGAATATTTTTGGTAAAAAGTGATATTTTTGACTTCTTGTTAAAAACCGCAAGTCCAATTGCTTTGGTATTACATATATAGGTACTGCATGTGGTCCTCTCTCAGATTTGTTCATTTCATTATGATACCTTTAATTCTCTAATTTTAGTGAATATTTTTGTCATTTTTGGTAAAAAGTGATATTTTTGACTTCTTGTTAAAAACCGCAAGTCCAATTGCTTTTATATTACATATATACATGTAGGTACTACATGTGGACCTTTTTCAGATTTGTTAATTTTGTGGTGATATCTTTAATTATCTAATTTTGATAATTATTTTTGGTGAAAAGTGATAATTTTGAATCCTGTTGATACTATACATATTGTTCATTTTCTAATGATATCTTCTGTTCTTTAATTGAAATATGCATTGCTAACAGCGGAGCTATCTCAGCCGACTGGCTGCTTGTTAGTCCCCGTTCGGATGCAGTCCGAAAACGGGGACTTATGTTTTGCCCTGTGTGCGTCCGTCCGTCCGTCCGTCCGTCCGTCCGTCCGTCCGTGCGTGCGTGCGTGCGTGCGTGCGTGCGTCCGTGATCACCTGTATCTCGAACATGCATGGACCGATTAAGTTCAAACTTCACTCATACATCACACATTATATGGGACATATGCACATGCATTTATTTCATGATCTGATTAACGATAGCCGAATAGCGGCCATTTTAAGGCCGAAAATGCATCAAAATTGCACATTTTCACCATTCCGGACCCGGATCTCAGTTATGCATGGACGGATTTTGTTCAAATTTGGTACATACATTAAACATAATAGGACCTTGATGCACGTCATTTTTTTTTTGGATCGGGTTCGAAATGGCCGACTGGCGGCCATTTTGTTTTAAAGAATTCAGTTCTGGATCCGTATCTGAGACATGCTTGGATTGATCGAGTTCAAACTTCACACACACAAGGTACATCATGTCACAAATATGTATGTGCATTTATTTCATCATCTCATTAACGATAGCCAAATGGCGGCCGCTTTAAGGCCGAAAATGCATTGAAATCGCACATTTTCACCATTCCGGACCCGGATCTCAGTTATGCATGGACGGATTTCATTCAAATTTGGTACATACATTAAACATAATAGGACCTTGATGCACGTCATTTTTTTTTCCGGATCAAGTTCGAAATGGCCGACTGGTGGCCATTTTGTTTTAAAGAATTCAGTTCTGGATCCGTATCCGAGACATGTCTGGATTGATCAAGTTCAAACTTCACACACACAAGGTACATCATGTCACAATTATGTATGTGCATTTGTTTCATGATCTCATTAACGATAGCCAAATGGGGGTCGCTTTAAGGCCGAAAATGCATTGAAATCGCACATTTTCACCATTCCGGACCTGTATCTCAGTTATGCATGGATGGATTTTGTTCAAATTTGGTACATACATTAAACATAATAGGACCTTGATGCACGTCGTTTTTTTTTTCGGATCAAGTTCGAAATGGCCGACTGGCGGCCATTTTGTTAAAGAATTCAGTTCTGGATCCGTATCCAAGACATGTCTGGATTGATCAAGTTCAAACTTCACACACGCATGGTACATCATGTCACAAATAGAGATGTGCATTTGTTTCATGATCTGCTTAACAATAGTGGAATGATGGCCATTTTAAGGCCGAAAATGCATCAAAATCACGTATTTTCACAATTCCAGAACCGGATCTCAGTCATGCATGGATGGATTTTGTTCAGATTTAGCACAATGTGTTGTACATATGCAGGTGCATTTCGGTCATGATCTGCTTTGAATGTATATGTCACTCAAATATGAACGGAACGGGGACGTGTCATTGACAATGACTTGTTGATTTATTGTTTTAGGTATAGTAGAGGTTTTTTTGGTATATGTTAATCAAAATGAACTTGTTATAATAATATTTTATAACAAAAGTACAAGTATATTTAATTATCCTATGAAAATTTCAGAGCTCTATCATAAATAAAACATGCTTAAAACAACCTGCATTGGTGTGATGACTAAATTTGCACATTCCCATGTATTTTAAATAATTAATACAGTAATAATGAGTCAAAAATGAATACTTTTAGAACATTTTTAGATGCAAAACATTTGTCACAGCCGATTTCATGACCCTTATAATAATGCATCAACTTTATAATTCATTTATTCAAATGTAACTTAGTGTATGTCATTTAATTCTGTTATCAAAATGATCAAATGAGTGTTACTCAGCAAGCACTCATCAGATCTTTTCACTTTTTCAGTGATTGTAGATGTAATATATATATGAACATTACATAGCGTTGTTCAACGAAATTCTAGATATTTCTGGTGAAAATATATGAAATATAAATTTAAAAGAATTATATTGTGTTTTATTCAGATAAAAAATTGTGGTATTCCTTTCACTTCCTTCACAGTACTCATTTGAATATTCAATAAAGGATTGGTTTACTTACCAGTCACATGACCACATGAACGAACCAAACTTCAATTCTATGAATATAATTTGTAAATTTAAGTTTGTGAAAATCTCTACTACGTATGAGGAAAGGTACATTTTGAAACTGGAACCACCCATAGCGATCACTATGCTGCTACTGGAACCACCCATAGCGATCACTATGCTGCTACTCGAACCACCCATAGCGATCACTATGCTGCTACTCGAACCACCCATAGCGATCACTATGCTGCTACTGGAACCACCCATAGCGATCACTATGCTGCTACTGGAACCACCCATAGCGATCACTATGCTGCTACTCGAACCACCCATAGCGATCACTATGCTGCTACTCGAACCACCCATAGCGATCACCATGCTGCTACTGGAACCACCCATAGCGATCACTATGCTGCTACTCGAACCACCCATAGCGATCACTATGCTGCTACTGGAACCACCCATAGCGATCACTATGCTGCTACTCGAACCACCCATAGCGATCACTATGCTGCTACTCAAACCACCCATAGCGATCACTATGCTGCTACTGGAACCACCCATAGCGATCACTATGCTGCTACTCAAACCACCCATAGCGATCACTATGCTGCTACTGGAACCACCCATAGCGATCACTATGCTGCTACTCGAACCACCCATAGCGATCACTATGCTGCTACTCAAACCACCCATAGCGATCACTATGCTGCTACTGGAACCACCCATAGCGATCACTATGCTGCTACTCGAACCACCCATAGCGATCACTATGCTGCTACTGGAACCACCCATAGCGATCACTATGCTGCTACTGGAACCACCCATAGCGATCACTATGCTGCTACTGGAACCACCCATAGCGATCACTATGCTGCTACTCGAACCACCCATAGCGATCACTATGCTGCTACTGGAACCACCCATAGCGATCACTATGCTGCTACTCGAACCACCCATAGCGATCACTATGCTGCTACTGGAACCACCCATAGCGATCACTATGCTGCTACTGGAACCACCCATAGCGATCACTATGCTGCTACTGGAACCACCCATAGCGATCACTATGCTGCTACTGGAACCACCCATAGCGATCACTATGCTGCTACTGGAACCACCCATAGCGATCACTATGCTGCTACTCGAACCACCCATAGCGATCACTATGCTGCTACTGGAACCACCCATAGCGATCACTATGCTGCTACTCGAACCACCCATAGCGATCACTATGCTGCTACTCGAACCACCCATAGCGATCACTATGCTGCTACTGGAACCACCCATAGCGATCACTATGCTGCTACTGGAACCACCCATAGCGATCACTATGCTGCTACTCGAACCACCCATAGCGATCACTATGCTGCTACTGGAACCACCCATAGCGATCACTATGCTGCTACTGGAACCACCCATAGCGATCACTATGCTGCTACTGGAACCACCCATAGCGATCACTATGCTGCTACTGGAACCACCCATAGCGATCACTATGCTGCTACTCGAACCACCCATAGCGATCACTATGCTGCTACTGGAACCACCCATAGCGATCACTATGCTGCTACTCGAACCACCCATAGCGATCACTATGCTGCTACTCGAACCACCCATAGCGATCACTATGCTGCTACTGGAACCACCCATAGCGATCACTATGCTGCTACTGGAACCACCCATAGCGATCACTATGCTGCTACTCGAACCACCCATAGCGATCACTATGCTGCTACTGGAACCACGTGGCCATAGCGATCACTATGCTGCTACTGGAACCACCCATAGCGATCACTATGCTGCTACTGGAACCACCCATAGCGATCACTATGCTGCTACTCGAACCACCCATAGCGATCACTATGCTGCTACTGGAACCACCCATAGCGATCACTATGCTGCTACTGGAACCACCCATAGCGATCACTATGCTGCTACTCGAACCACCCATAGCGATCACTATGCTGCTACTGGAACTACCCATAGCGATCACTATGCTGCTACTCGAACCACCCATAGCGATCACTATGCTGCTACTGGAACCACCCATAGCGATCACTATGCTGCTACTCGAACCACCCATAGCGATCACTATGCTGCTACTGGAACCACCCATAGCGATCACTATGCTGCTACTCGAACCACCCATAGCGATCACTATGCTGCTACTGGAACCACCCATAGCGATCACTATGCTGCTACTCGAACCACCCATAGCGATCACTATGCTGCTACTCGAACCACCCATAGCGATCACTATGCTGCTACTCGAACCACCCATAGCGATCACTATGCTGCTACTCGAACCACCCATAGCGATCACTATGCTGCTACTCGAACCACCCATAGCGATCACTATGCTGCTACTGGAACCACCCATAGCGATCACTATGCTGCTACTCGAACCACCCATAGCGATCACTATGCTGCTACTCGAACCACCCATAGCGATCACTATGCTGCTACTCGAACCACCCATAGCGATCACTATGCTGCTACTCGAACCACCCATAGCGATCACTATGCTGCTACTCGAACCACCCATAGCGATCACTATGCTGCTACTGGAACCACCCATAGCGATCACTATGCTGCTACTGGAACCACCCATAGCGATCACTATGCTGCTACTGGAACCACCCATAGCGATCACTATGCTGCTACTCGAACCACCCATAGCGATCACTATGCTGCTACTCGAACCACCCATAGCGATCACTATGCTGCTACTGGAACCACCCATAGCGATCACTATGCTGCTACTCGAACCACCCATAGCGATCACTATGCTGCTACTCGAACCACCCATAGCGATCACTATGCTGCTACTGGAACCACCCATAGCGATCACTATGCTGCTACTGGAACCACCCATAGCGATCACTATGCTGCTACTCTTACCACCCATAGCGATCACTATGCTGCTACTCGAACCACCCATAGCGATCACTATGCTGCTACTGGAACCACCCATAGCGATCACTATGCTGCTACTCGAACCACCCATAGCGATCACTATGCTGCTACTCGAACCACCCATAGCGATCACTATGCTGCTACTCGAACCACCCATAGCGATCACTATGCTGCTACTCGAACCACCCATAGCGATCACTATGCTGCTACTCGAACCACCCATAGCGATCACTATGCTGCTACTCGAACCACCCATAGCGATCACTATGCTGCTACTCGAACCACCCATAGCGATCACTATGCTGCTACTCGAACCACCCATAGCGATCACTATGCTGCTACTCGAACCACCCATAGCGATCACTATGCTGCTACTGGAACCACCCATAGCGATCACTATGCTGCTACTGGAACCACCCATAGCGATCACTATGCTGCTACTCTTACCACCCATAGCGATCACTATGCTGCTACTCGAACCACCCATAGCGATCACTATGCTGCTACTGGAACCACCCATAGCGATCACTATGCTGCTACTCGAACCACCCATAGCGATCACTATGCTGCTACTCGAACCACCCATAGCGATCACTATGCTGCTACTCGAACCACCCATAGCGATCACTATGCTGCTACTCGAACCACCCATAGCGATCACTATGCTGCTACTCGAACCACCCATAGCGATCACTATGCTGCTACTGGAACCACCCATAGCGATCACTATGCTGCTACTGGAACCACCCATAGCGATCACTATGCTGCTACTGGAACCACCCATAGCGATCACTATGCTGCTACTGGAACCACCCATAGCGATCACTATGCTGCTACTCTTACCACCCATAGCGATCACTATGCTGCTACTCGAACCACCCATAGCGATCACTATGCTGCTACTGGAACCACCCATAGCGATCACTATGCTGCTACTCGAACCACCCATAGCGATCACTATGCTGCTACTCGAACCACCCATAGCGATCACTATGCTGCTACTCGAACCACCCATAGCGATCACTATGCTGCTACTCGAACCACCCATAGCGATCACTATGCTGCTACTCGAACCACCCATAGCGATCACTATGCTGCTACTCGAACCACCCATAGCGATCACTATGCTGCTACTGGAACCACCCATAGCGATCACTATGCTGCTACTGGAACCACCCATAGCGATCACTATGCTGCTACTGGAACCACCCATAGCGATCACTATGCTGCTACTGGAACCACCCATAGCGATCACTATGCTGCTACTGGAACCACCCATAGCGATCACTATGCTGCTACTCGAACCACCCATAGCGATCACTATGCTGCTACTCGAACCACCCATAGCGATCACTATGCTGCTACTGGAACCACCCATAGCGATCACTATGCTGCTACTCAAACCACCCATAGCGATCACTATGCTGCTACTGGAACCACCCATAGCGATCACTATGCTGCTACTCGAACCACCCATAGCGATCACTATGCTGCTACTCGAACCACCCATAGCGATCACTATGCTGCTACTGGAACCACCCATAGCGATCACTATGCTGCTACTGGAACCACCCATAGCGATCACTATGCTGCTACTCGAACCACCCATAGCGATCACTATGCTGCTACTGGAACCACCCATAGCGATCACTATGCTGCTACTCTTACCACCCATAGCGATCACTATGCTGCTACTCGAACCACCCATAGCGATCACTATGCTGCTACTCGAACCACCCATAGCGATCACTATGCTGCTACTGGAACCACCCATAGCGATCACTATGCTGCTACTGGAACCACCCATAGCGATCACTATGCTGCTACTCGAACCACCCATAGCGATCACTATGCTGCTACTGGAACCACCCATAGCGATCACTATGCTGCTACTCGAACCACCCATAGCGATCACTATGCTGCTACTGGAACCACCCATAGCGATCACTATGCTGCTACTGGAACCACCCATAGCGATCACTATGCTGCTACTCGAACCACCCATAGCGATCACTATGCTGCTACTGGAACCACCCATAGCGATCACTATGCTGCTACTCGAACCACCCATAGCGATCACTATGCTGCTACTCGAACCACCCATAGCGATCACTATGCTGCTACTCGAACCACCCATAGCGATCACTATGCTGCTACTGGAACCACCCATAGCGATCACTATGCTGCTACTCGAACCACCCATAGCGATCACTATGCTGCTACTCGAACCACCCATAGCGATCACTATGCTGCTACTCGAACCACCCATAGCGATCACTATGCTGCTACTCGAACCACCCATAGCGATCACTATGCTGCTACTGGAACCACCCATAGCGATCACTATGCTGCTACTGGAACCACCCATAGCGATCACTATGCTGCTACTGGAACCACCCATAGCGATCACTATGCTGCTACTCGAACCACCCATAGCGATCACTATGCTGCTACTGGAACCACCCATAGCGATCACTATGCTGCTACTGGAACCACCCATAGCGATCACTATGCTGCTACTGGAACCACCCATAGCGATCACTATGCTGCTACTGGAACCACCCATAGCGATCACTATGCTGCTACTGGAACCACCCATAGCGATCACTATGCTGCTACTCGAACCACCCATAGCGATCACTATGCTGCTACTCGAACCACCCATAGCGATCACTATGCTGCTACTGGAACCACCCATAGCGATCACTATGCTGCTACTGGAACCACCCATAGCGATCACTATGCTGCTACTCGAACCACCCATAGCGATCACTATGCTGCTACTCGAACCACCCATAGCGATCACTATGCTGCTACTCGAACCACCCATAGCGATCACTATGCTGCTACTCGAACCACCCATAGCGATCACTATGCTGCTACTCGAACCACCCATAGCGATCACTATGCTGCTACTCGAACCACCCATAGCGATCACTATGCTGCTACTGGAACCACCCATAGCGATCACTATGCTGCTACTCGAACCACCCATAGCGATCACTATGCTGCTACTCGAACCACCCATAGCGATCACTATGCTGCTACTCGAACCACCCATAGCGATCACTATGCTGCTACTCGAACCACCCATAGCGATCACTATGCTGCTACTCGAACCACCCATAGCGATCACTATGCTGCTACTCGAACCACCCATAGCGATCACTATGCTGCTACTGGAACCACCCATAGCGATCACTATGCTGCTACTCGAACCACCCATAGCGATCACTATGCTGCTACTCGAACCACCCATAGCGATCACTATGCTGCTACTGGAACCACCCATAGCGATCACTATGCTGCTACTGGAACCACCCATAGCGATCACTATGCTGCTACTGGAACCACCCATAGCGATCACTATGCTGCTACTCGAACCACCCATAGCGATCACTATGCTGCTACTGGAACCACCCATAGCGATCACTATGCTGCTACTCGAACCACCCATAGCGATCACTATGCTGCTACTCGAACCACCCATAGCGATCACTATGCTGCTACTGGAACCACCCATAGCGATCACTATGCTGCTACTCGAACCACCCATAGCGATCACTATGCTGCTACTCGAACCACCCATAGCGATCACTATGCTGCTACTCGAACCACCCATAGCGATCACTATGCTGCTACTCGAACCACCCATAGCGATCACTATGCTGCTACTCGAACCACCCATAGCGATCACTATGCTGCTACTGGAACCACCCATAGCGATCACTATGCTGCTACTGGAACCACCCATAGCGATCACTATGCTGCTACTCGAACCACCCATAGCGATCACTATGCTGCTACTGGAACCACCCATAGCGATCACTATGCTGCTACTGGAACCACCCATAGCGATCACTATGCTGCTACTGGAACCACCCATAGCGATCACTATGCTGCTACTCGAACCACCCATAGCGATCACTATGCTGCTACTGGAACCACCCATAGCGATCACTATGCTGCTACTGGAACCACCCATAGCGATCACTATGCTGCTACTCGAACCACCCATAGCGATCACTATGCTGCTACTGGAACCACCCATAGCGATCACTATGCTGCTACTCGAACCACCCATAGCGATCACTATGCTGCTACTCGAACCACCCATAGCGATCACTATGCTGCTACTGGAACCACCCATAGCGATCACTATGCTGCTACTCGAACCACCCATAGCGATCACTATGCTGCTACTCGAACCACCCATAGCGATCACTATGCTGCTACTCGAACCACCCATAGCGATCACTATGCTGCTACTCGAACCACCCATAGCGATCACTATGCTGCTACTCGAACCACCCATAGCGATCACTATGCTGCTACTCGAACCACCCATAGCGATCACTATGCTGCTACTCGAACCACCCATAGCGATCACTATGCTGCTACTCGAACCACCCATAGCGATCACTATGCTGCTACTCGAACCACCCATAGCGATCACTATGCTGCTACTCGAACCACCCATAGCGATCACTATGCTGCTACTCGAACCACCCATAGCGATCACTATGCTGCTACTCGAACCACCCATAGCGATCACTATGCTGCTACTCGAACCACCCATAGCGATCACTATGCTGCTACTCGAACCACCCATAGCGATCACTATGCTGCTACTCGAACCACCCATAGCGATCACTATGCTGCTACTCGAACCACCCATAGCGATCACTATGCTGCTACTCGAACCACCCATAGCGATCACTATGCTGCTACTCGAACCACCCATAGCGATCACTATGCTGCTACTCGAACCACCCATAGCGATCACTATGCTGCTACTCGAACCACCCATAGCGATCACTATGCTGCTACTCGAACCACCCATAGCGATCACTATGCTGCTACTCGAACCACCCATAGCGATCACTATGCTGCTACTCGAACCACCCATAGCGATCACTATGCTGCTACTCGAACCACCCATAGCGATCACTATGCTGCTACTCGAACCACCCATAGCGATCACTATGCTGCTACTCGAACCACCCATAGCGATCACTATGCTGCTACTCGAACCACCCATAGCGATCACTATGCTGCTACTCGAACCACCCATAGCGATCACTATGCTGCTACTCGAACCACCCATAGCGATCACTATGCTGCTACTCGAACCACCCATAGCGATCACTATGCTGCTACTCGAACCACCCATAGCGATCACTATGCTGCTACTCGAACCACCCATAGCGATCACTATGCTGCTACTCGAACCACCCATAGCGATCACTATGCTGCTACTCGAACCACCCATAGCGATCACTATGCTGCTACTCGAACCACCCATAGCGATCACTATGCTGCTACTCGAACCACCCATAGCGATCACTATGCTGCTACTCGAACCACCCATAGCGATCACTATGCTGCTACTCGAACCACCCATAGCGATCACTATGCTGCTACTCGAACCACCCATAGCGATCACTATGCTGCTACTCGAACCACCCATAGCGATCACTATGCTGCTACTCGAACCACCCATAGCGATCACTATGCTGCTACTCGAACCACCCATAGCGATCACTATGCTGCTACTCGAACCACCCATAGCGATCACTATGCTGCTACTCGAACCACCCATAGCGATCACTATGCTGCTACTCGAACCACCCATAGCGATCACTATGCTGCTACTCGAACCACCCATAGCGATCACTATGCTGCTACTCGAACCACCCATAGCGATCACTATGCTGCTACTCGAACCACCCATAGCGATCACTATGCTGCTACTCGAACCACCCATAGCGATCACTATGCTGCTACTCGAACCACCCATAGCGATCACTATGCTGCTACTCGAACCACCCATAGCGATCACTATGCTGCTACTCGAACCACCCATAGCGATCACTATGCTGCTACTCGAACCACCCATAGCGATCACTATGCTGCTACTCGAACCACCCATAGCGATCACTATGCTGCTACTCGAACCACCCATAGCGATCACTATGCTGCTACTCGAACCACCCATAGCGATCACTATGCTGCTACTGGAACCACCCATAGCGATCACTATGCTGCTACTCGAACCACCCATAGCGATCACTATGCTGCTACTCGAACCACCCATAGCGATCACTATGCTGCTACTCGAACCACCCATAGCGATCACTATGCTGCTACTCGAACCACCCATAGCGATCACTATGCTGCTACTCGAACCACCCATAGCGATCACTATGCTGCTACTCGAACCACCCATAGCGATCACTATGCTGCTACTCGAACCACCCATAGCGATCACTATGCTGCTACTCGAACCACCCATAGCGATCACTATGCTGCTACTCGAACCACCCATAGCGATCACTATGCTGCTACTTGAACCACCCATAGCGATCACTATGCTGCTACTGGAACCACCCATAGCGATCACTATGCTGCTACTCGAACCACCCATAGCGATCACTATGCTGCTACTCGAACCACCCATAGCGATCACTATGCTGCTACTCGAACCACCCATAGCGATCACTATGCTGCTACTCGAACCACCCATAGCGATCACTATGCTGCTACTCGAACCACCCATAGCGATCACTATGCTGCTACTCGAACCACCCATAGCGATCACTATGCTGCTACTCGAACCACCCATAGCGATCACTATGCTGCTACTCGAACCACCCATAGTGATCACTATGCTGCTACTCGAACCACCCATAGCGATCACTATGCTGCTACTCGAACCACCCATAGCGATCACTATGCTGCTACTCGAACCACCCATAGCGATCACTATGCTGCTACTCGAACCACCCATAGCGATCACTATGCTGCTACTCGAACCACCCATAGCGATCACTATGCTGCTGTTTTTACCTTGCCCGTACCATCAAAGATGGAAGGGAAAAGTATATTAAGGGAAAAATTTCTGTCCGGCGATGGCGGCGTTGTCGTCATTAATAATTGATATTGTGTGCACAATAACTTTACTGATTCTATTCCAAACTTTATCAAATGTCACCTTATTCATCAGTATAAACTCTTCCCTGAGTATGAACAACAGATGTCCTGTATGAAAATATCATGCAAAAATTGAGAAAATCTGATAAAATATTTTGACTGTTTCTACTTGACTGATCACTGGTGATACACATCAAAGGTCACTGATCTCAGTGGAAATGTGCATTGTTGTATGTGGTCAAAGAAGCAAATCTTTTATCTTGTAATAATATCCTCAGTAATGTATCTCCCAAATCCCATGGGAATACTGGACTGGTTTTCAAAACCAACTCATGGAGAGATTGCACAGTCT
Organism: Saccoglossus kowalevskii; assembly: GCF_978046115.1. NCBI lineage: Eukaryota > Metazoa > Hemichordata > Enteropneusta > Harrimaniidae > Saccoglossus > Saccoglossus kowalevskii. The sequence continues at coordinate 34,996,943 of NC_140654.1, forward strand.
GATACACATTTAAAAATCTACCAATAAAATCTTTACAGAAAACAAGATGTCAGAAAATTAATATAAGCACTCCTATAAATTGGGTGCCAAACTTTGATCAAAATTGGAGCTAATAGAAAATCTATTTAGTCCAAAGTTATCGAATCAAAAACAATACATAAATAGCAAAATGTTGCATCCACATTTTGAAAAGAAAATTGTTGAAAACAGTTGATTCGACAAATGAAAATTCACAGAAATTTGTTTGAGAACAGAATGACAAAGCTTTTATAAAACTAATTTACAAACGCACTTCAAAAACAAAGATTGCAGTGTTTGAAGATGTAGATTCTCAGTAGACAAAGTACTGTTGACTTCTCTCTCCACTGGACACCAACTACTGTAAAATACTTTATTTAGCTGGAATTAATTTTTGTTGAAATATGTTTTTGGGTGTTTTGTATGGAAATTATTTTCACAGATTTCTAACGAGCTGAATGTGAAATATAGGAAAAAAGGGTATATTCGCTGGATTTTATTTTCACTGAATCATTCAGCAAAAGTAAAGTATTTTACAGTATTTAAGTTGATTTACATACAAAGCATAGCTTGCAACATAATAGCTATTCATAGTGGGCGTTTTTTTACTTTTCAAATAATAATCACACAATGAATATAATAAGGCAGTTCATATTTGTTCATAGATGAGGCATTTGTTACTACCTTATACTAAAATATATTTGGGTATTTAGATTAATAACAAAATTTCACTTCCGGTCCGGTTAGAGGTAAAATACATAACAAATATTGCTTCTTGGATATCTAAGCTTCGTCGTCATGTACTTCGTTTAGTAATTCGAACTTCCCAGTTTGCGTAAAAAGGGCGAGTTTCGCAATTTCGGCATCGAAAATTCCTTTGCTTCATTATTTGCTGAGGAACGGCCGCTTTGGTACGTGCTCTGTATCTTGCAGCACATGAACCTAAAAACCTTAGGTTATCAAACAAAAATGACGTAGTACTAAAGTCCAAAAAGTACGTTCAATGTCTGCATTTTTCCTAGCATAAAAATGATTTGCTTCCTCGCTTATTGTGACATCCTCAAATCAACTGATTTCCATTCCCCTCAAGCGTCAAAATGGTATGTGTCTCCATTTTACGCCATGACTCGAAACATTCTTGTTTGCCTGATGTGTTCATTTGCCTTCAATAACGTCTCTGTGGCTGTCGCTGTCGTACTCTGAGTCTTGCCGATAACATTTTGGTTCAAATTAAAGTACCGGTACCTATCGCCAGAAAACTCAAATTTTCAACTAAAGCTAATTTGCATAACACTGTTTTTGCCCTTGGTCGCCATATTGGACACCGCATACAAATTACAACTAAGGAAGTTAGTAGGGAAATTCACTCCAATTAAATCACAGTCACTTGGGGGCTGAAAAATCAATAAATACTATTTGTTTTTAAAAAAGTCATCTGCTATGCGTATATAAATAAACAAGTTGTGAAACATGGCACCTAGTAAATCGACATCCTGTTTCAAATTTTGATTACTTACCTTAAAATTCGAAACAAAAATTTTAGAGGGGATCAGGTGTTACGTTAATAACCATTGTTCATAATCACTAACTTGGTTTTATTCAAAATTGCACAAATCCTGCGTTTTCTGATGATATCCGACGTAAGTAGAAGTTACAACCCAGTAAATAAAAGAACTAGTGTTTTAATTGGTCGTAAAAGGACTGGAGGAGATGACGACAAAAATGGCCAGCAGCCAGAATCAAGGGGGACTCACACAGAGTTCTGGGTAAATCAAGTGCGCATACTCATTTTCAGCCACTCAGTATTTAGAGTACTGACAATTTCCCACTTCCGGTCCGATTAGACTTAAAATACACCACGAATATTCACTTTTGAGATTTTTGGTATGTGTTGGTTCTTGGATATTTCAGCTTCGTCGTCCTGTACTTCATTTAGTAATTCAAACTTCCCAGATTGTGTAAAAACGGAGAGCTTCCTAATTTCAATATCGAAAACGCCTTGGCTTAATTATTTGCCGGGGGACGGTCGCTTTGGTACGTGCTCTGTAACTTGCAGCACATGAACCTAAAAACGTTAGGTAATCAAATTCACAGGAAGTTGACAATCCCTAATACATATTGCTAAATTGCCAGTTGTGAACTTTATCAGGATTCCCGTATGAAGTTACACATCATTCTACCATGGACAAATATTGATTACTTTTGTGCACTTCGGGTCCGGTTAGACTTAATTTACACCGCGAATATTCACTTTTGAGATTTTTGGTATGTGTTGGTTCTTGGATATTTCAGCTTCGTCGTCCTGTACTTCATTTAGTAATTCAAACTTCCCAGATTGTGTAAAAACGGAGAGCTTCCTAATTTCAATATCGAAAACGCCTTGGCTTAATTATTTGCCGGGGGACGGTCGCTTTGGTACGTGCTCTGTAACTTGCAGCACATGAACCTAAAAACGTTAGGTAATCAAATTCACAGAAAGTTGACAATCCCTAATACTGCTAAATCACCAGTTGTGAACTTTATCAGGATTCCCGTATGAAGTTACACATCATTCTACCATGGACAAATATTGATTACTTTTGTGCACTTCGGGTCCGGTTAGACTTAATTTACACCGCGAATATTCACTTTTGAGATTTTTGGTATGTGTTGGTTCTTGGATATTTCAGCTTCGTCGTCCTGTACTTCATTTAGTAATTCAAACTTCCCAGATTGTGTAAAAACAGAGAGTTTCTTGATTTCGATATCGAAACCGCCTTGGCTTAATTATTTGCTGCGGGACGGCTGCTTAGGTACGTGTTCTGTAATTTGCAGCGCATAAACCTAAAAACGTTAGGTAATCAAATTCACTGGAAGTTGACAATCCATATACATGTATTGCTAAATCGCCAGTTGTGAACTTTATCAGGATTCCCGTATGAAGTTACACATCATTCTAGCAAGGAAAAATATTGATAACTTTTGTGCAGGTTATATAATAAAATATGAAATAATTAATATTTCATTTTTATTTATTAAAGTATGTACACATTATATACAATTGGGGTGGGTATAAACCTATAAACAAATATTTCGTAAATAACACTGACCTTGAACTACGCCTTTGAGAAGTATTACTGATGGAATATTTTATATTGCAATGTCTTTCATTTTGAATTAGTTGTATTGCAATGCATTAGTAATAATGTAAATATATATATATACATTTCTTTATTTCATTGTTGAGACTGAGTTATATATTTGTTACGTACTACAATTTATCTATATTGCAAAACGATTATGGGAATTATTAATTTCAATAAACAATATTCAACTATCCTTTGCAACACCAATAAGATCATAATGGCAATGTTTATTGGTCTTTGAAACTAGAGACATTATCAGAGCATGGGTCTTATTTTGGAACTCCTGCCAGGATGGAATTCCCAGAATAGCACCATAAAACTTTAATTCTCAACAAGGATGAAAGGACCAGTTACTGGGACAAAGCCCTACTCCCCGCGAAACCCACCAGATATGAAACCCACTTTTATCGCGAAAGCCACTCACCGCGAAGCTACTAGTTTTTATACTAAAATATCTGAAATACTTTGAATAAAGCTGGAAACTATGCCCCTTAAACTAATTAAACAAATTTTTTGTAAGATATTAACATCTATCAAGAACATTCGGTAGACTGCTTTCCAACTGTTGTTTCAACCCCAAAACTTGTTTGTATTCAAAATTAATTATGACAATGCATATTCACGTTGAAACAAACTATGGTAAAGGGAATGATATTGTATAACAAAGGGCAAGGTCACCAGAGTTCAACTATGTTTATAACTGTATCATCGGCCTCACGTAATCCATTGCACCCTCCCTCGGTGATAAACTGACGATTGAACATCAGCACACATCAGAGTCTGGTGGGTGAATGTTGACATTTACTTGTGATGCGATAGCCATTTTTGTTGGCGATAAGCGTCACTTCCATAAAACGGGCATTATGATCATTCATGTTTTCCCGCATTTTAGACAATGATATCCGAAGTGTTAAATACTGACCAGGATGCCTGGACGCCCATTTATTAGCTTATCATATGAGTGATTGTCCTTCTTGAAAACTACAAGCCTGAATGCTTTGATACTTTGTGTGTACGTACATTGGGCAGACTTCTCTTAGATGTGTTAATTTCATGATCATATCTTCAATTTTCCAATTTAGGTGAATATTTTTGGTAAAAAGTGATATTTTCGACTTCTTGTTAAAAACTGCAAGTCTGTTTGGTTTGATATTATATATATCTGTACTACATGTGGACCTCAGATTTGTTCATTTTGTGAAGATATCTTCAATTCTCTAATTTTGGTGACTATTTTTTTGGTGAAAAGTGATATTTTCGAACTCTTGTTGAAAACAGCAAGTCCGATTGCTTTAATACTAAACATATTGTTCATTTTCTAATGATATCTTCAGTTCTTTAATTGAAATGTGTATTGCTAACAGCGGAGCTATCTCAGCCGACAGGCTGCTTGTTAATTGAAAAATCAACAAAGATAGCGTGAAAGGTTCTCATGAAACACAATTGTGAGAGAGATTCAGATTTGAACGTCCCGGGCAAACTGAAAAAACACACACATGGAGCATTCCACAAAGAAAATGTTTGTGCCTGTTTTTTATATTTTAAAATTATGTTTTGTCAGCCAAGACCAAGTACATGTAAGTGCATAGGATCATGCATCTCACACTACTTGCATTTATTTTGACAAGATTCAATGGCAGTATGTGCCTGCAAATTTGCTTAATGATTCAGATACAACTTATATTAGTCAATAATTAGACATGTCTATCTGTTTAAATAGTTGTAGTAATTGCTACACAATTATTCAAGATATTTATTAGCTTTCCCATAATCACATTACAGAGATGACCTGTGACCCGTGGTGGCTCCACGCCACATCACAAAGATGACCTGTGTCCTACATGTCACAGAGGTGACCTGTGACCCAAGGCTCACATAGCAGTTCTTCACACTTTTACTGCCAGGCAATCAAAGTGCCAGCAACAACCTGTCTAAAAAGTATATTATTGCTGAGACTTTTCGAGCCATCCTTTCATTTCATTTATCTTGTCAAATCTGTATCTGATAATGATGAATATAACAATTCACTTTATTGAATTTACTGAATACATGAAAAAATGTCCAACTTGTTAAATATGACTTGAAATAAAAGTTTTATTTTCTGAAGAGAGATCAGGTTGATATATACCATATACTGAAATTAAACACCCGCTAAGACTTTACAAGAATCTGGAAGAATACCTCTTGCTTCCATTGACATCAAGCCTTCAATATAAAAAAGTGGACATATAAATGAATCAATAAGTGAATAAAATACTAAAGTTAGTTTCCAATAACTTAAACTAATACAATACCTGCCAGAGTAGCTTGAAATCCTGCATTATAGTCACATGCAACTTCATTCTGTTCATAGTCGTATCTACTGTCTTCCCAAAAGTCATTTGCATCAGGACCACCAACCAAGGCACCAGTCAGTTCATTAGGGTTATCACCTTCCAAACCGAAACTCTCAGAAGGTGTACATGGCTGGAATTTTGCTGGACATGAACTATTGACAAATTTGAATGAAGACAGTACAGAACCATGTAAACATGAAGGCGGTAGATTGTGTCGCGGTGAAGGGAAACCCATGTAAACATGAAGGCGGTAGATTGTGTCGCGGTGAAGGGAAACCCATGTAAACATGAAGGCGGTAGATTGTGTCGCGGTGAAGGGAAACCCATGTAAACATGAAGGCAGTAGATTGTGTCGCGGTGAAGGGAAACCCATGTAAACATGAAGGCGGTAGATTGTGTCGCGGTGAAGGGAAACCCATGTAAACATGAAGGCGGTAGATTGTGTCGCGGTGAAGGGAAACCCATGTAAACATGAAGGCGGTAGATTGTGTCGCGGTGAAGGGAAACCCATGTAAACATGAAGGCGGTAGATTGTGTCGCGGTGAAGGGAAACCCATGTAAACATGAAGGCGGTAGATTGTGTCGCGGTGAAGGGAAACCCATGTAAACATGAAGGCGGTAGATTGTGTCGCGGTGAAGGGAAACCCATGTAAACATGAAGGCGATAGATTGTGTCGCGGTGAAGGGAAACCCATGTAAACATGAAGGCGGTAGATTGTGTCGCGGTGAAGGGAAACCCATGTAAACATGAAGGCGGTAGATTGTGTCGCGGTGAAGGGAAACCCATGTAAACATGAAGGCGGTAGATTGTGTCGCGGTGAAGGGAAACCCATGTAAACATGAAGGCGGTAGATTGTGTCGCGGTGAAGGGAAACCCATGTAAACATGAAGGCGGTAGATTGTGTCGCGGTGAAGGGAAACCCATGTAAACATGAAGGCGGTAGATTGTGTCGCGGTGAAGGGAAACCCATGTAAACATGAAGGCGGTAGATTGTGTCGCGGTGAAGGGAAACCCATGTAAACATGAAGGCGGTAGATTGTGTCGCGGTGAAGGGAAACCCATGTAAACATGAAGGCGGTAGATTGTGTCGCGGTGAAGGGAAACAATGTAATGTTATATTTAGCCTGACATGTAGGAGTAAGTGGTGCCCTCGCCAGCCGAATAGCATCAGAGGGTTTTGAGCACCGTGGAGGGCGCAACTCATGCGACCTTGTCAGTCTAGCGTTATATTGTGTTGTGGTATTTCAGATTAGTTCTAATTGAACTTCATAATCGTAATTATTTTTGGTACTAACCATGTATTGTAAAATTGACAATTGAAAAATAGTGTATGCATATAAGTGTTCTTACTTATATCTAATAAGTAGTTATTAGCTAAACCACATAATGTGGCATAACTTACCTTGCACGATGATGAGGTTGTTTAGGATAATTGTTTCCATAGCCAATAACATAACTCTGATCGTTTGGATTCTCTCCTAATATGTAATTAATTTGATTACAAGCAAAGTCTGTATAGTTACCATCAGGATTGATTCCCGATTCGGCTGCAAGTAGTGCAATAAATGCATTGGCAGCTTGATAAAAAGAAGAAACATATGGATGTGAAAAAAAACTAGAGTTGTACATAGTGGATATGTCAAAGCTTGTCCAATATACGTCTGCAATATTGTATTGTATAGTTTCACAGGCTGCCGTGATATCTTCAACTACATCCAAGATTTATTTAATTATTCGCTGACCAAGTTTAGAGAGGCCAGGGTATCCTTATTAAGTGAACTGAATCACTGTAACTCAAAAGCCAATGCAGCCATCTTCTGTTATATATTAACAATTATGAACACTCATCCTGTGGCAATAGAGAGGCTGCTTTTATACATTCACTAAACCACACAGAACCAGTAGTTTTACATCCGTTCTGACTTGACGCCATATTCCAAGCTCTGAATGTCACTAACGGGCAACTACTAATTACTTTTCTTTTCACATGTGCAGTCGACCACGTGACTTAAACTCACAATCTTCATGACTCTAGATAGACTCACTCCATACTCTAATGCATTCGTTTCACAACCTTCTAACAATAAGCTAATCACTAGTGTCGTAACGTCACACTAAATATTATACTCAAAGCCTGCTATCATTCCTTCACCTAGATATACAGTTGTAAGGTCTCATAACATTTTGTCATTCCTTCACCTAGATATACAGTTGTAAGGTCTCATAACATTCTGTCATTCCTTCACTTAGATATACAGTTGTAAGGTCTCATAACATTCTGTCATTCCTTCACCTAGATATACAGTTGTAAGGTCTCATAACATTCTGTCATTCCTTCACTTAGATATACAGTTGTAAGGTCTCATAATATTCTGTCATTCTTTCACTTAGATATACAGTTGTAAGGTCTCATAACATTCTGTCATTACTTCACCTAGATATACAGTTGTAAGGTCTCATAACATTCTGTCATTCCTTCACCTAGATATACAGTTGTAAGGTCTCATAACATTCTGTCATTCCTTCACCTAGATATACAGTTGTAAGGTCTCATAACATTCTGTTATTCCTGCACCTAGATATACAGTTGTAAAGGTCTCCTAGCATTCTGTCATTCTTTCACCTAGATATGCAGTTGTAAGGTCTCATAGCCTCTTGTCATTCCTTCACCTAGATATGCAGTTGTAAGGGTCTCAACATTCTGTCATTCTTTCACCTAGGTATGCAGTTGTATGGTCTCATAACATTCTGTCATTCCTTCACCTAGATATACAGTTGTAAGGGTCTCAACATTCTGTCATTCCTTCACCTAGATATGCAGTTGTATGGTCTCATAACATTCTGTCATTCCTTCACCTAGATATACAGTTGTAAGGTCTCATAGCCTCTTGTCATTCCTTCACCTAGATATGCAGTTGTAAGGGTCTCAACATTCTGTCATTCTTTCACCTAGGTATGCAGTTGTAAGGTCTCATAGCATTCTGTCTTCCTTCACCTAGATATACAGTTGTAAGATCTCATAACATTCTGTCACCTAGATATACAGTTGTAAGGTCTCATAATATTCTGTCATGCCTTCACCTAGATATGCAGTTGTAAGGTCTCATCACATTCTGTCATTCCTTCACCTAGATATACAGTTGTAAGGGTCTCATAACATTCTGTCATTCCTTCACCTAGATATGCAGTTGTAAGGTCTTATAACATTCTGTCATTCCTTCACCTAGATATACAGTTGTAAGGTCTCATAGCATCTTGTCATTCCTTCACCTAGATATGCAGTTGTAAGGTCTCATAGCCTCTTGTCATTCCTTCACCTAGATATGCAGTTGTAAGGTCTCATAACATTCTGTCATTCCTTCACCTAGATATGCAGTTGCAAGGTCTCATAGCCTCTTGTCATTCCTTCACCTAGATATGCAGTTGTAAGGTCTCATAACATTCTGTCATTCCTTCACCTAGATATGCTGTTGTAAGGTCTCATAACATTCTGTCATTCCTTCACCTAGATATGCTGTTGTAAGGTCTCATAACATTCTGTCATTCCTTCACCTAGATATACAGTTGTAAGGTCTCATAACATTCTGTCATTCCTTCACCTAGATATGCAGTTGTAAGGTCTCATAACATTCTGTCATTCCTTCATCTAGATATGCTGTTGTAAGGTCTCATAACATTCTGTCATTCTTTCACCTAGATATACAGTTGTAAGGTCTCATAGCATTCTGTCATTCCTTCACCTAGATATACAGTTGTAAGGTTTCATAACATTCTGTCATTCCTTCACCTAGATATACAGTTTTAAGGGTCTCATAACATTCTGTCATTCTTTCACCTAGATATACAGTTGTAAGGGTCTCATAACATTCTGTCATTCCTTCACCTAGATATGCAGTTGTAAGGTCTCATAACATTCTGTCATTCCTTCACCTAGATATGCAGTTGTAAGGTCTCATAACATTTTGTCATTCCTTCACCTAGATATGCAGTTGTAAGGTCTCATAGCCTCTAGTCATTCCTTCACCTAGATATGCAGTTGTAAGGTCTCATAACATTCTGTCATTCCTTCACCTGGATATGCAATTGTAAGGTCTCATAGCCTCTTGTCATTCCTTCACCTAGATATGCAGTTGTAAGGTCTCATAACATTCTATCATTCCTTCACCTAGACATACAGTTGTAAGGTTTCATAACATTCTGTCATTCCTTCACCTAGATATACAGTTGTAAGGTCTCATAACATTCTGTCATTCCTTCACCTAGATATACAGTTGTAAGGGTCTCATAACATTCTTTTATTCCTGCACCTAGATATACAGTTGTAAAGGTCTCCTAGCATTCTGTCATTCTTTCACCTAGATATGCAGTTGTATGATCTCATAACATTCTGTCATTCCTTCACCTAGATATGCAGTTGTAAGGGTCTCAACATTCTGTCATTCTTTCACCTAGGTATGCAGTTGTAAGGTCTCATAGCATTCTGTCATTCCTTCACCTAGATATACAGTTGTAAGGTCTCATAACATTCTGTCATTCCTTCACCTGGATATGCAATTGTAAGGTCTCATAGCCTCTTGTCATTCCTTCACCTAGATATGCAGTTGTAAGGGTCTCAACATTCTGTCATTCTTTCACCTAGGTATGCAGTTGTAAGGTCTCATAGCATTCTGTCTTCCTTCACCTAGATATACAGTTGTAAGGTCTCATAACATCCTGTCACCTAGATATACAGTTGTAAGGTCTCATAACATTCTGTCATGCCTTCACCTAGACATGCAGTTGTAAGGTCTCATCACATTCTGTCATTCCTTCACCTAGATATACAGTTGTAAGGGTCTCATAACATTCTGTCATTCCTTCACCTAGATATGCAGTTGTAAGGTCTTATAACATTCTGTCATTCCTTCACCTAGATATACAGTTGTAAGGTCTCATAGCATCTTGTCATTCCTTCACCTAGATATGCAGTTGTAAGGTCTCATAGCCTCTTGTCATTCCTTCACCTAGATATGCAGTTGCAAGGTCTCATAACATTCTGTCATTCCTTCACCTAGATATGCAGTTGCAAGGTCTCATAGCCTCTTGTCATTCCTTCACCTAGATATGCAGTTGTAAGATCTCATAACATTCTGTCATTCCTTCACCTAGATATACAGTTGTAAGGGTCTCAACATTCTGTCATTCCTTCGCCTAGATATACAGTTGTAAGGGTCTCATAGCATTCTGTCATTCTTTCACCTAGATATACAGTTGTAAGGTCTCATAACATTCTGTCATTCCTTCACCTAGATATACAGTTGTAAGGTCTCATAATATTCTGTCATTCCTTCACCTAGATATACAATTGTAAGGTCTCATAGCATTCTGTCATTCCTTCATCTAGATATGCTGTTGTAAGGTCTCATAACATTCTGTCATTCCTTCACCTAGATATACAGTTGTAAGGTCTCATAACATTCTGTCATTCCTTCACCTAGATATACAATTGTAAGGTCTCATATCATTCTGTCATTCCTTCATCTAGATATGCTGTTGTAAGGTCTCATAACATTCTGTCATTCCTTCACCTAGATATACGGTTGTAAGGTCTCATAACATTCTGTCATTCCTTCACCTAGATATGCAGTTGTAAGGTCTCATAACATTCTGTCATTCTTTCACATAGATATACAGTTGTAAGGTCTCATAACATTCTGTCATTCTTTCACCTAGATATACAGTTGTAAGGGTCTCATAACATTCTGTCATTCCTTCACCTAGATATACAGTTGTAAGGTCTCATAACATTCTGTCATTCCTTCACCAAGATATGCAGTTGTAAGGTCTCATAACATTCTGTCATTCTTTCACCTAGATATATAGTTGTAAGGTCTCATAACATTCTGTCATTCTTTCACCTAGATATACAGTTGTAAGGGTCTCATAACATTCTGTCATTCCTTCACCTAGATATACAGTTGTAAGGGTCTCATAACATTCTGTCATTCCTTCACCTATATATGCAGTTGTAAGGTCTTATAACATTCTGTCATTCCTTCACCTAGATATACAGTTGTAAGGTCTCATAGCATCTTGTCATTCCTTCACCTAGATATGCAGTTGTAAGGTCTCATAGCCTCTTGTCATTCCTTCACCTAGATATGCAGTTGTAAGGTCTCATAACATTCTGTCATTCCTTCACCTAGATATGCAGTTGCAAGGTCTCATAGCCTCTTGTCATTCCTTCACCTAGATATGCAGTTGTAAGGTCTCATAACATTCTGTCATTCCTTCACCTAGATATACAGTTGTAAGGTCTCATAGCATTCTGTCATTCCTTCACCTAGATATACAGATGTAAGGGTCTCATAACATTCTGTCATTCCTTCACCTAGATATGCAGTTGTAAGGTCTCATAACATTCTGTCATTCCTTCACCTAGATATGCAGTTGTAAGGTCTCATAACATTCTGTCATTCCTTCATCTAGATATGCTGTTGTAAGGTCTCATAACATTCTGTCATTCTTTCACCTAGATATACAGTTGTAAGGTCTCATAGCATTCTGTCATTCCTTCACCTAGATATACAGTTGTAAGGTTTCATAACATTCTGTCATTCCTTCACCTAGATATACAGTTTTAAGAGTCTCATAACATTCTGTCATTCTTTCACCTAGATATGCAGTTGTAAGGGTCTCATAACATTCTGTTATTCCTTCACCTAGATAGGCAGTTGTAAGGTCTCATAACATTCTGTCATTCCTTCACCTAGATATGCAGTTGTAAGGTCTCATAACATTCTGTCATTCCTTCACCTAGATATGCAGTTGTAAGGTCTCATAGCCTCTAGTCATTCCTTCACCTAGATATGCAGTTGTAAGGTCTCATAACATTCTGTCATTCCTTCACCTGGATATGCAGTTGTAAGGTCTCATAGCCTCTTGTCATTCCTTCACCTAGACATACAGTTGTAAGGTCTCATAACATTCTGTCATTCCTTCACCTAGATATACAGTTGTAAGGTCTCATAACATTCTGTCATTCCTTCACCTAGATATACAGTTGTAAGGTCTCATAACATTCTGTCATTCCTTCACCTAGATATGCAGTTGTAAGGTCTCATAACATTCTGTTATTCCTGCACCTAGATATACAGTTGTAAGGTCGCATAACATTCTGTCATTCCTTCACCTAGATATACAGTTGTAAGGTCTCATAACATTCTGTTATTCCTGCACCTAGATATACAGTTGTAAAGGTCTCCTAGCATTCTGTCATTCTTTCACCTAGATATGCAGTTGTATGGTCTCATAACATTCTGTCATTCCTTCACCTAGATATGCAGTTGTAAGGGTCTCAACATTCTGTCATTCTTTCACCTAGGTATGCAGTTGTAAGGTCTCATAGCATTCTGTCTTCCTTCACCTAGATATACAGTTGTAAGGTCTCATAACATCCTGTCACCTAGATATACAGTTGTAGGGTCTCATAACATTCTGTCATGCCTTCACCTAGATATGCAGTTGTAAGGTCTCATCACATTCTGTCATTCCTTCACCTAGATATACAGTTGTAAGGGTCTCATAACATTCTGTCATTCCTTCACCTAGATATGCAGTTGTAAGGTCTTATAACATTCTGTCATTCCTTCACCTAGATATACAGTTGTAAGGTCTCATAGCATCTTGTCATTCCTTCACCTAGATATGCAGTTGTAAGGTCTCATAGCCTCTTGTCATTCCTTCACCTAGATATGCAGTTGCAAGGTCTCATAACATTCTGTCATTCCTTCACCTAGATATGCAGTTGCAAGGTCTCATAGCCTCTTGTCATTCCTTCACCTAGATATGCAGTTGTAAGGTCTCATAACATTCTGTCATTCCTTCACCTAGATATACACTTGTAAGGGTCTCATAACATTCTGTCATTCCTTCACCTAGATATGCAGTTGTAAGGTCTTATAACATTCTGTCATTCCTTCACCTAGATATACAGTTGTAAGGTCTCATAGCATCTTGTCATTCCTTCACCTAGATATGCAGTTGTAAGGTCTCATAGCCTCTTGTCATTCCTTCACCTAGATATGCAGTTGTAAGGTCTCATAACATTCTGTCATTCCTTCACCTAGATATGCAGTTGCAAGGTCTCATAGCCTCTTGTCATTCCTTCACCTAGATATGCAGTTGTAAGGTCTCATAACATTCTGTCATTCCTTCACCTAGATATACAGTTGTAAGGTCTCATAGCATTCTGTCATTCCTTCACCTAGATATACAGATGTATGGGTCTCATAACATTCTGTCATTCCTTCACCTAGATATGCAGTTGTAAGGTCTCATAACATTCTGTCATTCCTTCACCTAGATATGCAGTTGTAAGGTCTCATAACATTCTGTCATTCCTTCATCTAGATATGCTGTTGTAAGGTCTCATAACATTCTGTCATTCTTTCACCTAGATATACAGTTGTAAGGTCTCATAGCATTCTGTCATTCCTTCACCTAGATATACAGTTGTAAGGTTTCATAACATTCTGTCATTCCTTCACCTAGATATACAGTTTTAAGAGTCTCATAACATATGTCATTCTTTCACCTAGATATGCAGTTGTAAGGGTCTCATAACATTCTGTCATTCCTTCACCTAGATAGGCAGTTGTAAGGTCTCATAACATTCTGTCATTCCTTCACCTAGATATGCAGTTGTAAGGTCTCATAACATTCTGTCATTCCTTCACCTAGATATGCAGTTGTAAGGTCTCATAGCCTCTAGTCATTCCTTCACCTAGATATGCAGTTGTAAGGTCTCATAACATTCTGTCATTCCTTCACCTGGATATGCAGTTGTAAGGTCTCATAGCCTCTTGTCATTCCTTCACCTAGATATGCAGTTGTAAGGTCTCATAACATTCTGTCATTCCTTCACCTAGATATGCAGTTGTAAGGTCTCATAACATTCTGTCATTCCTTCACCTAGATATGCAGTTGTAAGGTCTCATAACATTCTGTTATTCCTGCACCTAGATATACAGTTGTAAGGTCTCATAACATTCTGTCATTCCTTCACCTAGATATACGGTTGTAAGGTCTCATAACATTCTGTCATTCCTTCACCTAGATATGCAGTTGTAAGGTCTCATAACATTCTGTCATTCTTTCACATAGATATACAGTTGTAAGGTCTCATAACATTCTGTCATTCTTTCACCTAGATATACAGTTGTAAGGGTCTCATAACATTCTGTCATTCCTTCACCTAGATATACAGTTGTAAGGTCTCATAACATTCTGTCATTCCTTCACCAAGATATGCAGTTGTAAGGTCTCATAACATTCTGTCATTCTTTCACCTAGATATATAGTTGTAAGGTCTCATAACATTCTGTCATTCTTTCACCTAGATATACAGTTGTAAGGGTCTCATAACATTCTGTCATTCCTTCACCTAGATATACAGTTGTAAGGGTCTCATAACATTCTGTCATTCCTTCACCTATATATGCAGTTGTAAGGTCTTATAACATTCTGTCATTCCTTCACCTAGATATACAGTTGTAAGGTCTCATAGCATCTTGTCATTCCTTCACCTAGATATGCAGTTGTAAGGTCTCATAGCCTCTTGTCATTCCTTCACCTAGATATGCAGTTGTAAGGTCTCATAACATTCTGTCATTCCTTCACCTAGATATGCAGTTGCAAGGTCTCATAGCCTCTTGTCATTCCTTCACCTAGATATGCAGTTGTAAGGTCTCATAACATTCTGTCATTCCTTCACCTAGATATACAGTTGTAAGGTCTCATAGCATTCTGTCATTCCTTCACCTAGATATACAGATGTAAGGGTCTCATAACATTCTGTCATTCCTTCACCTAGATATGCAGTTGTAAGGTCTCATAACATTCTGTCATTCCTTCACCTAGATATGCAGTTGTAAGGTCTCATAACATTCTGTCATTCCTTCATCTAGATATGCTGTTGTAAGGTCTCATAACATTCTGTCATTCTTTCACCTAGATATACAGTTGTAAGGTCTCATAGCATTCTGTCATTCCTTCACCTAGATATACAGTTGTAAGGTTTCATAACATTCTGTCATTCCTTCACCTAGATATACAGTTTTAAGAGTCTCATAACATTCTGTCATTCTTTCACCTAGATATGCAGTTGTAAGGGTCTCATAACATTCTGTTATTCCTTCACCTAGATAGGCAGTTGTAAGGTCTCATAACATTCTGTCATTCCTTCACCTAGATATGCAGTTGTAAGGTCTCATAACATTCTGTCATTCCTTCACCTAGATATGCAGTTGTAAGGTCTCATAGCCTCTAGTCATTCCTTCACCTAGATATGCAGTTGTAAGGTCTCATAACATTCTGTCATTCCTTCACCTGGATATGCAGTTGTAAGGTCTCATAGCCTCTTGTCATTCCTTCACCTAGACATACAGTTGTAAGGTCTCATAACATTCTGTCATTCCTTCACCTAGATATACAGTTGTAAGGTCTCATAACATTCTGTCATTCCTTCACCTAGATATACAGTTGTAAGGTCTCATAACATTCTGTCATTCCTTCACCTAGATATGCAGTTGTAAGGTCTCATAACATTCTGTTATTCCTGCACCTAGATATACAGTTGTAAGGTCGCATAACATTCTGTCATTCCTTCACCTAGATATACAGTTGTAAGGTCTCATAACATTCTGTTATTCCTGCACCTAGATATACAGTTGTAAAGGTCTCCTAGCATTCTGTCATTCTTTCACCTAGATATGCAGTTGTATGGTCTCATAACATTCTGTCATTCCTTCACCTAGATATGCAGTTGTAAGGGTCTCAACATTCTGTCATTCTTTCACCTAGGTATGCAGTTGTAAGGTCTCATAGCATTCTGTCTTCCTTCACCTAGATATACAGTTGTAAGGTCTCATAACATCCTGTCACCTAGATATACAGTTGTAGGGTCTCATAACATTCTGTCATGCCTTCACCTAGATATGCAGTTGTAAGGTCTCATCACATTCTGTCATTCCTTCACCTAGATATACAGTTGTAAGGGTCTCATAACATTCTGTCATTCCTTCACCTAGATATGCAGTTGTAAGGTCTTATAACATTCTGTCATTCCTTCACCTAGATATACAGTTGTAAGGTCTCATAGCATCTTGTCATTCCTTCACCTAGATATGCAGTTGTAAGGTCTCATAGCCTCTTGTCATTCCTTCACCTAGATATGCAGTTGCAAGGTCTCATAACATTCTGTCATTCCTTCACCTAGATATGCAGTTGCAAGGTCTCATAGCCTCTTGTCATTCCTTCACCTAGATATGCAGTTGTAAGGTCTCATAACATTCTGTCATTCCTTCACCTAGATATACACTTGTAAGGGTCTCATAACATTCTGTCATTCCTTCACCTAGATATGCAGTTGTAAGGTCTTATAACATTCTGTCATTCCTTCACCTAGATATACAGTTGTAAGGTCTCATAGCATCTTGTCATTCCTTCACCTAGATATGCAGTTGTAAGGTCTCATAGCCTCTTGTCATTCCTTCACCTAGATATGCAGTTGTAAGGTCTCATAACATTCTGTCATTCCTTCACCTAGATATGCAGTTGCAAGGTCTCATAGCCTCTTGTCATTCCTTCACCTAGATATGCAGTTGTAAGGTCTCATAACATTCTGTCATTCCTTCACCTAGATATACAGTTGTAAGGTCTCATAGCATTCTGTCATTCCTTCACCTAGATATACAGATGTATGGGTCTCATAACATTCTGTCATTCCTTCACCTAGATATGCAGTTGTAAGGTCTCATAACATTCTGTCATTCCTTCACCTAGATATGCAGTTGTAAGGTCTCATAACATTCTGTCATTCCTTCATCTAGATATGCTGTTGTAAGGTCTCATAACATTCTGTCATTCTTTCACCTAGATATACAGTTGTAAGGTCTCATAGCATTCTGTCATTCCTTCACCTAGATATACAGTTGTAAGGTTTCATAACATTCTGTCATTCCTTCACCTAGATATACAGTTTTAAGAGTCTCATAACATATGTCATTCTTTCACCTAGATATGCAGTTGTAAGGGTCTCATAACATTCTGTCATTCCTTCACCTAGATAGGCAGTTGTAAGGTCTCATAACATTCTGTCATTCCTTCACCTAGATATGCAGTTGTAAGGTCTCATAACATTCTGTCATTCCTTCACCTAGATATGCAGTTGTAAGGTCTCATAGCCTCTAGTCATTCCTTCACCTAGATATGCAGTTGTAAGGTCTCATAACATTCTGTCATTCCTTCACCTGGATATGCAGTTGTAAGGTCTCATAGCCTCTTGTCATTCCTTCACCTAGATATGCAGTTGTAAGGTCTCATAACATTCTGTCATTCCTTCACCTAGATATGCAGTTGTAAGGTCTCATAACATTCTGTCATTCCTTCACCTAGATATGCAGTTGTAAGGTCTCATAACATTCTGTTATTCCTGCACCTAGATATACAGTTGTAAGGTCTCATAACATTCTGTCATTCCTTCACCTAGATATACAGTTGTAAGGTCTCATAACATTCTGTTATTCCTGCACCTAGATATACAGTTGTAAAGGTCTCCTAGCATTCTGTCATTCTTTCACCTAGATATGCAGTTGTATGGTCTCATAACATTCTGTCATTCCTTCACCTAGATATGCAGTTGTAAGGGTCTCAACATTCTGTCATTCTTTCACCTAGGTATGCAGTTGTAAGGTCTCATAGCATTCTGTCTTCCTTCACCTAGATATACAGTTGTAAGGTCTCATAACATCCTGTCACCTAGATATACAGTTGTAAGGTCTCATAACATTCTGTCATGCCTTCACCTAGATATGCAGTTGTAAGGTCTCATCACATTCTGTCATTCCTTCACCTAGATATGCAGTTGTAAGGTCTCATAACATTCTGTCATTCTTTCACCTAGATATACAGTTGTAAGGTCTCATAGCATTCTGTCATTCCTTCACCTAGATATACAGTTGTAAGGTCTCATAGCATTCTGTCATTCTTTCACCTAGATATACAGTTGTAAGGTCTCATACCATTCTGTCATTCCTTCACCTAGATATACAGTTGTAAGGTCTCATAGCATTCTGTCATTCTTTCACCTAGATATACAGTTGTAAGTTCTCATAACATTCTGTCATTCTTTCACCTAGATATACAGTTGTAAGGTCTCATAGCATTCTGTCATTCCTTCACCTAGATATACAGTTATAAGGGTCTCATAACATTCTGTCATTCCTTCACCTAGATATACAGTTGTAAGGTCTCATAACATTCTGTCATTCTTTCACCTAGATATACAGTTGTAAGGTCTCATAGCATTCTGTCATTCCTTCACCTAGATATACAGTTGTAAGGTCTCATAGCATTCTGTCATTCTTTCACCTAAATATACAGTTGTAAGTTCTCATAACATTCTGTCATTCTTTCACCTAGATATACAGTTATAAGGGTCTCATAACATTCTGTCATTCTTTCACCTAGACACACAGTTATAAGGTCTCATAGCCTGCATATAGACAACGCTCTGTCAGTTTCAAAAGTCTTTGCATTAAAAAATATTAAACATAAATTATTTGTTTATATGCAGCATTTTCACATTGCTCACACGTGTTATTTGTAAAGTTGCGATTCATATAAATGTGTGCATTGAAAATACTCATGGCTACGACGTGACTGGTGACTTGTCCTTTTCATTGGTATACGATATGCACAAATCTATGCTATACCATATTATCCTGATTTGTAATATAATTTCTGACCTAACTGTTCTCACCGATCGTTATTGAAATATGTTTATATACACTTTACAATGATTATATTTCTTACAAGAATATCTTAATGATCCCCATTTATGACGATATGCCATTCCCCCAGCTGTATATCGCATCCTCACTCCAGGCATCCACGGATCTAAGTACTTCCCTACTTTACTGCTATATTTCTCATCATTTGTAGCTCGCCATAAAAGCACCTGTGTAATTAAAAACAAATAATTTGAAACTAGTTGATTATACGGACAAATCTGATACTTATTCCTTTAAACTTAATATAATTTAATGTACCTGTGTATCACTGTAAGACACAAATACAGGGAAGACAATTATGTTGATGCGTACCGTTGGATGTAGCATTCCATTTTTTGTCAACTGTTCTATGGACATGGGTGAGACACATTTTGCAAAGGATTCTCAAATTACTGTATCCAATGTCTAACTGTTTGTTAAAAATTGATCATCGATCACATTTCCTTCCATCTATATTTGTAATTGTGGATATGTTTGTGATGTTAATTTATGACACTTCATGAAATAATATATGAACAAAAACAAACAAATCATGAATTTCACCTTTTTCATTGGGAAATATAGCAATCACGTTTTCAATACTGTATCAAACACCACGTTTTTGGAATACATTATATTTACTAAAAGTGCTGTGGTGTTTGCTTCATTTTATCAATGTTTCAGATGTGTGCACGACCAGAACAAAGAAAAAACAGAAATTTCAGAAGGGTTTCTATCTACAAATTAAAACTAATTTGTTTGAAGTATTGTTAAACGTTATCTAGGCATTCACTGAATGATTGTTTGTAAATTGCTACACCTATAACTTATAATGTGGTATCTTATTAAATATTATACGATAGTCAATGTGTTTCCTATATCATAATAACTGTGACTGCAACGGACCCAAATAACCCAAATAAATTCCCAATATAATAAGTACATATACCGGCAAACCCAATCTAGTTCATTTCAGGACGTTTGCCGTGATGTCAGGTGTCGGCTGTTATGCCAATTCCTGATTCCCGAATTTATATTTTTTGCGCGTTTATAGTTTTTTGCTATTGCGCATAGAGCGCGACACTCCAGTGATTCTTGATGGAAAAATCGTAACAAAGAAACGCGCAACAAGAAAAAAAGTGAGTCCCTCGTCAAAGAGTACAGAACACTATTGGATAAACGTATCACTTATGTTAGTGCATGTTAAACCGGCAATAGCTGTAACTATCGTTCGTTTTAAAACAACATAACCTGTGTAATTAAGACCATCGCCGAAATATAAAAATTATAACACAATTGAAAGATTAGTATGTAAAACCACATAATGATGCTGTATATTAAGGTAGCGAGACTATTATTTGTGTTGAAAATTACGATTTTCACATTTATTTATTAATTGATGAAATGCACCATAAACGTTCATATGATAAAGTCAATATAACATAGAATGTCATGTAAGTTGGTTAAAATGTAGATTTTCTGAAGGGAAGCAAGGCAGCCTCAGTAGTGTTTTCCAAAATCAACAACACAGGTTTAATCTGTGTGCCTATAAGTTTCAAAGATAAACTCAAGACAACGCAATGTTAGGATGTGTTATCAGTAGCTATCTGACACACAATGAGCGTTTCCACACAGCCACTGAAACAAATCATTGATTTTTGTGTTTTCATATGCCGAATTTATCCAATTATAGCTATCCCATTCCTTTATTTTTTTGGTTTCCAATAACCTTACACATTTGGATGTCCCTACACATGGTAAAGCAGACCTTGATGGGAAAACAAATTGATTGTGCCGATAAACAAGCTTGAAAATCTTTGCTGTTACTTCATGGACGTTTTCTAGGAGTTTATGTTTTTCAAAATACAAGGTCTTCAACAAAAAATAACGTATACTTATTGTCGTCGGATTAACACAAAATTTTCACAGCTTTAAGTTGACAATGAGAGGAACTTGAATGTGTCCAGACAAACTATTTCATCGATTATTTACCAACGAGTTGTGGTTTGAGTTGGGGGCAATGCGACTAAAACAGTAATTGAAATTCAGGACACTATTTTTTAAAATGCGTTGCTTGAATAAAACTAACCAGACACATTCAATTTACCAGACTATTGAACAACTAGGAAAAGTAAAAAAAAATACTTCTTATCGCCAGCATAAATGCGTAATTTTTTTTTTTTTACAGAAAAAGTAATTTTCCACCTTTGATTGAGTAACGCGTCGTAGAATGCAGATACGGGCATGCAAAATACACTTGTGAAAAGCTTGAAGTCTGGCGATTCTAAAAATATATACTTTCCCAGGTCTATTTGTAGTCATTTAGTCACAATTAGAAGATGAAAACAAGCATGCAAATAATAGTCCCGCTACCTTAAATCACTTGCAAGTAAAAAAAGATGGCCGCGGGGTTGCGTCCAGCTTCTATTAAAATTAAAGCGTTCTCTAATAAAATTAAAATTTCTATTAAAGTGAATCTCAGTAATTACGGTACAAGATAATATCTTACTGGGGGCCCTGGGTAAAATATCTAATATGTTACCATCTTAAGAGGCTAAGCCTTATTGTTTCACGTGTCACTTCCCATAATAATGCGCGTCATTCGTCATAATTTTCAAGGAAGTGGCGACCACTCGACCCTTAGTTTTCATATCACATTTGATGTAACATTGGGCTTGGGTAGGACCACATCGCCTGTGCAATTGTGTCTAAATCAAGATTTAGAATGGGTTGGCGATGACAGAATTGAAAAGCAAAAATATTTTGCACTGGAAAAAATAACAAATTGTACAACATATTTATCCTGTAAATGTAATAGCACAAAACTAAGTGAAGAATATTTTGCAAAAAATGTCCCTTCAGTGGTTTCTAATGGCATCACAGTTAAAACAAGTACAAGTAACACTACTATATCAAACCTACTTGAATAACTGGGATTTAACATGGTCACAACTCAAACGCGTGAGCGCTATCGAACACCATTTGAAGGGAATTCCAGCAAAGACTGGGAAAAGAAGGCGGGAATAAGGTGGGCGTGCATACATGAATAACAGAAGATCGCTGTGAGTATCATGCATGGCAGGCTTTACCCAATGCTGTGCTGAATTTGTAAATCATTTACGCGTTTTATAATCATGTTGAAAGACGTGTGGAATTTGAATAGGAATAAAAATCACTGTGAAAAGTACATAAGGTGTTACAGACTTCGTTGTATTTTACGCATATTGATATTTTTGTTAAAGTATATCCTATCTTGGACTGGAGCAGACAGATTGTTTTGAATATTAGAATGCAGCCAATGCAATCATCGGAATGGATATAGACGTTAATCTGGTTCAGTCTAGTGAATATTATGTTCGCTTTGAACCACTTTAAAAGTTAATAGTTATTAAAGTACTCAAAAACGAATATGATTGCACACAAATACCATAACTTATTTGAGGCTAAAAAACACTATTTATTAATGAAACAATTCAATTTGTGTTGTACTGTACATGTACTCGTACGTGTTATTTTTATTTTGTTTTGGGTAACAAAAATGAAGTCTGGCAGCACTATTAGTTTCCAATTAGGGGAACTGCCCTGCAGTTGATCTACAAAGTATGGATGTTCTTTTATTCTTGATTTGACCAAACGTGGCCTAGTTCATGAGCCCAAATGTATGACCAAACATGTTTCACTTATCCCCCTCAGAGTATTTTGTTACATTATAATGAAATAGATCACATGGGAGCTTGAAACTTTGTTATTGTCATTGTTTAAAGTTAAAAAATAGAACTGTTTAGTTATATTCATTATTTAAAGTCGTGGTATCTACTATGAATTCACGGATGGTCACGTGACTACAACTATGTCAATAAATGCGTGCTCCGACAAAATTCACGTTTTTTTCCAGAGTGTGAGTATATATGAAGTTTTACTTGACTGTAAAAAAGTGAATTTAGTCTACTTTAACTATGGGAGTAGAAGTAAATCAGTGGAGAGCTGTTATTGGGGTATTTTGCCAACCTATAAGTTGGAAGTCTTTCCTGCTGGACGGAAGCTATATGTCTGAAACAACATGGTCGCCAATGAACGACTTTTCATATTGGACGATTTGTTGTATGTTTGTTATAAGTTTGACTCTTGGCGGTAGATCTTTGCTACTGAACACAAGATTGTGTACTTATTCATGGCTTGAAGCAACAAATAGAAAATTAAAGTTTTGCTTTTGATGATATGACGGAGATGAAAGCTCGGCCACATATTCTATTGTTAGGTTTGAACGAACGTAACGTCATACATAATACCGTTTACACGTGTCTCTCATTACGTAACAAGACCAGTCAACCAGTCAATGACCTTGACTTTAAATACAGCATTGGCAAATTGCCAAGGTGAACATTTAAAAAAACAAAACATCCAGGTATTATTGCTCTGCTCTTGTACGCGGGTAATATCGAAAAAAACCCGGGACCCAAACAAGAAATTATAAAGGCTATGCAAGAAATTAAAAGCGACCTTCTTAAAGAAAAAAAAAACGAAACGGCTGTGAAATCAGACAAGAACTAAAAAAAATTAAACAAAAGCAAGAAAGCTACTCTCATCTAGATGGCTAAGTTTCAGCTTTGAAGAAAACGGTTTAAAAATTAGAAAATGATGTTAACAAATCTCACGAAGCATGTAATATAAATGACATCGACGTGTCTGCCACTAATAAAAAATTAGATGAAATTACTGAACGCCTGAGTATCTTGGATGAGGATGCTGACAGGCAGGAATCTTTCTCAAGACGAGACAATGTCCGACTATATTGTATCGCGGAAGAGAAGGGAGAGTCGCCCGAAAAATGTTTAGAAAAGTTAATATACTAAACGTGTATGTGAAAAGGAAGATGTGGGTTAAGCGCGATATCGTAAGGGCCCATCGCGTACCAAATAGACCTGAACCAGGACGCACGCTATCAATAATTATTAAATTAAAGATTGTATCACTTGCTGCCCGCCCTGTGTTGAAAAAGGAAGGAATTGGAATTGGTAACGATTTGACTCGCCGTCAACGAGAGAAATTATCCAAGCTTAAAAGTCAAGGGAAAAAGGGATATTACAAATCCGGGAAATTTGTCATCATTGTGGACACAGGAACACAGAACGGAAACAAAAACCAGTGCTACATAGAACAGGGCCAAGAACACGTCTTCAAAATCGACTATCCCGCGCAGCTGATGAACCAGTAAATACTGATGACATTAACATTGATTCAAGCTAGGATGCTGGCCAAGGCTCACCAACACATGATATGCGTTTTATACCGTGGAATGTTAGAGGTATCAAGTCTAAAGTTATCATAGAAAATGAGTTCCGATTGGCAGCATCGAAATGTCATATGATAAAGCACATAACTAATTCGCCAACAACGCAATCTCAATAGTTTGATTCTCAGTTTTAAGAGAATTAAAAATAAATGTACAAATCATTACGTAAGTTCCGCAATACAAATATTTCACTAAACTTACAAGAATACCAGGCAATTCGTGAACAGTTTAAAAATGAATGTTGCACCAAAAAGAGAGATTATATAAACCACCTAAAATCTGGGCTCGTGGCCACCGATACTAAATTGTCCTGGTCAACCCTTCGGCGCATTAACTGTTTGACGAGTTTGGGTAGATCGCGTGGAGTTATCACATCCGACCAATGGTTTTAGTAATTTATTCGTTCCCAAAGAGGGAGAATTTGCTCTAGCAAGTGACTTGTAAAAGATGTTTGATTCCGTAGATGATCTCCTCCCTGGTACTAAAATTAAAATTGATTGGAACATTTTAAATGGTCCTATTATCGAAGAGGAAATCCATGAAAGTATTCGATGTCTCAAAAATGGCAAATCAGCCGGACCTGATGAGCTTATTGGGGAATTTTTTAAGGAGGCATCGAAGAAAATAGTCCCATGAATAAGTATTCTGTTTAATCATATTTTTGATTCTGGCAAATGTCCATGTGAGTAGTCAAAAGCAATAATTATTCCCATATACAAAAAAGGTTCCATGAACGACCCCGGAAATTACAGAGCCATCTCCTTACTAAGTGTTTTGGGGAAAATATTCATCTCCACTTTGAATAGACGTCTATGTTTTTGGGCCGGGCCCTTGGAAAAATTGACGAATCACAAGCCGGATTCAAAAAAGGTTATTCCACTTTTAACAGTATATTTGTACTGCAATCATTAGTGCAAACATATCTTCCAAAAAAGCGTGGCAAATTCTACTGTGCATTCGTCGATTTTCCCAAGGCCTTCGATACTGTCGAAAGACAGAGGCTTTGGTATACTTTACTTAAAGGAGGTGTGAGGGGCAAAATGTTTAAAATCTTGTTTAGTATGTATTCTAACGTGAAATCGTGTCAGAACTGGGAGTGGATTAACTGAGTTTTTTTTAGTGTAAAACGCCAGGGCTGTATGCTGAGCTCGTTTCGATTTTCATTTTTTATCAATGAGTTAGTAAGGGAACAAACTGAACAGCATGGCGTTCAACTGTACCCAGATTTGGAACTATTCTGTTTGCTATTTGCAGATGATGTTGCCATCTTTTCAGACAATGTTATGGGGCTCCAGCGACTATTAAACGCCTTAAGAGCATATTGTGACAAATGGGAAATGACCGTAAACCTAGAAAAGACAAAAATAATTTAAAAACGGCGGCCTTTTGTCAAAGCATGAAAAGTGGTTTTATGACGGTAAACACATAGAAGTAGTTTCTTACTACAAATATCTAGGTGTATTGTTTTCATGTATATTGCAATGGTCGTCTGCCACTAAACTTTTAGCCCAACAAGCAAAAAAAAAAAAAAAAAAAAAAAAAAACAATTTTCACAATATTTAGAAACACCAACAAAGTCTGGCCTTTAACATATGAAGTATTTTTTTTTAAATATTTGATTCAATGATATTGCCAATACTGACATATAGATCAGAAATCTGGGGGTTCAAAAAATATCACTGTCTTGAAAGAGTTCAGTATTTATTCTGTAGGCATTTCCTTGGTGTGTCAAATAGACCACCGAATAACAGTGTCTTGGGGGAATGTGGCAGATACCCAATCTGGTTTTATACAGCCAAACGTTGTGTGAAGTACTGGGCTAAAATTATCAATATGTCCACGTAAATGTTATGAAATGTTGTATACCATAGAAGAACCTGGGGTACGATCAAAAGGTACGTGGGTTGCAGAAGTTAAAAGATTGCTGTCTTTATGCAATCTTGACCATTTTTGGTATTCCCAAGAAGTTGGTAATATCAATTTAATCTTGGAAATGTTTTGCGAAAGATTTCAAAAATAATTTGTACAGTAAGTGGTTTAGTGATATTTGTACCATGACTAAATTAGATACATATCGTGAATTTAAAACAAATCTAACATTAGAGAAATATATTACTTGCATAACTGTTATTTCACACAAAAATGTCTTATCACGCTTTCGCTGCTCGGCACACTGTCTTCGCATTGAAGTAGGCAGAGGGGCAATCAAAAGAAACCAAAGGATATGTCAACTTTGTGAAACAAACCAAATAGAAGATGAGTACCACTTCCTGTTAGTCTGCCCTTTTTATAACGAATTTCGTAATAGATATCTTACCCGGTTACTCTTTTAATGAAATCACATGACGATGTCATTTTGAAACGTCTTGGTGAATATGTATTTCATACATTAAATGTTAGGTTTATTGTAATATTTACTATACAAACGCACAAATGTTCTTTGTTTTGTAATCACTTTATGGGCCGAATATAATATAATATTTGTGAATAAAGACCATACATAGAATAAGAATTCATTGTATCAGTAAAAAACACTTATATACTGTAGGATAATCTGAAATGTTTTGATTAAGTAAATCGCCTCTGACTAAACATTCCGATAGCAATGTAATCCACAAATGCAGGTTGAGTTAGAAATCTTTAGCACATACAATCAACATCTTTACGTCCTATCCGAAAGGACGCCATTCTCCCAAATAGTAACGAGTCTGTTAAGTTTGCCAACTATGAGAGTTGAACAGACAATCTTTTTGAATATGAACGGACACGCTAACCAATTTGCCACGTATCAGACACAATATTGTCTCACATGAGTTATTAAAGCATATCACAACGTTTTGCATATATTTCATTATGCCTTATTGCTCAATTAGTTAAATAAATGTAATTAGATTTAGTTAAGCTTTAGTTATAGCGATAAAAAGGAAAAAATAGAATCAGATGGTACATAATACAATACATAATAGGTACACGTGTATTGTAAATCCATGTATTTGATGAGTCATTGAGGTATATTTTGTGGTTTTGAAGGGTTTATTTGAAAACATTTATTCGTTAATGCAAAACATCAGTAGAATGGTACAAATCAGATTAAGGCACGGATTAGTTGGCGAATTTATTGTCTCTGTTTTTTCCGAACATATATACACTAAATCGCTACCAGAATTTTGGATAAATTATATCAATTAAAAGAAAAAAAAAATCCCATAGAAAGAAAGTTATATTTTACCTTCACTGCTTCACGAACATCTCCCCAACCAAATGCATAAGAACGTGTATACAGTGTATAATTCACATAAAGTTCTTCTGCATCATCGAGGTAAGTTGTGTTCTCAGTTTCAAGGTAGAGTAGCCCTGCTGCCCATGCTAACTCATCACCAAACCTTGTAGACCTATGAAAAAACAGTTAAAAGTTATTAAATATATTTGGGTGGTTTGCTCTGCGCGACGACCACCGCATTTTAATATTACCGGACAAACTGGTTCAATTTTAATTTGCCGAATAAGCTTGTGCATTTCGCATTGTTACTCTTACTTGTTAAACTTTGGTGTTAAAGTAAATGAGTACTGAGGAATTTATTTTTAATTAGTGCTGTGTTGTATTTACAAACTGAACAATATGTTGGTTATGTTAAAGATGATGTACTCGGATTCTGATGACATGTAATGTAACATGCATATGATATATTAATATACATACATATAGTATAACATAGAAGGGTATGTCCCTCGATATGTCATGGCAAATTCATACAGACTTTCGGCATATGATCTACACTCCGTGGAATAATCGGGATCTATTTAATGAAATTTGAAAACATGTTAATGGAATAGGGCATGAAGCAGTGTGCTATACGATGGTTCATGAGTTATGAATTACACAGTGTTCTAATATTTAGTGAAATTATTGAGATATCTGGACTCAGTAGATAATAGTAAATACGTCGCCAACATAAATGCTGTTTTTGTGTCTCACCTCTTGTTTTCCACACTGCAGCACATGTTGCCAAGGCAGCAGCAGTAGCACCTGCCACATCTGATCCTGGGTGATCAGTATCACATTTATATGCAGGTCTTGGTGCTTGCATATCTTCTGGACGTTGCCACTCAGAATGATCATTTCCAACCTGAAAAAAATAAGTCATTGTTATCTTACAGAACACATTCAAGACAATGAAAATGGAATGTATACAAGAACAAACATAAAATAATTCCTATTCACATAACATTTAACGTCATATACATGTATTTACATTGGCAGACAAACCCATAGCGTATCACTCCCTTTTCTAGTCCAACAAGGATTCATACAGTGATTTTGTAATTTGTAGAGAAGAAAAAATGGCTGATTGTTATGATTTCAGTCTAAGCTAAACCTTGTTTGAATTTAAAACGATAGTTTACATATAGAACTATTAGCTCTATCTCGATTCATTAGAGAAATTATTTCACTTCAACAATTGTTTCCCTCAACGGGAAATGACACATCAAAGCAGATTAAATTGGCAGTAAAATATATGCAATAACATGCAAATAAAAATCACTACTGTCACTACAACTGTATTGTAATATACGTCTCGAGTGGAATAAGCAATGTATGTATATAGTATATATATATATATATATTATTATGTGGCATATATGCATATATGCACTATATTGCTCAGTTACTAAAATCCTGACATTTCAGCAACACAAAATGCCCTCTTCGGGGAGCAGAATAGAATGAAAATAGAAATAGGGGGGGCACAATGAAAAAGTTGAAAAAGCCGAATTGTATACCTGATAGTAATATACATTGGTCGTTTTGTCATAGCACTTAATAAAATAGTCGCATGCCCACTTGATCATGTCCATTGCTTTCCAATATTGAGCAGCTGCTTTATAACCATCTTTCCATATCATTAATGAATAACCAATAACAGAAGTACTGTATGCCATGGGTAAATTGAATTTCAGGTTGTCCCCAGCTGTGAATAACAACATGGTTGATGGTTAAAGACATACTTCGTATTCTAGATATGTATGTCTTCATTCAACTCACAATGGGCCAACATGTCTGCTCCAGCTCAATCTGTACAAACCCACTTCCAACATATCAACATAGTTGACACCGGGTTGACACCACACTAACATGTACACTTACTCGTCTATGCTGTTATTATAATAATGTTAATGTAGTTCTTGTCATTCCCAAGTACACGTTTCAGGTCAATGTCCTTCATCTGTGTAGTACCTATACAGTGTTTAACTAATTAACTAATACTTTAATAATTTATAATATTTTTTGAGAAAATTATTCAGATATTACTGACAGAAACAAAGATGTTGTAATATTCTCGGCACAAATCCGTTTACAAATCATCGTCACAATTCAAAATGAAACGAAAGGTTTATATTACCCCATAGAATAACATTTGAAAATTGACAAATGACGTCATGCCGCTCGTTATTTACGTGGTTCGATTCAACTGCCATTGAATATAGATATAGATATTTTTTTTTATTTAAAGTAGATATTATTGAAATGGGTTTGCTGGTTGGCAACTTACCGTCATAATAGCCACCCGTCAAATCTTCTCCATTGTCACCTACGTCACCCAAAGCAGAATCGCCGCGCCATTTAATCCGGTTATCGTCGGACAGTTTTCCAGAACGCTGGGCTTCATAAAACCTTAGACTGTTTTCTATAAGGAGGGCGTAATCGTGCGGAATATCTGGTGATAAAACAAATACAATTGAGGTATGTCTTGAATTCCCACACTTGTCATCGGTTGACTTCAGGTGACAGGTTGAAGTGTGGAAATGTCACCTATTATAACATGGTTAGGCCACACTGATTTAACTTTATGGAAATCCCAAAACTAATGCGAGATGGCGAAAACAAAATCCTGCCCCCCCCCCCAAAAAGCTGGTATTACGAATTGAACCACAGAACACAGTGTATCAACAAAACAACAAGAAGTCTTTATTTGTAGGAGGCACATGCAGATGTACAGTATTACTATCACAGGTATAACCATTTCAGACAAGCTCTAGTACATGTAGTCATAATGAAGTACCTTCAGTCAGAAACACTGCATTCAAGGTACAGCATGAACACCATTTTCAGTACAAGTCAAGGCGGAATGTACATATCGCTACTTTATGACAATAATTAACAAAATATTGCAATGATACAAAAATGTCCTTGCTTGCTCCTCTCTACTGTCTACAACAATCCCCCCGTTTTACCTCTGAACTTTCATGCTCACGTATTTTGGTGGCGTAGTCGCCATGTTGGACTTCCCGGCAATAAGAAGATTATTTACGACAAAATTGGCAAAATTGGTTTTGAGGTAGTTGAAAACGAGTTTTATGACAAGCCGGCGCTTTGCGACAATATGAGTCGGCAAGTTCCGGACAGAAAACCGATCTGTGGAGACTCGTCGTCGGAATTATTTTTTTTTAGAACAGGCGAAAACTAATGCGCGCGCGGATGTCATCCATAAAATTAAGTCGGTGTGGCCTTACTATGAATCTAGCAATATTGGCTGAAGCAATGTCTAATCGTATATACGGCACTAGAACAAATGCAGTATTGATGTACATATAACCTGCAAGGAAACCAACACGTAATCGGTGTCAAATGACACAATTGTAACACTAGCACTGACAGCGCTTCCTCGAAATTATTGCTCTGACTATGTAACAATTGGAAGGACAAAGTGCAACAGACAACTACGGAATTGGAATAATGGCCGTCATTTAAAAAATGATTCCAATTGGTTTACACAATTCATTAGGACTATCTTTAAACGAAAAAGTGAACTTTTGGGTTGAACACTGTAAGATATTGATACAGAAAACAATTGTAAATTGTCGAATACTAACCCCGGGGTTAGCCACTTCACCAAAATGTGATTTTAAAGAGGCAAAAAGCCAAAACGGCGTTCGATATCATGCAAATGAGAGTTGTCAGCCGCAGACACAACATTACACTCAACAAACGTAGACCACTCTGTTTCGTTTTTCCTGTCGTTCTAGACTACAAAAGTCGTTTAATAGTGGGGTTATATTCAAAATACTGTAACATACTTCCCCGTGGTATAACTTCATATTATGCTAATCAACTATTGTTAGGGAAAGGATCATCATGTTAAAACTATGAATGAAAAGTATGTGAACTAGGGTGAGTTTAGGGCAAATAAAACAATAGTTAATACTGCAACCAAACAGCAGTATAACACTAAAATTAACTATTAACTAATTAAATTACAATTTGAATAATATAATGAATCCCATAAAAACATCATTGATTTGTCCATATAAATACTCAATATGAATGGCAACAAGCGATCCAATTGAATTGTATACTCACTGTTTCGTCTGTGTCTATGTGCCTCATCAGATGCCCCTTCGACATTAGGAAAATCTTCCACCCATTTCTTTTCTTCAGAAAAATCTTCCGGCCAACGAACTGGGGGTTCTTCAAATGGCTCTGGCGGATCCTCGCAACAAATGTCGCCGCAAATCGATAAAAGTATGGCTATGCAACACACTACCTTGACCGTCATTGTATCTTTATAGAGTGTACGCTGACAAGACTTCTATTTATATGTTAGTGGTCCAGTGACAAAACAGTGTGACATTCTATGAATTATCATTACTAATGTGAACATAACCAAAAGCTTGGATGCATTCAACCCCATGTTAAAAGGTCATTTAAGCTCAGTTTCAATGACGAATTAACCAACTAGAACAATAAACAACAATAACATTAAATAAAAACATTAAAGTAAATGAAAAATCAGTCAAAAAATATATATATATACAAGAACCGATACGTGTATTAGTGGTAGTGGATGCTGGTGGAAGGGCTGTTCTGTCAGCGTGGGGCAAATATGAACGTGATGATGAATGCCCGGGTAAACAAGATGTGTACTACTTAATTAGAAAGTATAATGAAAAGTAAATTGATAACTTTTATACATATAATCACACATAGACAAGGAAATGAAATAAGTGTCTTTGTTGATATTACACTATTACTGTATCTGAACATTAACAATGTCATGTTAAAATTTGAATTTATCATCTCAAAGTAAACGATCAATTATGAATCTTGATGACTTTTTGCACAGTGGGGGTATCACTTTGTATATCAATCGACATGATGACATTTTGTAAATTTGATGTATCACCGCCACGCATATCAGGAAAATTAATATTTCACAAATTTGGGTTTATCACTGTTACTATAGTATGTTTCACAACACGTTGCAGTATTATTCAGTTTCAACAACTTACATGTTTAAGGTATATACTATAAATATATAGTTCAAAAATGTTATAAAATAAACACAATGTATACTGACTTTGTTCCAAAGTGACAATTTTACAATGCTTTGAGACACATCACTACATAGACAAGAACAATTTGACTTGAACCAGAAGTTACATAATAATTGTGACATAATAACAGAAACAATGGAACAATGTCATATCCTGAACCATAAAAAAGAATAAAAAGACAGCAAAAAAACAACAGTGGACGATGCATTCCACAAGTCATCGTCCAATCAACACACCATAATTCTTAATTAAAAATTAAGGTAGAGATGCAGTTTACCTGACAGGTATTTTAATTAGTTAATTAGGAAACCAAGATGATCTCCCTTGTCCACAAACCTATATATTTTCGGAAAGCTTATCGTATGAATTTTAAAATTTTATGGACACTGTAGTTTGAAATGTGCACAAAAATGTGCTTTTTTTGGTCAAAAGTGATTTTAAAAAAATTAGCTTCGAAACCGTGCTTCTGTTTCCTGTCAAAATTTGTTTATGGGTACATCTGTTTACCATGAAAAAAGTGCCGTCTTGAAAACTGTCTACCAGTTGTCAATTTTGCAGGGCAGAAGCTCAAATTTCACTACTTCAAGTTTATGCATAAATTAACACCCAGGCTAGTTGTCTGTATGATTGTTGTAACACTGTTCAACCAAAAACAATGCCCCGACGCCGTTTTGAAGATTTGTGAACAAAAGGTCAAAGCGTCTAGGAGATGTGCACTGAAAAGAAGCTGAGATAATTGCTAATTTGCATAACAAATCACCCAGTAAGAAGTTTGCTAATGCCCATAATTAAAATGGCTGTAACAGTTACAAATTTAAATGTATTATCGTTTTGTTAAGTTAAGTTAAATATACTGCATAATTTGGGGATCCCGTCATTTCTTTTTTATTATTTTGTTCTTTTTTATTATTTATGTATACGAGGCGCGGAATGTAAATTTATTATTTTTTGTATACTATACAAGGCGCGGAATGTAAATTTATTATTTTTTGTATACTAGAAGAAAACGTACTAATAATTCAAAATTACGTACGTATTGGAGGCCGTGGCGTGTGTGTTTTAAAATGATGTGTGCATTTAAATAAAACGGCGTGACTGTGCGTTTTAATGGTATGTGCTTTAAAAAAATCATGTGTGTATATTAAATGAAGTGGGTGTTTTAAAAAACGTGTGTTTTAAAAATGACGTGTGTGTTTTTAAAAATGGCGTGTGTTAAAAATGACGTGTGTGTTTAAAAATGACGTGTGTGTTTAAAAACGACGTGTGTGTTTTTAAAAATGGCGTGTGTTTAAAAACGACGTGTGTGTTTTTAAAAATGGCGTGTGTTTAAAAACGACGTGCGTGTTAAAAATTGACGTGTGTGTTTTAAAAAATGGCGTGTTTTTAAAAATAACGTGTGTGAGGTCGAATGAAAATTTCGTGTGTGAAAATAAAATAAAACGCGTGCATTAACTTATTTACGCCTGTGGGGGCGCTGTTTTGAATGATTTTTTTTCGCGTGTGTGTGCAAAAAAACGCGTGCGTTAACCTTTTTACGCCTGTGGGGGCGCTATTTGAGAGATTTATTTCATGTGTGTGTTAAAAAAATCGCGTGCATTAATCTATTCACGCCTGTGGAGGCGTCGTCTCAAGTGGTAGCCATTTTCGTTTGTTGATATTTTATAACGTCAAAAAGATACGTAAAAAGTAACTTGACCAGCACGAACGTTTTATTCATTTTGCCCTATAAATTTACCGACACTGTGTATACCTCAGAGACCTGGTGATTTATTCGTGTGGTTGGTTGCTGAAGACAATGCGTGGACGTCTGGTACAATGGGGCAGAACAAAGTACTCATACTGGTCTCACAGGCGCTCGGAACGTACACAAAATAATAAATTTACATTCCGCGCCTCGTATATGTACAGCATTGCTAAATCTTGCTAAGCATTTAAAAAAGAGAATGTTTGCACCTGTTTTCTTTATATTTAAAAGTTTTCTGAGTGTGTTCCATTATTCACAATTCTACACAATTTTAACAGTCTGTTTGTATAATAAAAAGCAAAAAAAACATTCATTCCAAAGTGCCCACGAACCTGCATATCTACCTTAAATTCTGTGACTAAAACAAGGTTTATCCAACGCTACTAATAACTTATTGCATCGATTTCTACACGGGATTTAATATTTTCAATAACACGCAGATTTCCAAAAGCGGACGAAAATTACTAATTATAGCGGTACATAAGTCCACATAGGCCTGAACGATGACAGACATAACACAGCAATTCAGCTAATAATCAGCTAATTAAGTCGATCAACAGATACGCAAAAACAAATTCATGACATTACTACAAGAATGACAATTTATCTGAAACTGTTGTCATGAATTTGTTTTTGCGTATCTGTTAACCGACTTAATTAGCTGATTATTAGCGAATTGCTGTGTTATGTCTGTCATCGTTTAGGCCTATTTGAAGTTTTGGACGGAACTTGGCTCAGTGATTTGGAACTAATTACCAGATAACCGCCGCTATTCTGACTAAGATTCTGACAGTTGGTATCCATAGTTATTAATGTAGTGAACGATTAATCAAAAGATATGACGTATTCAGTACTTAGTGTGATTGGCTTTATGATTGAAGGTTACGCCCTAGAGTCTTTTTACTGTTTTGTAATTGGTTAGAGTTTTGAAAATGAATAAAGAGAGTTTGAGTTGGTCTTGGCGAATACTCCACGACAGACGCAGTCAGTCCGAGAGAGTCTTGGGGCGAGCCTTGACGCAGTCCAGTCTTGGGCGAGTCTTGGTTCAGCCTTGTGAGAGTCTTGGGGACTTTTCCCCAGGGCGCTGTGTCTTATAGAGTGCTCCAAAAGATCGACTAAGACGAGAGCTGAAACGTATTTCGTTGTGTGTGTCTTATTTGACTGTCAAGTTAAAGTGACTTTCCCGATCCCGTACCTCAAGGGGACGCGATAGAGAGACGAGACGAGTTTGCCCCCTGACACGTGTGGAGAACCCCGAGAGAGGAAGAATTTCCCCCTGATATTACAAGCAACATACAACATTGTCAGGGTTCTGCAGCTCAAAAAGAATGCTTGAGTGTGATAGAGGAAAAAAATTGCACAACAGTGTACATGGCTGAAGTAAGTAACATTTTAAACAAATATATAATATTTTCACCTTTTTAACATTGATAGCCAGCTGATCTCAAAGCATGAACCAATCAAATGGGATCACTGCACTACTATATACAATGACTATCGACTTAAAAATATTTGTAACCATATATTTGAATTTTGTGAAGTCAACAATATCAGAAGGTCTGTATGCTTGATCAAATAAGCCCAACATCTCATAGCAGCTATTTGAATATAGTGTTTGTGCTGTTCAACTTCCAGTTTTGACCAACCATGCTCAATTCAGGTTTGCAAAAGATGACATCAGGATGAAATTTTAAAATGTTCACTTCAAATAAAAATGTTATTAATCCAAACAGCAAACAAGGTGTGCAGGGTAATGTTGCAAGGTGCAACATTACATGATTTCATAATTTGGTGTTAACTTCATGTACATGTACTTTATATGTGTTTTTGTTTAATTTTTACAAAACAAGTGTCACATATTTGTATATTTTGTACTTGTAGTCTCCGTAGTAGCTTAACACAATAACATTCAACCTCATTACAAGGGTTATTATGAGAATTTTGCTGCAATTTAAAATCTGAAAGTATTCAACATCACTCTGTCATAGCATATTTTTCCAGAATGGATTTATAATGCAGGATAATGTTTGAATTTTTTCCAACCCAATATAAAACTACCAGATAGTTAACATCTACACGTGTTGATTTTTTCTTAAAATTGTTACATTGCTTACATTTCCATACATCCAATTTCCATTAATTATCTTCATAAATGTGTAACTTAGCCACAAAAAATTTGATAAACTTGTCAATTTAATGTTACAATTGAAATATATTGTCTTGTGATAATGTAGTCTCCGTAGTAGGTTAAATTTTCCAACAAGACATGCAAAGTTGGCGCAAGTGTTATAAAAAAAATCATTGTACTTTGTGATTCAAGACTGTTGTCAGTAATGATGCCTAACTAGTTATTCTCTCTGTTTTCATTATGTCTTCAAATAGTGCATTATGTCTTGCTGTGAGTAAAATTTCAAAAAATCATTTTTTTGGGTCATTTTTTTCAAAATACATAATAACTTCAAATGTATCGAATAAAGAGAAAATGTTTTATATGAATACTCAAACCTGAGTTTTTTTGTTCAATGGTTTGCACTGAATAAAATTTGATTAAATTATCTCATGTATGTAATGTATTTCTTTTAATAATATAGTTATAATGTATGCGTGTGTAGTCTCCGTAGTACCATTTTTGAGTGTGGACTATCATCAACTAAATTCCAGATAAAAATAAAACTATACATGATCAACTCAAACAATTCACTGCTATATAGCTGATATATGTTGCTACCAGATCTTATCCATATTTGCCTCAAATTCAGGGAGAAAAAAAATCACCTTCTGTGAAACACAAAGGGTACACCTGATCTTGCACTGGCCGATTGTATGTATCTTCTGTTTGAAACTGTTTTTGTACCCTCTCCCAATGACATACCTTGTTATGGCAGAGTGGTTTTACCAATTTTATTGGTTGTATGTATCTTCTGTTTGAAACTGTTTTTGTACCCTCTCCCAATGACATACCTTGTTATGGCAGAGTGGTTTTACCAATGTTATTGGTTGTATGTATCTTCTGTTTGAAACTGTTTTTGTACCCTCTCCCAATGACATACCTTGTTATGGCAGAGTGGTTTTACCAATTTTATTGGTTGTATGTACCTTCTGTTTGAAACTGTTTTTGTACCCTCTCCCAATGACATACCTTGTTATGGCAGAGTGGTTTTACCAATTTTATTGGTTGTATGTACCTTCTGTTTGAAACTGTTTTTGTACCTTCTCCCAATGACATACCTTGTTATGGCAGAGTGGTTTTACCAATTGTATTGGTTGTATGTACCTTCTGTTTGAAACTAGAAGGTTATTATCTTTAGTTAGCATGCATTTTGTTTTGCTAAACATTTATTATTATTTAATTGTCTGTACAAAATTGATTCTGTTTATTCATAATTACGTGCATGTAATTTTTAACGGTATCCTTTTCACTTCTTACCATGGTTTTTTATCATGCGATAGAATATTTAGTACAGTTTATTTTCTGTCAATAATTTATTTTGTCAACAGTATGCCACCAAAGCGTACAGCACCAGTCACCAGGGCAGCTACAGCAAAGCGTTAGGCAGCGACAACCACATGTTCTGATCCAGTGGAAACATCAAGTAATCCTTCTTCGGTGCTGCAAGTCCCCACTACCAATCAACAAGGTGAACAGCGAGCTGCTGCAGTCACAATACGTAATAATGCTGCAGAGCAACACTTGGACCCAGAAGGGTTAGCAGCCTCTATCTCACGTGCAGTCATTCAAGGTTTGAAGGATGCTGCTCTTTGCAACGTTGCAAGCCCAGCAGCAGCTACTGCATCTCAAGTCGTCCAACCAGTTGTCAATGACATTACGGGTAATGTACAGGGGGTTCAGGCTGCTAGACAGCCACTGGATTAGATTAGTGATTTGTCTGTAATTCAGGTTACACAGCAACCTATAATTCAGGATTCAGAGAGAGAGAGAGAGAGCTACAGCCAACCACACTGTTCACTAGCCAGTCTGTACCTTTGGTAGCAAGAGTGTCAGATAAGGTTAAATCTAAAATCCGGGCAGGTGATTATATTGATTTCGCTACTCTGCTTAGTAATCCCTTCCTGCGGGATGGTAGGTACACCGTTGCATTATCTGATGGTGTGGGTAGGCCTCCGCTTTGTCTTGAGCCCGCTGCTAGTACTAAGAAAATTGCGTCAATTGAGTAGTGGATTTCTACATTTAACATTTTTGTAGCAATGTATACTCTAAAGAAGCCTGAGGATATTTCAGGTCTTATGAAATATGGAGAGGTGGTGCGTGACCTGGCAGCCAAAAAAGGCTGGCTGGATGTTTTATGATGAGCAATTTCGCTTTCTGAAGCAGTCAACCCCACTACCCTGGGACAAAACACACTGGGAATTATGGTTACAAGCATTACATTTGGGGAAAAACATAACAAGTTTCGCTTAATACACCACTTATATTGTCCATCAGGCTAATCAATAAATGATGGTATTCCAGCCGAGTTGGCAACTGTTCAGTATGCCAATATTGATGATGCAGTTAAGATTATTAGGGATCTGGGTCTAGGCAGTTTCTTGGCTAAAACTGACATCAAATCAGCATTCAGAATTATTCCAGTAGCTCCACATGACCGTTGTTTATTGGGTTTCAGGTGGGATGATAATTTCTTTTTCGATAGATGTCTTCCAATGGGGTGCTCAACATCATGCCGCATTTTTGAACATTTTAGTTCAGCTTTAGAGTGGAATTTTGCTTAAAGTTGTGGGTGTTGAGGCAACTATCCACATTTTGGATGATTTCTTATTTCTGGCACGAACTAGGGAGCGCTGTTTTTTCAGTTTTGCAGGCTTTTTTGGATTTGTGTGCTGTCCTTGGGGTTCCAATTGCACAGGAAAAGACTATGAAATCTAACACTTCCATGGTGTTTGCAGGTATTGAGTTAGACACAGTTCAAAGCAAGTATCGACTGCCACAGGATAAACTGTTGTGTTGCCGCAGCTTAATTGATACTTTCTTAGTAAGGAAAAAGGTGATACTCAAGGAAATTCAGTTTTTGGTGGGGACCTTAAATTTTTCATGTATTGTGGTGGTTCCAGGCCTGGCATTTTTGCGTAGGTTAATTGATTTGACAAAAGGTATATCCGGTTGACCAAAGAGGTTAAAGCAGACCTGCTTGTGTGGAAGCAGTTTTTGGATAGTTATAATAGGAAGACAATTT
This sequence comes from Saccoglossus kowalevskii, assembly GCF_978046115.1. Classification (NCBI taxonomy): domain Eukaryota; kingdom Metazoa; phylum Hemichordata; class Enteropneusta; family Harrimaniidae; genus Saccoglossus; species Saccoglossus kowalevskii. The sequence goes on from NC_140654.1 coordinate 35,036,797, forward strand.
TTATGGATGCTATCTGGCATTCGTCCGATTTACTTTGTTCACAGATGCAGCTGGGTCACTGGGGTGCGGTGGCATTTTTAGTTCTCATTGGTTTTTTGGGGAGTGGCCAGCTGACTGGAAAGTTCTTAATATTGCAGTCTTGAAGTTATTTCCAATCAGGCTGGCTCTTGAAGTGTGGGGGCATTATCTCAGTAACAAGCAGGTGTTGTTCACTGACAATGAGGCCCTAATGTCAGTCTTGAATAAGCAGTCGGCAAAGGATAAAGACCTGATGGTTTTGGTTCGTCGGATCGTGCTCATTGGCCTTCAGTTTAACATTCTTTTTAGAGCAAAACATATTCCATTGTCTTTCTCATTTGCAGGTGGATCAGTTCAGATCAATGGCTTATGGCATGGATACCAATCCAACCCCAATTCCATCACATTTGCTACCAGTCAATTGGAAATGGAAGTAGGCAGACTTTTTACAGCAGGCCATTTGCAGCTCTTCTAGGACAACATATCAGCGTGCATGGTGGGTTTTTGCCCAATTTTTGTATAGCCAGTTGGGGGTACATTGTCCATCATTACCACTTCCGGAAACAACCATTGCTCTGTTTATTGGCTACCTTTCTAGGCAGCACCTGGTACCATCCACTGTTTCAACTTACTTGTCAGCCATTAGCTACGTTCATAAAATTGCAGGTTTTTCAGACCCAACCAAGTCTTTTATGGTACACAAATTGGTGAAGTCATATCGAAAGTTAAAACTTCAACTGGATGACCGTCTTTCTATCACTCGTGATATTTTGCATTGTCTAGTTAAGGCTATTCCACACGTTATTTCATCTGCTTATCAAGGGTGTTTATTTAGAGCAATGTTTTTAACAGCATTCCATGGGTTCCTCTGGATTAGGACAATTACAATTAAAAATAGACAAGATGTGGGTGGGGCCATTCTTTTCAATCAGTTGCAGTTCATTGGAAACATGGGTAAACCTCAGTCAATGAGATTAACCTTATCCAAATTTAAGCATTGCAAACCAGGCACAGCATTTGTTATTTCATTTTGTAGGAGGAAGGTGACTGATCTTCGCCTGTGCAGACAATGTGGGATTTTTGCCAGTTACGGGGAGTAGATGCGGGCCCACTTTTTTGCCTGCCTGGAGCATTGGGCATTGGACGGTGTGATTTCACAGCTCAGCTTAGGCGTTCTCTTGAGTTTTGTGGCTTTAATGTTGATAGGTTCAAGGGACATAGTTTTTGTATAGGAGCAGCCTCACAAGCTGCTTCAGATGGGTTGTCTGATGCTCAATTTTATTGGTTGTATGTACCTTCTGTTTGAAACTGTTTTTGTACCCTCTCCCAATGACATACCTTGTTATGGCAGAGTGGTTTTACCAATTTTATTGGTTGTATGTACCTTCTGTTTGAAACTGTTTTTGTACCTTCTCCCAATGACATACCTTGTTATGGCAGAGTGGTTTTACCAATTGTATTGGTTGTATGTACCTTCTGTTTGAAACTAGAAGGTTATTATCTTTAGTTAGCATGCATTTTGTTTTGCTAAACATTTATTATTATTTAATTGTCTGTACAAAATTGATTCTGTTTATTCATAATTACGTGCATGTAATTTTTAACGGTATCCTTTTCACTTCTTACCATGGTTTTTTATCATGCGATAGAATATTTAGTACAGTTTATTTTCTGTCAATAATTTATTTTGTCAACAGTATGCCACCAAAGCGTACAGCACCAGTCACCAGGGCAGCTACAGCAAAGCGTTAGGCAGCGACAACCACATTTTCTGATCCAGTGGAAACATCAAGTAATCCTTCTGCGGTGCTGCAAGTCCCCACTACCAATCAACAAGGTGAACAGCGAGCTGCTGCAGTCACAATACGTAATAATGCTGCAGAGCAACACTTGGACCCAGAAGGGTTAGCAGCCTCTATCTCACGTGCAGTCATTCAAGGTTTGAAGGATGCTGCTCTTTGCAACGTTGCAAGCCCAGCAGCAGCTACTGCATCTCAAGTCGTCCAACCAGTTGTCAATGACATTACGGGTAATGTACAGGGGGTTCAGGCTGCTAGACAGCCACTGGATTAGATTAGTGATTTGTCTGTAATTCAGGTTACACAGCAACCTATAATTCAGGATTCAGAGAGAGAGAGAGAGAGCTACAGCCAACCACACTGTTCACTAGCCAGTCTGTACCTTTGGTAGCAAGAGTGTCAGATAAGGTTAAATCTAAAATCCGGGCAGGTGATTATATTGATTTCGCTACTCTGCTTAGTAATCCCTTCCTGCGGGATGGTAGGTACACCGTTGCATTATCTGATGGTGTGGGTAGGCCTCCGCTTTGTCTTGAGCCCGCTGCTAGTACTAAGAAAATTGCGTCAATTGAGTAGTGGATTTCTACATTTAACATTTTTGTAGCAATGTATACTCTAAAGAAGCCTGAGGATATTTCAGGTCTTATGAAATATGGAGAGGTGGTGCGTGACCTGGCAGCCAAAAAAGGCTGGCTGGATGTTTTATGATGAGCAATTTCGCTTTCTGAAGCAGTCAACCCCACTACCCTGGGACAAAACACACTGGGAATTATGGTTACAAGCATTACATTTGGGGAAAAACATAACAAGTTTCGCTTAATACACCACTTATATTGTCCATCAGGCTAATCAATAAATGATGGTATTCCAGCCGAGTTGGCAACTGTTCAGTATGCCAATATTGATGATGCAGTTAAGATTATTAGGGATCTGGGTCTAGGCAGTTTCTTGGCTAAAACTGACATCAAATCAGCATTCAGAATTATTCCAGTAGCTCCACATGACCGTTGTTTATTGGGTTTCAGGTGGGATGATAATTTCCTTTTCGATAGATGTCTTCCAATGGGGTGCTCAACATCATGCCGCATTTTTGAACATTTTAGTTCAGCTTTAGAGTGGATTTTTGCTTAAAGTTGTGGGTGTTGAGGCAACTATCCACATTTTGGATGATTTCTTATTTCTGGCACGAACTAGGGAGCGCTGTTTTTTCAGTTTTGCAGGCTTTTTTGGATTTGTGTGCTGTCCTTGGGGTTCCAATTGCACAGGAAAAGACTATGAAATCTAACACTTCCATGGTGTTTGCAGGTATTGAGTTAGACACAGTTCAAAGCAAGTATCGACTGCCACAGGATAAACTGTTGTGTTGCCGCAGCTTAATTGATACTTTCTTAGTAAGGAAAAAGGTGATACTCAAGGAAATTCAGTTTTTGGTGGGGACCTTAAATTTTTCATGTATTGTGGTGGTTCCAGGCCTGGCATTTTTGCGTAGGTTAATTGATTTGACAAAAGGTATATCCGGTTGACCAAAGAGGTTAAAGCAGACCTGCTTGTGTGGAAGCAGTTTTTGGATAGTTATAATAGGAAGACAATTTTTATGGATGCTATCTGGCATTCGTCCGATTTACTTTGTTCACAGATGCAGCTGGGTCACTGGGGTGCGGTGGCATTTTTAGTTCTCATTGGTTTTTTGGGGAGTGGCCAGCTGACTGGAAAGTTCTTAATATTGCAGTCTTGAAGTTATTTCCAATCAGGCTGGCTCTTGAAGTGTGGGGGCATTATCTCAGTAACAAGCAGGTGTTGTTCACTGACAATGAGGCCCTAATGTCAGTCTTGAATAAGCAGTCGGCAAAGGATAAAGACCTGATGGTTTTGGTTCGTCGGATCGTGCTCATTGGCCTTCAGTTTAACATTCTTTTTAGAGCAAAACATATTCCATTGTCTTTCTCATTTGCAGGTGGATCAGTTCAGATCAATGGCTTATGGCATGGATACCAATCCAACCCCAATTCCATCACATTTGCTACCAGTCAATTGGAAATGGAAGTAGGCAGACTTTTTACAGCAGGCCATTTGCAGCTCTTCTAGGACAACATATCAGCGTGCATGGTGGGTTTTTGCCCAATTTTTGTATAGCCAGTTGGGGGTACATTGTCCATCATTACCACTTCCGGAAACAACCATTGCTCTGTTTATTGGCTACCTTTCTAGGCAGCACCTGGTACCATCCACTGTTTCAACTTACTTGTCAGCCATTAGCTACGTTCATAAAATTGCAGGTTTTTCAGACCCAACCAAGTCTTTTATGGTACACAAATTGGTGAAGTCATATCGAAAGTTAAAACTTCAACTGGATGACCGTCTTTCTATCACTCGTGATATTTTGCATTGTCTAGTTAAGGCTATTCCACACGTTATTTCATCTGCTTATCAAGGGTGTTTATTTAGAGCAATGTTTTTAACAGCATTCCATGGGTTCCTCTGGATTAGGACAATTACAATTAAAAATAGACAAGATGTGGGTGGGGCCATTCTTTTCAATCAGTTGCAGTTCATTGGAAACATGGGTAAACCTCAGTCAATGAGATTAACCTTATCCAAATTTAAGCATTGCAAACCAGGCACAGCATTTGTTATTTCATTTTGTAGGAGGAAGGTGACTGATCTTCGCCTGTGCAGACAATGTGGGATTTTTGCCAGTTACGGGGAGTAGATGCGGGCCCACTTTTTTGCCTGCCTGGAGCATTGGGCATTGGACGGTGTGATTTCACAGCTCAGCTTAGGCGTTCTCTTGAGTTTTGTGGCTTTAATGTTGATAGGTTCAAGGGACATAGTTTTTGTATAGGAGCAGCCTCACAAGCTGCTTCAGATGGGTTGTCTGATGCTCAATTTTATTGGTTGTATGTACCTTCTGTTTGAAACTGTTTTTGTACCCTCTCCCAATGACATACCTTGTTATGGCAGAGTGGTTTTACCAATTTTATTGGTTGTATGTACCTTCTGTTTGAAACTGTTTTTGTACCTTCTCCCAATGACATACCTTGTTATGGCAGAGTGGTTTTACCAATTGTATTGGTTGTATGTACCTTCTGTTTGAAACTAGAAGGTTATTATCTTTAGTTAGCATGCATTTTGTTTTGCTAAACATTTATTATTATTTAATTGTCTGTACAAAATTGATTCTGTTTATTCATAATTACGTGCATGTAATTTTTAACGGTATCCTTTTCACTTCTTACCATGGTTTTTTATCATGCGATAGAATATTTAGTACAGTTTATTTTCTGTCAATAATTTATTTTGTCAACAGTATGCCACCAAAGCGTACAGCACCAGTCACCAGGGCAGCTACAGCAAAGCGTTAGGCAGCGACAACCACATTTTCTGATCCAGTGGAAACATCAAGTAATCCTTCTGCGGTGCTGCAAGTCCCCACTACCAATCAACAAGGTGAACAGCGAGCTGCTGCAGTCACAATACGTAATAATGCTGCAGAGCAACACTTGGACCCAGAAGGGTTAGCAGCCTCTATCTCACGTGCAGTCATTCAAGGTTTGAAGGATGCTGCTCTTTGCAACGTTGCAAGCCCAGCAGCAGCTACTGCATCTCAAGTCGTCCAACCAGTTGTCAATGACATTACGGGTAATGTACAGGGGGTTCAGGCTGCTAGACAGCCACTGGATTAGATTAGTGATTTGTCTGTAATTCAGGTTACACAGCAACCTATAATTCAGGATTCAGAGAGAGAGAGAGAGAGCTACAGCCAACCACACTGTTCACTAGCCAGTCTGTACCTTTGGTAGCAAGAGTGTCAGATAAGGTTAAATCTAAAATCCGGGCAGGTGATTATATTGATTTCGCTACTCTGCTTAGTAATCCCTTCCTGCGGGATGGTAGGTACACCGTTGCATTATCTGATGGTGTGGGTAGGCCTCCGCTTTGTCTTGAGCCCGCTGCTAGTACTAAGAAAATTGCGTCAATTGAGTAGTGGATTTCTACATTTAACATTTTTGTAGCAATGTATACTCTAAAGAAGCCTGAGGATATTTCAGGTCTTATGAAATATGGAGAGGTGGTGCGTGACCTGGCAGCCAAAAAAGGCTGGCTGGATGTTTTATGATGAGCAATTTCGCTTTCTGAAGCAGTCAACCCCACTACCCTGGGACAAAACACACTGGGAATTATGGTTACAAGCATTACATTTGGGGAAAAACATAACAAGTTTCGCTTAATACACCACTTATATTGTCCATCAGGCTAATCAATAAATGATGGTATTCCAGCCGAGTTGGCAACTGTTCAGTATGCCAATATTGATGATGCAGTTAAGATTATTAGGGATCTGGGTCTAGGCAGTTTCTTGGCTAAAACTGACATCAAATCAGCATTCAGAATTATTCCAGTAGCTCCACATGACCGTTGTTTATTGGGTTTCAGGTGGGATGATAATTTCTTTTTCGATAGATGTCTTCCAATGGGGTGCTCAACATCATGCCGCATTTTTGAACATTTTAGTTCAGCTTTAGAGTGGATTTTTGCTTAAAGTTGTGGGTGTTGAGGCAACTATCCACATTTTGGATGATTTCTTATTTCTGGCACGAACTAGGGAGCGCTGTTTTTTCAGTTTTGCAGGCTTTTTTGGATTTGTGTGCTGTCCTTGGGGTTCCAATTGCACAGGAAAAGACTATGAAATCTAACACTTCCATGGTGTTTGCAGGTATTGAGTTAGACACAGTTCAAAGCAAGTATCGACTGCCACAGGATAAACTGTTGTGTTGCCGCAGCTTAATTGATACTTTCTTAGTAAGGAAAAAGGTGATACTCAAGGAAATTCAGTTTTTGGTGGGGACCTTAAATTTTTCATGTATTGTGGTGGTTCCAGGCCTGGCATTTTTGCGTAGGTTAATTGATTTGACAAAAGGTATATCCGGTTGACCAAAGAGGTTAAAGCAGACCTGCTTGTGTGGAAGCAGTTTTTGGATAGTTATAATAGGAAGACAATTTTTATGGATGCTATCTGGCATTCGTCCGATTTACTTTGTTCACAGATGCAGCTGGGTCACTGGGGTGCAGTGGCATTTTTAGTTCTCATTGGTTTTTTGGGGAGTGGCCAGCTGACTGGAAAGTTCTTAATATTGCAGTCTTGAAGTTATTTCCAATCAGGCTGGCTCTTGAAGTGTGGGGGCATTATCTCAGTAACAAGCAGGTGTTGTTCACTGACAATGAGGCCCTAATGTCAGTCTTGAATAAGCAGTCGGCAAAGGATAAAGACCTGATGGTTTTGGTTCGTCGGATCGTGCTCATTGGCCTTCAGTTTAACATTCTTTTTAGAGCAAAACATATTCCATTGTCTTTCTCATTTGCAGGTGGATCAGTTCAGATCAATGGCTTATGGCATGGATACCAATCCAACCCCAATTCCATCACATTTGCTACCAGTCAATTGGAAATGGAAGTAGGCAGACTTTTTACAGCAGGCCATTTGCAGCTCTTCTAGGACAACATATCAGCGTGCATGGTGGGTTTTTGCCCAATTTTTGTATAGCCAGTTGGGGGTACATTGTCCATCATTACCACTTCCGGAAACAACCATTGCTCTGTTTATTGGCTACCTTTCTAGGCAGCACCTGGCACCATCCACTGTTTCAACTTACTTGTCAGCCATTAGCTACGTTCATAAAATTGCAGGTTTTTCAGACCCAACCAAGTCTTTTATGGTACACAAATTGGTGAAGTCATATCGAAAGTTAAAACTTCAACTGGATGACCGTCTTTCTATCACTCGTGATATTTTGCATTGTCTAGTTAAGGCTATTCCACACGTTATTTCATCTGCTTATCAAGGGTGTTTATTTAGAGCAATGTTTTTAACAGCATTCCATGGGTTCCTCTGGATTAGGACAATTACAATTAAAAATAGACAAGATGTGGGTGGGGCCATTCTTTTCAATCAGTTGCAGTTCATTGGAAACATGGGTAAACCTCAGTCAATGAGATTAACCTTATCCAAATTTAAGCATTGCAAACCAGGCACAGCATTTGTTATTTCATTTTGTAGGAGGAAGGTGACTGATCTTCGCCTGTGCAGACAATGTGGGATTTTTGCCAGTTACGGGGAGTAGATGCGGGCCCACTTTTTTGCCTGCCTGTAGCATTGGGCATTGGACGGTGTGATTTCACAGCTCAGCTTAGGCGTTCTCTTGAGTTTTGTGGCTTTAATGTTGATAGGTTCAAGGGACATAGTTTTTGTATAGGAGCAGCCTCACAAGCTGCTTCAGATGGGTTGTCTGATGCTCAGATCTGTGTTTTAGGTAGATGGAAGTCAGATGCATTCAAGGGATATATTAGGCAACCAGCAGTATGGTAACATGTTTACAGGAATAGACGAAACATGTTTTGCACTTGAATATAGGTCAGGCAGGGGCCGCTATATATGGGTACCTTATATTGTTCTGTTTTTCCTTGTATTCGATATAGGTCAGGCAGGGGCCGCTGTATTCGGATTCAAGCAATTTAGTTAGTGTTCACTTAAGTAATGTACTTTCATAAGGAGTTACCTCTGCTTCTGGTCATTTTGGGTGGGGCGGCCACACAATAAAGTGGCTTGTGGCGTTTCTGGGGCCCACACTGTTACAATATGCTGATGTTCTTTTGTTTGCATGACCTTTATGACCGTTACGCGCATGCTCTGTGTTGTTGTTGTTTTTTACTCAAGATGTCGGCTTAATAAATGTTGCGTCTGCAACGCATCCAGACCACGGTCTCTTCGTGACTACTTTCACTTATAAGCCCGTATCGAAACATGGTGGCAGCGTAGCGACTGGAAGTCTTGAAGATTTCTGAACAAGTGAAAGAATCCACAGACTGTCGATAGAACTGAATTCTGATCACAAAACGCAGTGAGTGAATTGAACTTTCCCGCATTACTGTAATCACGTGACCTGGTCGTGTCGAGTTAAAAACTCTACATAATTAGCCAGTGACATCAAAATATAGACATTGTTGAATTAATTATGGCTGACCCCCCTGTTATCGATCAACAACCTAGCCAGAATGTACCAAACCCTGTCTTACCACCAACTGCACCACAAATTCCATTGCCTGCCCACTTGGATATGGGTGACAGCGCCACCAGTGTTGACAAATGGAAACTCTGGAAACAGATTTGGAGCAATTATAGCATTATTACTAACCTGCAGAACCAAGCTCCAGCGTACCAACTAGCACTGTTTTTACATTCTATTGGGCCTGAAGCTCTAAGTGTATACAACAGCTTTGATTATGGTGCTGGGGAAGATAAAAGTCTAGTTGATACAGTTGTCAAGAAATTTGACAAGCATTTTATTGGAGAAACGAATGAAACCTACGAGAGATATCTATTCAACAAGAGAGTCCAAGAGCCGGGTGAGAGTATTGATGTATATGTAACTGCTCTCAGAACACTAGCAAAAACGTGTAATTTTTGTCAGTGTCTGCATGACTCCATCATCCGCGACCAGATAGTGATTGGTATAAAAGACAACGCAGTCCGTAAACGTCTACTACAAGAGCGTGACCTGAAATTAAACGCCTGTATTGATATTTGCCGCAGGGCTGAAGCAACTGCCTCACAACTGAAGGAAATGGGAGGTCAACATGAAGTGCACAAGGTGAAGTCAACTCAGTCCAGAGAGCCACGAAAGAAAATGGAGAACAAATATTCAAAGCCTGAAGCAAAAACTAGGGATATTGACTGTAAATTTTGCGGTTATAAACATGTTTCTGACAAATTGAAATGCCCAGCGTGGGGTAAAACTTGTTCATTCTGTAAGGGTAGAAATCATTTTTCAAAGAAATGTAGGAAATCTAGTAGGGCACATGCTGTACTTGACTGCGACTATGACACTAACAACCGACCTGACAGTGACTCTGACTCTGACCCTGAGTGGATATCCTGTGTAAAAGTCTACACTGTTGGTTCTCAAGGGAAACAAGTCTACGCTGAAATGGTCATTGATAGGCAACCAGTGAAATTTCATTTGGACAGTGGAGCTAGTGTCAACCTTTTGCCTGCTAGATACGTTAAAGAGAGACAAATCAAGCCTTGTACCACAACCTTAGTAATGTGGAATGGTACTAAAGTAAAGCCTGTTGGAGTTTGTCGATTGAATATTTGCAATCCTAAGTCGGGCAGGAAATTTTCCGTAGAGTTCATCATAGTGGGAGATAACTTAACTCCACTACTTGGTCTTCGTGCTACTGAACAAATGAACTTATTGTCAATACATAGGGGAAATTTCAAGCAAGTCAATGCAGTGAAGACTGACAGCAAAGATAATATCATCGCAAACTATCCTGATGTGTTCGATGACACTGCCCAGGCAAGTTTGAGGGCGAAGTGCACCTCCATGTGAATCCTGCTGCAGTCCCTGTCACTCTTCTGTGTCGACCAGTCGCAGTTTCAGTTCGAAGTAAACTGAAAGCTGAACTTGACCGACTTGAGAACTTAGGAGCTCTAGCCCCTGTAGACAAACCCACAGAATGGTCTAGTCAGTTTGTTACTACCACTAACAAATCAGGTGAAATCCGAGTATGCATTGACCCGAAACCCCTCAACGAAGCTCTTTGACGAGAAAGGTACCAGTTGCCAACACTTGACGAGTACCTACCTGATTTAGCAAAGTCTAAAGTCTTCACAAAAGTTGATCTGTCTTCTGCATACTGGCATCTAGTCCTTGACGAAGAATCTAGTCTTTTAACTACATTCAATACTCCATATGGCAGATACCGTTGGCTTAGACTCCCATTTGGTCTCAATGTCTCAAGTGAGATATTTCAAAAACGATTACATCAAGCTTTAGAAAACTTGCCTGGTGTAATATGTATTGCTGATGACGTTATTGTTCACTCCGAGACTGTTACTGAACATGATACTCACCTTGAGAAACTGCTGAACAGATGTCGTGAGAAAGGGATAAAGCTCAATAAGGAAAAACTTGAACTTTGTTGTTCTGAGATTCGCTTCCATGGACATTTGTTAACGTCAGAAGGTCTCAAAGTTGACCCGGATAAAGTGAAGGCAATACAAGACATGCCTACCCCAAGAAATACTGAAGACGTCCAACGTCTCAATGGCATGGTGAACTACCTCAGCCGATTCCTACCTCATCTGTCTGATATAATGAAGCCAATTCGACTGCTGACACATTCTGATACCCCATGGGAATGGAGCGCAGTTCACAAATCAGCTTTCACTGAACATAAGTCTAAGATTGGTTCAGCACCTATTCTAGCCTACTACAATCCAAGCAAAGACCTGGAAATACAATGCGATAGTAGTCAGTTTGGACTTGGTACTGTTCTAATGCAAGAGGGTCGTCCGATTGCCTATGCCAGTAAAGCACTAACACCTACTGAAGTCAGGTATGCTCAAATTGAGAAGGAGATGCTCGCGATAGTTTTCTCTATGGAGAAATTCCACCAGTACACATACGGCCACCACACCATTGTTTATAGTGATCATAAACCACTAGAATCAATAGTGAAGAAGCCGCTACACAAAGCACCCAAACGACTACAACGTATGATGATACGATTACAGAATTATGACATTCGTGTTGTGTACTGCAAAGGTAAAACAATGTACATTGCAGATACACTGTCAAGGGCACACCCACCCACCACTGCAAGTACAAAAGAAACGGTCTTTGACAGAATTAATATGATTAGTTTCCTACCCATCAGAGAAGAACGACTGGCCAAAATTCGTGACGCTACTGAGAATGATGAGTCATTACAACTGCTGCAGAAAACAATTATCGCAGGATGGCCACACAGCAAACACCAACTTCCTGCGCAGGTCACACCATACTTCAACTGTAGAGATGAACTCTCTATTCAAGATGGCCTGATATTTCCAGGAGAGAGAGTAGTTATTCCGCATAGCATAAGAAAAGACATGCTAATTCGCATACACTCATCTCATATTGGTGTGGAGGGATGCCTACGAAGAGCACGCATTAGCCTGTATTGGCCGGGCATGTCAGCAGAAGTGAAACATCATATCTCATCATGCGAAACCTGCAGAACTTACGAGACTAGTCAAGCAAAGGAAACACTGATGAGTCATGAGTTACCTCAACGCCCATGGCAGAAGGTTGCGACTGATCTCTTTACACATGACAACACTGACTATCTCGTGACTGTTGACTATTACAGCGACTTTTACGAACTAGACAAACTACCAAACACACGATCAGCGACTGTGATAAAGGCAACAAAGAGCCATTTTGCAAGACATGGTATACCTGAACAAGTCGTATCCGACAATGGACCCCAATATGTTTCATCTGAGTTTAGAACATTTGCACAAGCATGGGACTTTGAACACTTGGTCACCAGTCCTTACAATAGCAAAGCCAATGGAAAGGTAGAATCTGCAGTCAAGAAAGCAAAATGCATTCTAAGGAAGTGCAAGGACTGCAATAGCGATACATACCTTGCCATACTCGACCAGCGCAACACCCCTACACAAGGAGTAGAATCCAGTCCAGTACAAAGACTCATGAATCGACGTACAAGAACACTACTCCCTACAACAGCTAGACTACTACAACCAAGGTATGTCAACTCAGAACAAGAGCGGGAAAAAATGAGACACAAACAACTCATACAAGCTAAGTATTACAACAGACAAGCCCATGATCTACCAGTTTTAGAGAAGGGTGATGTCATCAGGATGAAATCGTTTGTCCTCGGCGAGAAGAAATGGCGTAAAGGCATCGTGACACAATGTCTCGACCAGAGATCTTATACCATAGACACACCAGATGGCACCTACCGACGCAACAGAATGCACCTGAAAAAATCTGCTGAATCTCCTGACAGACAAACATCACCACCTCATGACAGACGTACAGTACCCACAAATACTCGGTCGAATACCACATCTGATTTGAAATCAGCTGCTGCAATGCCAGCTACACCCACGCTGACTGCACCATACAAATCACCCACCAAGACACGAAGTGGACGTACTGTCAAACCACCAGCCTACCTTGACCAATACACCACTTGACTGACTATGTGACATGAAAGTCTGTTTTAGTAGCCAGTTTACTGTTATTGGTTTGCACCTGTTGAGTATTTTTACTGTTTGAAATGTTATTATTATAAATGTTATTCAGTATTTAGCATATCCAGATGGAGCATGTACTTTATATTCATACCCTAATGTGAATGCGATCTGTTTCATTATGAACTATTCACAAGCACTGCCAGAACTCTTATATACAACAAATTGTAGTTCATCAACTCATTCTTTGAAAAGGAAGGATGTTACAATATGCTGATGTTCTTTTGTTTGCATGACCTTTATGACCGTTACGCGCATGCTCTGTGTTGTTGTTGTTTTTTACTCAATATGTCGGCTTAATAAATGTTGCGTCTGCAACGCATCCAGACCACGGTCTCTTCGTGACTACTTTCACTTATAAGCCCGTATCGAAACACACACCTTTGTGGGAGATTAATTTGTGCTTAATTTTCACTGATTTATTGTTTTGAAAGTTTTCCTCGCCTTTGACCTTTGACCTGTGACCTCCTTGGAGGTTTTTCTGTTGTAATCTTTCAGTTTGAGGAAACTGGCGAGGGATTTTTTATGGTTTACAAGCCTCTCATTTTTCAATAAATGTCAAGAATACTTGGCCTTTCATTCCATCTCATTTATGTTATTGTCGTCTATCTCCTACAAACAGAGCAAAATGACCAGAAGTGGTTCAGTTTAAGTGCAGGGATATAAAGCATAGATTATAGACAGATAATCAGATTTATATACATGCAATTGTATTTTAATACCAGTTGGAGAGCGCCCTCTATGGATGGCGCATTCTTGTTTAATTGTGCCTTAGAGGGAGGGCAGCAACATTGATCTACCTCTTTTGAACTACACCGTCGACTTGCCGGCTTGCAGTTTGTTTCTTCTACAATTTTAGTCACCCTCCACCACCCCGTGTACCTCCATTGTAATTATGCACAGGTGGGTGTGGGCGTTTCTGGGGCCCACACCTTTGTCGGAGATTAATTTGTGCTTAATTTTCACTGATTTATTGTTTTGAAAGTTTTCCTCGCCAGTTGACCTTTGACCTGTGACCTCCTTGGAGGTTTTTCTGTTGTAATCTTTCAGTTTGAGGAAACTGGCGAGGGATTTTTTATGGTTTACAAGCCTCTCATTTTTCAATAAATGTCAAGAATACTTGGCCTTTCATTCCATCTCATTTATGTTATTGTCGTCTATCTCCTACAAACAGAGCAAAATGACCAGAAGTGGTTCAGTTTAAGTGCAGGGATATAAAGCATAGATTATAGACAGATAATCAGATTTATATACATGCAATTGTATTTTAATACCAGTTGGAGAGCGCCCTCTATGGCTGGCGCATTCTTGTTTAATTGTGCCTTAGAGGGAGGGCAGCAACATTGATCTACCTCTTTTGAACTACACCGTCGACTTGCCGGCTTGCAGTTTGTTTCTTCTACAATTTTAGTCACCCTCCACCACCCCGTGTACCTCCATTGTAATTATGGCACAGGTGGGTGTGGGCGTTTCTGGGGCCCACACCTTTGTCGGAGATTAATTTGTGCTTAATTTTCACTGATTTATTGTTTTGAAAGTTTTCCTCGCCAGTTGACCTTTGACCTGTGACCTCCTTGGAGGTTTTTCTATTGTAATCTTTCAGTTTGAGGAAACTGGCGAGGGATTTTTTATGGTTTACAAGCCTCTCATTTTTCAATAAATGTCAAGAATACTTGGCCTTTCATTCCATCTCATTTGTGTTATTGTCGTCTATCTCCCCACAAACAGAGCAAAATGACCAGAAGTGGTTCAGTTTAAGTGCAGGGATATAAATGCTATTACATTACGAACATTCTGTTGGTTATGCCAATATTGTCATAAATGTATTGGCTTCTCCTTAGATAACTATAAAATTCAAATGTTTATCAGAATGTGAGACGGAAATGAAGACATATATGAGAGACAAGAAGGTTTAACTATTGGAGAAACTAAAACCGGGATAACACAACTATGGAAGCTTTGGCGGTAATTGTAGGGTTTAAGTATTTAAATGCATATCTTGAACGCACAGTTACTAGTATATATATATACTTTTAACAGTCTGTTTGTTTTTATCTTCAAGGCAATATCGCCCTAAGTTTCAATGTGTGTTAAGCATAGGCTGCCAAACTTTTAATTATATTGGTTTGTTGTGAAGTTAATTATTCTACAAATTTATAAGATGGAGGGCTGAAATAGTATTTTGGAAGATACAATTGACGAAAGAGCAACGGAAACGTTTGCGGGGATATCTATTATGGGGCATGTTAATATATTTTGCACAGCGTTTCGCGGTATACAGAAAAATGGGATACCTCCCATACTCACCTAATAAACAACTGTTTGGGGGATTTTTGTGAGACACCGAGGTAATATCTACAAGGAAGAAACTGGATTCGTTCGAGGCAATCATACTGTCGAAATCCCCAAATTTCAACACCATATGTTAAAATTGGCAAAATCTTGGAGTCAAAAAAGTTTAAAAAGTACATCATAATTTAGCGGACCTGTTTTGTCACCTATTTTCATAATGGCAAACATGGCCTTTTTGGCTTGTTGTGCTAAAACCGTTGTTGCTGTCGACCATAGAAGTCGACAAAAAATATAACCCCAAGATATTTATAGTAGGAAATTGCCTCGATTTCTTCACCTTTATAAAACCATATTTCATTCTTAGACAAGTGTCCACTAGGTTCAAAAAACACAAATTTTGTGTTTTCCCTATTCACTTTCATTTTCCATCTGTCACAGTAACTACTTAATATTTTAAAAGATCTTTGCAACCTGATCACGATATCTGAAAACATTGCTACATCATCTGCAAATAATAAGCAGACAAGTACAGGGTCGGGGGATAGCTGTATGCCATGATCATTGCGTTGCTGCAGTTCAAAGGACAGTTCGTTTATAAAAAAAGACTCAACATGCAGCCTTGCCAAATACCTACAGAACAGTCAAAATATTCGTTTTTTTCCATTTGGGGTGTGGACACAAGATTTCACGTTTGAATATATGCTGGCCAATATTGTAAACATTTCCCCCTTTAACAGAATATACCACAACCTTTGTAGGGAATAGAAGCATGTAGATGGAAATACCAATTACATCACTCATGAAGATTTATGATTCGATTGCTGGCTGGGATAGATGTATTTAGTGTTCATTTCTATGCAATATGTCTACACTTGCTATTCTCAATTTCGATGTGTAAAATCATATTGCTGTTGTGGACGCCGACGGCTGACAGATGTTTTGGTTCTGTGGCTCTCTTGGCGTGGGCAACTGATTTTTAGGTTTCTTTTTTTTAATATACTGAAGTTTACCTGGTCATATGTTGTATATACCAGTCAGACACTGACAACAAGTAAGTAAACGGCCCGAGACATAGACAACATTTACATTACAATCTCATGCTTCTGAACAATCCGATATTTATACGGGAGAACAAAGTATGCAAGTACTGTTTACGATATACTGCAAAGTGGAAATAATATATCGGTACCTATTTAACCGTTGTTGATTTTTGTACAAAACTTCAAGAACAGAAAACAAAACAACTGACAACAATTGACAAAACAAAAAGCTGCCGAGTACACTACACTCTCTAGTTACACCAGTAAAACAAAGATACTGTGGAACTCATGGCAAATGTAAATACAAAATAAATGTCAGTGAATACAATATTTATAAAAAAAAATGCAGTTTACAGCCTCCATGGACAAGCTCACAACCTCTAATATTGCAAAACCGTCAGTTGTGAGCGGAACTTTAAATCTCATTAGGATTCCCACATGAAGTTACACAGATCGAAAAAAATGCAATATTAAGGAAAATGCGTTTTTTGTCAAGGCTATATACTAAATTCCTTTATTTTGGGGGTATTTTTGTGAGTGTTCATATGTGCACTGAAATGATCAAAACTTCAAATGTAATCATAGTACAAATGTAAAGTAAACAAAATTATCGAGTGATTTTGGATTTAATGGGAAAGTGGCCGAAATGCTGTGACATTGTCTAATTGGTGGTGGGAATTGCCAGGCCAGTTTATAAAATAGTAAACACAAATTTTCGTAAATATTACTGATCGCAAAAGATGCCCACCGCGAAGTGTCTTGTTTACTAAAATAAAATATAAGGGTCACGCTGAGAAAAAACAAATATCGATCTGATGATATATTCTCAATATTTTACACTCATTTCAGGTTAACAACAAGTTGTTGTGGTTATTTTTAACGAATATTTAGAAACTTAACATAGCGCGGTTGGAACCCATCCCAAACGACAGAAACTTTGAATGTGACATCACATTGGATCTGAGAGCCCTTCAACCAGTTTCGTACATAGGGCGTGGTATCGAATCTATACAACTACATTTATAAATGTTCATAAAAATCTACAGTAACAAGATGACCAACAACATTACAATAACAACATGAATACACCACATGATGGATGCACCACATGACATGGTAAATGCACTACACAACATGGTAAATGCATTACATAACATGGTAAATGCACTACACAACATGGTAAATGCACTACATAACATGGTAAATGCACTACATAACATGGTAAATGCACTACACAACATGGTAAATGCACTACATAACATGATAAATGCACCACATAACATGGTAAATCCACTACATAACATGGCAAATGGACTACACAACATGGTAAATGCACTACATAACATGGTAAATGCACTACACAACATGGTAAATGTACTACACAACATGGTAAATGTACTACATAACATGGTAAATGCACTACACAACATGGTAAATGCACTACATAACATGGTAAATGCACTACATAACATGGTAAATGCACTACACAACATGGTAAATGCATTACATAACATGGTAAATGCACTACACAACATGGTAAATGCACTACATAACATGGTAAATGCACTACACAACATGGTAAATGCACTACACAACATGGTAAATGCACTACATAACATGGTAAATGCACTACACAACATGGTAAATGCACTACACAACATGGTAAATGCACTACATAATATGGTAAATGCACCACATAACATGATAAATGCACCACACAACATGGTAAATGCACTACATAACACGGTAAATGAACTACATAACATGATAAATGCACCACATAACATGGTAAATCCACTACATAACATGGCAAATGGACTACACAATATGGTAAATGCACTACATAACATGGTAAATGCACTACACAACATGGTAAATGTACTACACAACATGGTAAATGTACTACATAACATGGTAAATGCACTACACAACATGGTAAATGCACTACATAACATGGTAAATGCACTACATAACATGGTAAATGCACTACACAACATGGTAAATGCACTACATAACATGGTAAATGCACTACATAACATGGTAAATGCACTACACAACATGGTAAATGCACTACATAACATGATAAATGCACCACATAACATGGTAAATCCACTACATAACATGGCAAATGGACTACACAACATGGTAAATGCACTACATAACATGGTAAATGCACTACACAACATGGTAAATGTACTACACAATATGGTAAATGTACTACATAACATGGTAAATGCACTACACAACATGGTAAATGCACTACATAACATGGTAAATGCACTACATAACATGGTAAATGCACTACACAACATGGTAAATGCATTACATAACATGGTAAATGCACTACACAACATGGTAAATGCACTACATAACATGGTAAATGCACTACACAACATGGTAAATGTACTACACAACATGGTAAATGTACTACATAACATGGTAAATGCACTACACAACATGGTAAATGTACTACATAACATGGTAAATGCACTACACAACATGGTAAATGTACTACATAACATGATAAATGCACTACACTACATGGTAAATGCACTGCATATCATAGTAAATGCACTACATAACATGGTAAATGTACTACATAACATGGTAAATGTACTACATAACATGGTAAATGTACTACATAACATGGTAAATGCACCACATAACATGGTAAATGCACTATATAACATGATAAATGCACTACATAACATGATAAATGCACTACACAACATGGTAAATGCACTATATAACATGGTAAATGCACTACATAACATGATAAATGCACCACACAACATGGTAAATCCACTACACAACATGGCAAATGGACTACACAACATGGTAAATGCACTACACAACAAGGTAAATGCACTACATAACATGGTAAATGCACTACACAACATGGTAAATGCACTACACAACATGGTAAATGCACTACATAACATGGTAAATGCACTACACAACATGGTAAATGCACTACATAACATGGTAAATGCACTACACAACTTGGTAAATGCACTACACAACATGGTAAATGCACTACATAACATGGTAAATGCACTACACAACATGGTAAATGCACTACGCAACATGGTAAATGCACTACATAACATGGTAAATGCACTACACAACATGGTAAATGCACTACACAACATGGTAAATGCACTACATAACATGGTAAATGCACTACACAACATGGTAAATGTACTACATAACATGGTAAATCCACTACACAACATGGTAAATGTACTACATAACATGATAAATGCACTACACAACATGGTAAATGCATTACATAACATGGTAAATGCACTACACAACATGGTAAATGCACTACATAACATGGTAAATGCACTACATAACATGGTAAATGCACTACATAACATGGTAAATGCACTACACAACATGGTAAATGCACTACATAACATGGTAAATCCACTACATAACATGGTAAATCCACTACATAACATGGCAAATGGACTACACAACATGGTAAATCCACTACATAACATGGTAAATGCACTACACAACATGGTAAATGTACTACACAACATGGTAAATGTACTACATAACATGGTAAATGCACTACACAACATGGTAAATGCACTACATAACATGATAAATGCATTACATAACATGGTAAATGCACTACACAACATGGTAAATGCATTACATAACATGGTAAATGCACTACACAACATGGTAAATGCACTACATAACATGGTAAATGCACTACATAACATGGTAAATGCACTACACAACATGGTAAATGCACTACACAACATGGTAAATGCACTACATAACATGGTAAATGCACTACTCAACATGGTAAATGCACTACACAACATGGTAAATGCACTACATAATATGGTAAATGCACCACATAACATGATAAATGCACCACACAACATGGTAAATGCGCTACATAACACGGTAAATGAACTACATAACATGATAAATGCACCACATAACATGGTAAATCCACTACATAACATGGCAAATGGACTACACAACATGGTA
This sequence comes from Saccoglossus kowalevskii, assembly GCF_978046115.1. NCBI lineage: Eukaryota > Metazoa > Hemichordata > Enteropneusta > Harrimaniidae > Saccoglossus > Saccoglossus kowalevskii. The sequence continues at coordinate 35,057,073 of NC_140654.1, forward strand.
AATGCACTACATAACATGGTAAATGCACTACACAACATGGTAAATGTACTACACAACATGGTAAATGTACTACATAACATGGTAAATGGACTACACAACATGGTAAATGTACTACATAACATGGTAAATGCACTACACAACATGGTAAATGTACTACATAACATGGTAAATGCACTACACAACATGGTAAATGTTCTACATAACATGATAAATGCACTACACAACATGGTAAATGCACTGCATATCATAGTAAATGCACTACATAACATGGTAAATGTACTACATAACATGGTAAATGTACTACATAACATGGTAAATGTACTACATAACATGGTAAATGCACCACATAACATGGTAAATGCACTATATAACATGATAAATGCACTACATAACATGATAAATGCACTACACAACATGGTAAATGCACTATATAACATGGTAAATGCACTACATAACATGATAAATGCACCACACAACATGGTAAATCCACTACACAACATGGCAAATGGACTACACAACATGGTAAATGCACTACACAACAAGGTAAATGCACTACATAACATGGTAAATGCACCACACAACATGGTAAATGCACTACACAACATGGTAAATGCACTACATAACATGGTAAATGCACTACACAACATGGTAAATGCACTACATAACATGGTAAATGCACTACACAACATGGTAAATGCACTACACAACATGGTAAATGCACTACATAACATGGTAAATGCACTACACAACATGGTAAATGCACTACACAACATGGTAAATGCACTATATAACATGGTAAATGCACTACATAACATGATAAATGCACCACACAACATGGTAAATGCACTACATAACATGGCAAACGCACCACACAACATGATAAATGCACTACACAACATGATAAATGCACCACACAACATGGTAAATGCACTACATAACATGGTAAATGTACTACATAACATGATAAATGCACTACATAACAAGGTAAATGTACTACATAACATGATAATTGCACCACACAACATGGTAAATGCACTACATAACATGGTAAATGCACTACACAACATGGTAAATGCACCACACAACATGGTAAATCCACGACATAACATGGCAAATGCACTACACAACATGGTAAATGCACTACACAACAAGGTAAATGCACTACATAATATGGTAAATGCACTACATAACATGATAAATGCACCACACAACATGGTAAATGCACTACATAACATGGTAAATGCACTACATAACATGATAAATGCACCACACAAAATGGTAAATGTACTACATAACATGATAAATGCACTACACAACATGGTAAATGCACTGCATATCATAGTAAATGCACTACATAACATGGTAAATGTACTACATAACATGGTAAATGTACTACACAACATGGTAAATGTATTACTAACATGGCAAATGGACTACACAACATGGTAAATGCACTACACAACAAGGTAAATGCACTACATAACATGGTAAATGCACTACACAACATGGTAAATGCACTACACGACATGGTAAATGCACTACAGAACATGTTAAATGCACTACACAACAAGGTAAATGCACTACATAACATGGTAAATGTACTACATGACATGATAAATGCACTACACCACATGGTAAATGCACTGCATATCATAGTAAATGCACTACACAACATGGTAAATGCACTACATAACATGGTAAATGCACTACACAACAAGGTAAATGCACTACATAACATGGTAAATGCACTACACAACATGGTAAATGCACTACATAACATGGTAAATGCACTACACAACATGGTAAATGCACTACATAACATGGTAAATGCACTACACAACATGGTAAATGCAATACATAACATGGTAAATGCACTACACAACATGGTAAATGCACTACACATCATGGTATATGCACTACATAACATGGTAAATGCACTACACAACAGGGTAAATGCACTACACAACATGGTAAATGCACTACATAACATGGTAAATGCACTATACAACATGGTAAATGTACTACATAACATGGTAAATGCACTACACAACATGGTAAATGTACTACATAACATGGTAAATGCACTACACAAAATGATAAATGTACTACATAACATGATAAATGCACTACACAACATGGTAAATGCACTGCATATCATAGTAAATGCACTACATAACATGGTAAATGTACTACATAACATGGTAAATGTACTACAAATCATGGTAAATGCACCACATAACATGGTAAATGCACTACATAACATGGTAAATGCACTACACAACATGGTAAATGTACTACAAATCATGATAAATGCAACACATAACATGGTAAATGCACTACATAACATGGCAAATGCACGACACAGCATGGTAAATGCACTACACAACATGGTAAATGCACTACACAACATGGTAAATGCACTACATAACATGATAAATCCACTACACAACATGGTAAATGCACTACACAACATGGTAAATGTACTACATAACATGATAAATCCACTACACAACATGGTAAATGTATTACTAACATGGCAAATGGACTACACAACATGGTAAATGCACTACACAACAAGGTAAATGCACTACATAACATGGTAAATGCACTACACAACATGGTAAATGCACTACACGACATGGTAAATGCACTACAGAACATGTTAAATGCACTACACAACAAGGTAAATGCACTACATAACATGGTAAATTCACTACACAACATGGTAAATGCACTACACAACATGGTAAATGCACTACATAACATGGTAAATGCACTACACAACATGATAAATGTACTACATGACATGATAAATGCACTACACCACATGGTAAATGCACTGCATATCATAGTAAATGCACTACACAACATGGTAAATGCACTACATAACATGGTAAATGCACTACACAACAAGGTAAATGCACTACATAACATGGTAAATGCACTACACAACATGGTAAATGCACTACACAACATGGTAAATGCACTACAGAAGATGTTAAATGCACTACACAACAAGGTAAATGCACTACATAACATGGTAAATGCACTACACAACATGGTAAATGCACTACACAACATGGTAAATGCACTACATAACATGGTAAATGCACTACACAACATGGTAAATGCACTACATAACATGGTAAATGCACTACACAACATGGTAAATGCAATACATAACATGGTAAATGCACTACACAACATGGTAAATGCACTACACATCATGGTATATGCACTACATAACATGGTAAATGCACTACACAACAGGGTAAATGCACTACACAACATGGTAAATGCACTACATAACATGGTAAATGCACTATACAACATGGTAAATGTACTACATAACATGGTAAATGCACTACACAACATGGTAAATGTACTACATAACATGGTAAATGCACTACACAAAATGATAAATGTACTACATAACATGATAAATGCACTACACAACATGGTAAATGCACTGCATATCATAGTAAATGCACTACATAACATGGTAAATGTACTACATAACATGGTAAATGTACTACAAATCATGGTAAATGCACCACATAACATGGTAAATGCACTACATAACATGGTAAATGCACTACACAACATGGTAAATGTACTACAAATCATGATAAATGCAACACATAACATGGTAAATGCACTACATAACATGGCAAATGCACGACACAGCATGGTAAATGCACTACACAACATGGTAAATGCACTACACAACATGGTAAATGCACTACATAACATGATAAATCCACTACACAACATGGTAAATGCACTACACAACATGGTAAATGTACTACATAACATGATAAATCCACTACACAACATGGTAAATGTATTACTAACATGGCAAATGGACTACACAACATGGTAAATGCACTACACAACAAGGTAAATGCACTACATAACATGGTAAATGCACTACACAACATGGTAAATGCACTACACGACATGGTAAATGCACTACAGAACATGTTAAATGCACTACACAACAAGGTAAATGCACTACATAACATGGTAAATTCACTACACAACATGGTAAATGCACTACACAACATGGTAAATGCACTACATAACATGGTAAATGCACTACACAACATGATAAATGTACTACATGACATGATAAATGCACTACACCACATGGTAAATGCACTGCATATCATAGTAAATGCACTACACAACATGGTAAATGCACTACATAACATGGTAAATGCACTACACAACAAGGTAAATGCACTACATAACATGGTAAATGCACTACACAACATGGTAAATGCACTACACAACATGGTAAATGCACTACAGAAGATGTTAAATGCACTACACAACAAGGTAAATGCACTACATAACATGGTAAATGCACTACACAACATGGTAAATGCACTACACAACATGGTAAATGCACTACATAACATGGTAAATGCACTACACAACATGGTAAATGCACTACATAACATGGTAAATGCACTACACAACATGGTAAATGCAATACATAACATGGTAAATGCACTACACAACATGGTAAATGCACTACACATCATGGTATATGCACTACATAACATGGTAAATGCACTACACAACAGGGTAAATGCACTACACAACATGGTAAATGCACTACATAACATGGTAAATGCACTATACAACATGGTAAATGTACTACATAACATGGTAAATGCACTACACAACATGGTAAATGTACTACATAACATGGTAAATGCACTACACAAAATGATAAATGTACTACATAACATGATAAATGCACTACACAACATGGTAAATGCACTGCATATCATAGTAAATGCACTACATAACATGGTAAATGTACTACATAACATGGTAAATGTACTACAAATCATGGTAAATGCACCACATAACATGGTAAATGCACTACATAACATGGTAAATGCACTACACAACATGGTAAATGTACTACAAATCATGATAAATGCAACACATAACATGGTAAATGCACTACATAACATGGCAAATGCACGACACAGCATGGTAAATGCACTACACAACATGGTAAATGCACTACACAACATGGTAAATGCACTACATAACATGATAAATCCACTACACAACATGGTAAATGCACTACACAACATGGTAAATGTACTACATAACATGATAAATCCACTACACAACATGGTAAATGTATTACTAACATGGCAAATGGACTACACAACATGGTAAATGCACTACACAACAAGGTAAATGCACTACATAACATGGTAAATGCACTACACAACATGGTAAATGCACTACACGACATGGTAAATGCACTACAGAACATGTTAAATGCACTACACAACAAGGTAAATGCACTACATAACATGGTAAATTCACTACACAACATGGTAAATGCACTACACAACATGGTAAATGCACTACATAACATGGTAAATGCACTACACAACATGATAAATGTACTACATGACATGATAAATGCACTACACCACATGGTAAATGCACTGCATATCATAGTAAATGCACTACACAACATGGTAAATGCACTACATAACATGGTAAATGCACTACACAACAAGGTAAATGCACTACATAACATGGTAAATGCACTACACAACATGGTAAATGCACTACACAACATGGTAAATGCACTACAGAAGATGTTAAATGCACTACACAACAAGGTAAATGCACTACATAACATGGTAAATGCACTACACAACATGGTAAATGCACTACACAACATGGTAAATGCACTACATAACATGGTAAATGCACTACACAACATGGTAAATGCACTACATAACATGGTAAATGCACTACACAACATGGTAAATGCAATACATAACATGGTAAATGCACTACACAACATGGTAAATGCACTACACATCATGGTATATGCACTACATAACATGGTAAATGCACTACACAACAGGGTAAATGCACTACACAACATGGTAAATGCACTACATAACATGGTAAATGCACTATACAACATGGTAAATGTACTACATAACATGGTAAATGCACTACACAACATGGTAAATGTACTACATAACATGGTAAATGCACTACACAAAATGATAAATGTACTACATAACATGATAAATGCACTACACAACATGGTAAATGCAGTGCATATCATAGTAAATGCACTACATAACATGGTAAATGTACTACATAACATGGTAAATGTACTACAAATCATGGTAAATGCACCACATAACATGGTAAATGCACTACATAACATGGTAAATGCACTACACAACATGGTAAATGTACTACAAATCATGATAAATGCAACACATAACATGGTAAATGCACTACATAACATGGCAAATGCACGACACAGCATGGTAAATGCACTACACAACATGGTAAATGCACTACACAACATGGTAAATGCACTACATAACATGATAAATCCACTACACAACATGGTAAATGCACTACACAACATGGTAAATGTACTACATAACATGATAAATCCACTACACAACATGGTAAATGTATTACTAACATGGCAAATGGACTACACAACATGGTAAATGCACTACACAACAAGGTAAATGCACTACATAACATGGTAAATGCACTACACAACATGGTAAATGCACTACACGACATGGTAAATGCACTACAGAACATGTTAAATGCACTACACAACAAGGTAAATGCACTACATAACATGGTAAATTCACTACACAACATGGTAAATGCACTACACAACATGGTAAATGCACTACATAACATGGTAAATGCACTACACAACATGATAAATGTACTACATGACATGATAAATGCACTACACCACATGGTAAATGCACTGCATATCATAGTAAATGCACTACACAACATGGTAAATGCACTACATAACATGGTAAATGCACTACACAACAAGGTAAATGCACTACATAACATGGTAAATGCACTACACAACATGGTAAATGCACTACACAACATGGTAAATGCACTACAGAAGATGTTAAATGCACTACACAACAAGGTAAATGCACTACATAACATGGTAAATGCACTACACAACATGGTAAATGCACTACACAACATGGTAAATGCACTACATAACATGGTAAATGCACTACACAACATGGTAAATGCACTACATAACATGGTAAATGCACTACACAACATGGTAAATGCAATACATAACATGGTAAATGCACTACACAACATGGTAAATGCACTACACATCATGGTATATGCACTACATAACATGGTAAATGCACTACACAACAGGGTAAATGCACTACACAACATGGTAAATGCACTACATAACATGGTAAATGCACTATACAACATGGTAAATGTACTACATAACATGGTAAATGCACTACACAACATGGTAAATGTACTACATAACATGGTAAATGCACTACACAAAATGATAAATGTACTACATAACATGATAAATGCACTACACAACATGGTAAATGCACTGCATATCATAGTAAATGCACTACATAACATGGTAAATGTACTACATAACATGGTAAATGTACTACAAATCATGGTAAATGCACCACATAACATGGTAAATGCACTACATAACATGGTAAATGCACTACACAACATGGTAAATGTACTACAAATCATGATAAATGCAACACATAACATGGTAAATGCACTACATAACATGGCAAATGCACGACACAGCATGGTAAATGCACTACACAACATGGTAAATGCACTACACAACATGGTAAATGCACTACATAACATGATAAATCCACTACACAACATGGTAAATGCACTACACAACATGGTAAATGTACTACATAACATGATAAATCCACTACACAACATGGTAAATGTATTACTAACATGGCAAATGGACTACACAACATGGTAAATGCACTACACAACAAGGTAAATGCACTACATAACATGGTAAATGCACTACACAACATGGTAAATGCACTACACGACATGGTAAATGCACTACAGAACATGTTAAATGCACTACACAACAAGGTAAATGCACTACATAACATGGTAAATTCACTACACAACATGGTAAATGCACTACACAACATGGTAAATGCACTACATAACATGGTAAATGCACTACACAACATGATAAATGTACTACATGACATGATAAATGCACTACACCACATGGTAAATGCACTGCATATCATAGTAAATGCACTACACAACATGGTAAATGCACTACATAACATGGTAAATGCACTACACAACAAGGTAAATGCACTACATAACATGGTAAATGCACTACACAACATGGTAAATGCACTACACAACATGGTAAATGCACTACAGAAGATGTTAAATGCACTACACAACAAGGTAAATGCACTACATAACATGGTAAATGCACTACACAACATGGTAAATGCACTACACAACATGGTAAATGCACTACATAACATGGTAAATGCACTACACAACATGGTAAATGCACTACATAACATGGTAAATGCACTACACAACATGGTAAATGCAATACATAACATGGTAAATGCACTACACAACATGGTAAATGCACTACACATCATGGTATATGCACTACATAACATGGTAAATGCACTACACAACAGGGTAAATGCACTACACAACATGGTAAATGCACTACATAACATGGTAAATGCACTATACAACATGGTAAATGTACTACATAACATGGTAAATGCACTACACAACATGGTAAATGTACTACATAACATGGTAAATGCACTACACAAAATGATAAATGTACTACATAACATGATAAATGCACTACACAACATGGTAAATGCACTGCATATCATAGTAAATGCACTACATAACATGGTAAATGTACTACATAACATGGTAAATGTACTACAAATCATGGTAAATGCACCACATAACATGGTAAATGCACTACATAACATGGTAAATGCACTACACAACATGGTAAATGTACTACAAATCATGATAAATGCAACACATAACATGGTAAATGCACTACATAACATGGCAAATGCACGACACAGCATGGTAAATGCACTACACAACATGGTAAATGCACTACACAACATGGTAAATGCACTACATAACATGATAAATCCACTACACAACATGGTAAATGCACTACACAACATGGTAAATGTACTACATAACATGATAAATCCACTACACAACATGGTAAATGTATTACTAACATGGCAAATGGACTACACAACATGGTAAATGCACTACACAACAAGGTAAATGCACTACATAACATGGTAAATGCACTACACAACATGGTAAATGCACTACACGACATGGTAAATGCACTACAGAACATGTTAAATGCACTACACAACAAGGTAAATGCACTACATAACATGGTAAATTCACTACACAACATGGTAAATGCACTACACAACATGGTAAATGCACTACATAACATGGTAAATGCACTACACAACATGGTAAATGCACTACATAACATGGTAAATGCACTACACAACATGGTAAATGCACTACATAACATGGTAAATGCACTACACAACATGGTAAATGCACTACACAACATGGTAAATGCACTACATAACATGGTAAATGCACTACATAACAAACATGGTAAATGCACTACACAACATGGTAAATGCACTACATAACATGGTAAATGCACTATACAACATGGTAAATGTACTACATAACATGGTAAATCCACTACACAACATGGTAAATGTACTACATAACATGGTAAATGCACTACACAACATGATAAATGTACTACATGACATGATAAATGCACTACACCACATGGTAAATGCACTGCATATCATAGTAAATGCACTACACAACATGGTAAATGCACTACATAACATGGTAAATGCACTACACAACATGGTAAATGCACTACACAACATGGTAAATGCACTACACAACATGGTAAATGCACTACAGAACATGGTAAATGCACTACACAACATGGTAAATGCACTACATAACATGGTAAATGCACTACACAACATGGTAAATGTACTACACACCATGGTAAATGCACTACATAACATGGTAAATGCACTACACAACATGGTAAATGTACTACATAACATGATAAATCCACTACACAACAAGGTAAATGCACTACATAACATGGCAAATGGACTACACAACATGGTAAATGCACTACACAACATGGTAAATGCACTACACAACATGTTAAATGCACTACACAACAAGGTAAATGCACTACATAACATGGTAAATTCACTACACAACATGGTAAATGCACTACACAACATGGTAAATGCACTACATAACATGGTAAATGCACTACACAACATGGTAAATGCACTACATAACATGGTAAATGCACTACACAACATGGTAAATGCACTACATAACATGGTAAATGCACTACACAACATGGTAAATGCACTACATAACATGGTAAATGCACTACACAACATGGTAAATGCACTACACAACATGGTAAATGCACTACATAACATGGTAAATGCACTACACAACATGGTAAATGCACTACACAACATGGTAAATGCACTACATAACATGGTAAATGCACTATACAACATGGTAAATGCACTACATAACATGGTAAATCCACTACACAACATGGTAAATGTACGACATAACATGGTAAATGCACTACACAATATGATAAATGTACTACATGACATGATAAATGCACTACACAACATGGTAAATGCACTGCATATCATAGTAAATGCACTACATAACATGGTAAATGTACTACATGACATGGTAAATGTACTACAAATCATGGTAAATGCACTACATAACATGGTAAATGCACTACACAACATGGTAAATGCGCTACACAACATGGTAAATGCACTACATAACATGGTAAATGCACTACACAACATGGTAAATGCACTACACAACATGGTAAATGCACTACATAACATGATAAATGCACTACACAACATGGTAAATGCACTACACAACATGGTAAATGCACTGCATATCATAGTAAATGCACTACATAACATGGTAAATGTACTACATAACATGGTAAATGTGCTACATAACATGGTAAATGCACCACATAACATGGTAAATGCACTATATAACATGATAAATGCACTACATAACATGATAAATTCACTACACAACATGGTAAATGCACTATATAACATGGTAAATGCACTACATAACATGATAAATGCACTACACAACATGGCAAATGCACTACATAACATGGTAAATGCACTATACAACATGGTAAATGTACTACATAACATGGTAAATCCACTACACAACATGGTAAATGTACTACATAACATGGTAAATGCACTACACAACATGATAAATGTACTACATGACATGATAAATGCACTACACAACATGGTAAATGCACTGCATATCATAGTAAATGCACTACATAACATGGTAAATGTACTACATAACATGGTAAATGTACTACAAATCATGGTAAATGCACCACATAACATGGTAAATGCACTACATAACATGGTAAATGCACTACACAACATGGTAAATGCACTACACAACATGGTAAATGCACTACATAACATGGTAAATGCACTACACAACATGGTAAATGCAATACATAGCATGGTAAATGCACTACACAACATGGTAAATGCACTACACAACATGGTAAATGCACTACATAATATGGTAAATGCACCACATAACATGATAAATGCACCACACAACATGGTAAATGCACTACATAACACGGTAAATGAACTACATAACATGATAAATGCACCACATAACATGGTAAATCCACTACATAACATGGCAAATGGACTACACAATATGGTAAATGCACTACATAACATGGTAAATGCACTACACAACATGGTAAATGTACTACACAACATGGTAAATGTACTACATAACATGGTAAATGCACTACACAACATGGTAAATGCACTACATAACATGGTAAATGCACTACATAACATGGTAAATGCACTACACAACATGGTAAATGCACTACATAACATGGTAAATGCACTACATAACATGGTAAATGCACTACACAACATGGTAAATGCACTACATAACATGATAAATGCACCACATAACATGGTAAATCCACTACATAACATGGCAAATGGACTACACAACATGGTAAATGCACTACATAACATGGTAAATGCACTACACAACATGGTAAATGTACTACACAACATGGTAAATGTACTACATAACATGGTAAATGCACTACACAACATGGTAAATGCACTACATAACATGGTAAATGCACTACATAACATGGTAAATGCACTACACAACATGGTAAATGCATTACATAACATGGTAAATGCACTACACAACATGGTAAATGCACTACATAACATGGTAAATGCACTACACAACATGGTAAATGTACTACACAACATGGTAAATGTACTACATAACATGGTAAATGCACTACACAACATGGTAAATGTACTACATAACATGGTAAATGCACTACACAACATGGTAAATGTACTACATAACATGATAAATGCACTACACTACATGGTAAATGCACTGCATATCATAGTAAATGCACTACATAACATGGTAAATGTACTACATAACATGGTAAATGTACTACATAACATGGTAAATGCACCACATAACATGGTAAATGCACTATATAACATGATAAATGCACTACATAACATGATAAATGCACTACACAACATGGTAAATGCACTATATAACATGGTAAATGCACTACATAACATGATAAATGCACCACACAACATGGTAAATCCACTACACAACATGGCAAATGGACTACACAACATGGTAAATGCACTACACAACAAGGTAAATGCACTACATAACATGGTAAATGCACTACACAACATGGTAAATGCACTACACAACATGGTAAATGCACTACATAACATGGTAAATGCACTACACAACATGGTAAATGCACTACATAACATGGTAAATGCACTACACAACTTGGTAAATGCACTACACAACATGGTAAATGCACTACATAACATGGTAAATGCACTACACAACATGGTAAATGCACTACGCAACATGGTAAATGCACTACATAACATGGTAAATGCACTACACAACATGATAAATGTACTACATGACATGATAAATGCACTACACAACATGGTAAATGCACTGCATATCATAGTAAATGCACTACATAACATGGTAAATGTACTACATAACATGGTAAATGTACTACAAATCATGGTAAATGCACTACATAACATGGTAAATGCACTACACAACATGGTAAATGCGCTACACAACATGGTAAATGCACTACATAACATGGTAAATGCACTACACAACATGGTAAATGCACTACACAACACGGTAAATGCACTACATAACATGGTAAATGCACTACACAACATGGTAAATGCACTACACAACATGGTAAATGCACTACATAACATGATAAATGCACTACACAACATGGTAAATGCACTACACAACATGGTAAATGCACTGCATATCATAGTAAATGCACTACATAACATGGTAAATGTACTACATAACATGGTAAATGTGCTACATAACATGGTAAATGCACCACATAACATGGTAAATGCACTATATAACATGATAAATGCACTACATAACATGATAAATTCACTACACAACATGGTAAATGCACTATATAACATGGTAAATGCACTACATAACATGATAAATGCACTACACAACATGGTAAATGCACTACATAACATGGTAAATGCACTATACAACATGGTAAATGTACTACATAACATGGTAAATCCACTACACAACATGGTAAATGTACTACATAACATGGTAAATGCACTACACAACATGATAAATGTACTACATGACATGATAAATGCACTACACAACATGGTAAATGCACTGCATATCATAGTAAATGCACTGCATATCATAGTAAATGCACTACATAACATGGTAAATGTACTACATAACATGGTAAATGTACTACAAATCATGGTAAATGCACCACATAACATGGTAAATGCACTACATAACATGGTAAATGCACTACACAACATGGTAAATGCACTACACAACATGGTAAATGCACTACATAACATGGTAAATGCACTACACAACATGGTAAATGCAATACATACATGTAGCATGGTAAATGCACTACACAACATGGTAAATGCACTACAAACATGGTAAATGCGCTACACAACATGGTAAATGCACTACATAACATGGTAAATGCACTACACAACATGGTAAATGCCACTACACAACATGGTAAGGATACATAACATGATAAATGCACTACACAACATGGTAAATGCACTACACAACATGGTAAATGCACTGCATATCATAGTAAATGCACTACATAACATGGTAAATGTACTACATAACATGTAAATGCACTACATAACATGGTAAATGCACCACATAACATGGCTAAATACACTATATAACATGATAATGCACCTACATAACATGATAAATTCACTACACAACATGGTAAATGCACTATATAACATGGTAAATGCACTACATAACATGATAAATGCACTACACAACATGGTAAATGCACTACATAACATGGTAAATGCACTATACAACATGGTAAATGTACTACATAACATGGTAAATCCAATACACAACATGGTAAATGTACTACATAACATGGTAAATGCACTACACAACATGGTAAATGCAATACATAGCATGGTAAATGCACTACACAACATGGTAAATGCACTACACAACATGGTAAATGCGCTACACAACATGGTAAATGCACTACATAACATGGTAAATGCACTACACAACATGGTAAATGCACTACACAACATGGTAAATGCACTACATAACATGATAAATGCACTACACAACATGGTAAATGCACTACACAACATGGTAAATGCACTGCATATCATAGTAAATGCACTACATAACATGGTAAATGTACTACATAACATGGTAAATGTGCTACATAACATGGTAAATGCACCACATAACATGGTAAATGCACTATATAACATGATAAATGCACTACATAACATGATAAATTCACTACACAACATGGTAAATGCACTATATAACATGGTAAATGCACTACATAACATGATAAATGCACTACACAACATGGTAAATGCACTACATAACATGGTAAATGCACTATACAACATGGTAAATGTACTACATAACATGGTAAATCCACTACACAACATGGTAAATGTACTACATAACATGGTAAATGCACTACACAACATGATAAATGTACTACATGACATGATAAATGCACTACACAACATGGTAAATGCACTGCATATCATAGTAAATGCACTACATAACATGGTAAATGTACTACATAACATGGTAAATGTACTACAAATCATGGTAAATGCACCACATAACATGGTAAATGCACTACATAACATGGTAAATGCACTACACAACATGGTAAATGCACTACACAACATGGTAAATGCACTACATAACATGGTAAATGCACTACACAACATGGTAAATGCAATACATAGCATGGTAAATGCACTACACAACATGGTAAATGCACTACACAACATGGTAAATGCACTACATAATATGGTAAATGCACCACATAACATGATAAATGCACCACACAACATGGTAAATGCACTACATAACACGGTAAATGAACTACATAACATGATAAATGCACCACATAACATGGTAAATCCACTACATAACATGGCAAATGGACTACACAATATGGTAAATGCACTACATAACATGGTAAATGCACTACACAACATGGTAAATGTACTACACAACATGGTAAATGTACTACATAACATGGTAAATGCACTACACAACATGGTAAATGCACTACATAACATGGTAAATGCACTACATAACATGGTAAATGCACTACACAACATGGTAAATGCACTACATAACATGGTAAATGCACTACATAACATGGTAAATGCACTACACAACATGGTAAATGCACTACATAACATGATAAATGCACCACATAACATGGTAAATCCACTACATAACATGGCAAATGGACTACACAACATGGTAAATGCACTACATAACATGGTAAATGCACTACACAACATGGTAAATGTACTACACAACATGGTAAATGTACTACATAACATGGTAAATGCACTACACAACATGGTAAATGCACTACATAACATGGTAAATGCACTACATAACATGGTAAATGCACTACACAACATGGTAAATGCATTACATAACATGGTAAATGCACTACACAACATGGTAAATGCACTACATAACATGGTAAATGCACTACACAACATGGTAAATGTACTACACAACATGGTAAATGTACTACATAACATGGTAAATGCACTACACAACATGGTAAATGTACTACATAACATGGTAAATGCACTACACAACATGGTAAATGTACTACATAACATGATAAATGCACTACACTACATGGTAAATGCACTGCATATCATAGTAAATGCACTACATAACATGGTAAATGTACTACATAACATGGTAAATGTACTACATAACATGGTAAATGTACTACATAACATGGTAAATGCACCACATAACATGGTAAATGCACTATATAACATGATAAATGCACTACATAACATGATAAATGCACTACACAACATGGTAAATGCACTATATAACATGGTAAATGCACTACATAACATGATAAATGCACCACACAACATGGTAAATCCACTACACAACATGGCAAATGGACTACACAACATGGTAAATGCACTACACAACAAGGTAAATGCACTACATAACATGGTAAATGCACTACACAACATGGTAAATGCACTACACAACATGGTAAATGCACTACATAACATGGTAAATGCACTACACAACATGGTAAATGCACTACATAACATGGTAAATGCACTACACAACTTGGTAAATGCACTACACAACATGGTAAATGCACTACATAACATGGTAAATGCACTACACAACATGGTAAATGCACTACGCAACATGGTAAATGCACTACATAACATGGTAAATGCACTACACAACATGATAAATGTACTACATGACATGATAAATGTACTACACAACATGGTAAATGCACTGCATATCATAGTAAATGCACTACATAACATGGTAAATGTACTACATAACATGGTAAATGTACTACAAATCATGGTAAATGCACTACATAACATGGTAAATGCACTACACAACATGGTAAATGCGCTACACAACATGGTAAATGCACTACATAACATGGTAAATGCACTACACAACATGGTAAATGCACTACACAACATGGTAAATGCACTACATAACATGATAAATGCACTACACAACATGGTAAATGCACTACACAACATGGTAAATGCACTGCATATCATAGTAAATGCACTACATAACATGGTAAATGTACTACATAACATGGTAAATGTGCTACATAACATGGTAAATGCACCACATAACATGGTAAATGCACTATATAACATGATAAATGCACTACATAACATGATAAATTCACTACACAACATGGTAAATGCACTATATAACATGGTAAATGCACTACATAACATGATAAATGCACTACACAACATGGTAAATGCACTACATAACATGGTAAATGCACTATACAACATGGTAAATGTACTACATAACATGGTAAATCCACTACACAACATGGTAAATGTACTACATAACATGGTAAATGCACTACACAACATGATAAATGTACTACATGACATGATAAATGCACTACACAACATGGTAAATGCACTGCATATCATAGTAAATGCACTGCATATCATAGTAAATGCACTACATAACATGGTAAATGTACTACATAACATGGTAAATGTACTACAAATCATGGTAAATGCACCACATAACATGGTAAATGCACTACATAACATGGTAAATGCACTACATAACATGGTAAATGCACTACACAACATGGTAAATGCAATACATAGCATGGTAAATGCACTACACAACATGGTAAATGCACTACACAACATGGTAAATGCACTACATAATATGGTAAATGCACCACATAACATGATAAATGCACCACACAACATGGTAAATGCACTACATAACACGGTAAATGAACTACATAACATGATAAATGCACCACATAACATGGTAAATCCACTACATAACATGGCAAATGGACTACACAATATGGTAAATGCACTACATAACATGGTAAATGCACTACACAACATGGTAAATGTACTACACAACATGGTAAATGTACTACATAACATGGTAAATGCACTACACAACATGGTAAATGCACTACATAACATGGTAAATGCACTACATAACATGGTAAATGCACTACACAACATGGTAAATGCACTACATAACATGGTAAATGCACTACATAACATGGTAAATGCACTACACAACATGGTAAATGCACTACATAACATGATAAATGCACCACATAACATGGTAAATCCACTACATAACATGGCAAATGGACTACACAACATGGTAAATGCACTACATAACATGGTAAATGCACTACACAACATGGTAAATGTACTACACAACATGGTAAATGTACTACATAACATGGTAAATGCACTACACAACATGGTAAATGCACTACATAACATACTAAATGCACTACATAACATGGTAAATGCACTACACAACATGGTAAATGCATTACATAACATGGTAAATGCACTACACAACATGGTAAATGCACTACATAACATGGTAAATGCACTACACAACATGGTAAATGTACTACACAACATGGTAAATGTACTACATAACATGGTAAATGCACTACACAACATGGTAAATGTACTACATAACATGGTAAATGCACTACACAACATGGTAAATGTACTACATAACATGATAAATGCACTACACTACATGGTAAATGCACTGCATATCATAGTAAATGCACTACATAACATGGTAAATGTACTACATAACATGGTAAATGTACTACATAACATGGTAAATGTACTACATAACATGGTAAATGCACCACATAACATGGTAAATGCACTATATAACATGATAAATGCACTACATAACATGATAAATGCACTACACAACATGGTAAATGCACTATATAACATGGTAAATGCACTACATAACATGATAAATGCACCACACAACATGGTAAATCCACTACACAACATGGCAAATGGACTACACAACATGGTAAATGCACTACACAACAAGGTAAATGCACTACATAACATGGTAAATGCACTACACAACATGGTAAATGCACTACACAACATGGTAAATGCACTACATAACATGGTAAATGCACTACACAACATGGTAAATGCACTACACAACATGGTAAATGCACTACACAACTTGGTAAATGCACTACACAACATGGTAAATGCACTACATAACATGGTAAATGCACTACACAACATGGTAAATGCACTACGCAACATGGTAAATGCACTACATAACATGGTAAATGCACTACACAACATGATAAATGTACTACATGACATGATAAATGCACTACACAACATGGTAAATGCACTGCATATCATAGTAAA
The DNA here is from genome assembly GCF_978046115.1 of Saccoglossus kowalevskii. Lineage (NCBI taxonomy): Eukaryota > Metazoa > Hemichordata > Enteropneusta > Harrimaniidae > Saccoglossus > Saccoglossus kowalevskii. The sequence continues at coordinate 35,076,542 of NC_140654.1, forward strand.
TGCACTACATAACATGGTAAATGTACTACATAACATGGTAAATGTACTACAAATCATGGTAAATGCACTACATAACATGGTAAATGCACTACACAACATGGTAAATGCGCTACACAACATGGTAAATGCACTACATAACATGGTAAATGCACTACACAACATGGTAAATGCACTACACAACATGGTAAATGCACTACATAACATGATAAATGCACTACACAACATGGTAAATGCACTACACAACATGGTAAATGCACTGCATATCATAGTAAATGCACTACATAACATGGTAAATGTACTACATAACATGGTAAATGTGCTACATAACATGGTAAATGCACCACATAACATGGTAAATGTACTATATAACATGATAAATGCACTACATAACATGATAAATTCACTACACAACATGGTAAATGCACTATATAACATGGTAAATGCACTACATAACATGATAAATGCACTACACAACATGGTAAATGCACTACATAACATGGTAAATGCACTATACAACATGGTAAATGTACTACATAACATGGTAAATCCACTACACAACATGGTAAATGTACTACATAGCATGGTAAATGCACTACACAACATGATAAATGTACTACATGACATGATAAATGCACTACACAACATGGTAAATGCACTGCATATCATAGTAAATGCACTGCATATCATAGTAAATGCACTACATAACATGGTAAATGTACTACATAACATGGTAAATGTACTACAAATCATGGTAAATGCACCACATAACATGGTAAATGCACTACATATCATGGTAAATGCACTACACAACATGGTAAATGCACTACACAACATGGTAAATGCACTACATAACATGGTAAATGCACTACACAACATGGTAAATGCAATACATAGCATGGTAAATGCACTACACAACATGGTAAATGCACTACACAACATGGTAAATGCGCTACACAACATGGTAAATGCACTACATAACATGGTAAATGCACTACACAACATGGTAAATGCACTACACAACATGGTAAATGCACTACATAACATGATAAATGCACTACACAACATGGTAAATGCACTACACAACATGGTAAATGCACTGCATATGATAGTAAATGCACTACATAACATGGTAAATGTACTACATAACATGGTAAATGTGCTACATAACATGGTAAATGCACCACATAACATGGTAAATGCACTATATAACATGATAAATGCACTACATAACATGATAAATTCACTACACAACATGGTAAATGCACTATATAACATGGTAAATGCACTACATAACATGATAAATGCACTACACAACATGGTAAATGCACTACATAACATGGTAAATGCACTATACAACATGGTAAATGTACTACATAACATGGTAAATCCACTACACAACATGGTAAATGTACTACATAACATGGTAAATGCACTACACAACATGGTAAATGCAATACATAGCATGGTAAATGCACTACACAACATGGTAAATGCACTACACAACATGGTAAATGCGCTACACAACATGGTAAATGCACTACATAACATGGTAAATGCACTACACAACATGGTAAATGCACTACACAACATGGTAAATGCACTACATAACATGATAAATGCACTACACAACATGGTAAATGCACTACACAACATGGTAAATGCACTGCATATCATAGTAAATGCACTACATAACATGGTAAATGTACTACATAACATGGTAAATGTGCTACATAACATGGTAAATGCACCACATAACATGGTAAATGCACTATATAACATGATAAATGCACTACATAACATGATAAATTCACTACACAACATGGTAAATGCACTATATAACATGGTAAATGCACTACATAACATGATAAATGCACTACACAACATGGTAAATGCACTACATAACATGGTAAATGCACTATACAACATGGTAAATGTACTACATAACATGGTAAATCCACTACACAACATGGTAAATGTACTACATAACATGGTAAATGCACTACACAACATGATAAATGTACTACATGACATGATAAATGCACTACACAACATGGTAAATGCACTGCATATCATAGTAAATGCACTACATAACATGGTAAATGTACTACATAACATGGTAAATGTACTACAAATCATGGTAAATGCACCACATAACATGGTAAATGCACTACATAACATGGTAAATGCACTACACAACATGGTAAATGCACTACACAACATGGTAAATGCACTACATAACATGGTAAATGCACTACACAACATGGTAAATGCAATACATAGCATGGTAAATGCACTACACAACATGGTAAATGCACTACACAACATGGTAAATGCACTACATAATATGGTAAATGCACCACATAACATGATAAATGCACCACACAACATGGTAAATGCACTACATAACACGGTAAATGAACTACATAACATGATAAATGCACCACATAACATGGTAAATCCACTACATAACATGGCAAATGGACTACACAATATGGTAAATGCACTACATAACATGGTAAATGCACTACACAACATGGTAAATGTACTACACAACATGGTAAAAGTACTACATAACATGGTAAATGCACTACACAACATGGTAAATGCACTACATAACATGGTAAATGCACTACATAACATGGTAAATGCACTACACAACATGGTAAATGCACTACATAACATGGTAAATGCACTACATAACATGGTAAATGCACTACACAACATGGTAAATGCACTACATAACATGATAAATGCACCACATAACATGGTAAATCCACTACATAACATGGCAAATGGACTACACAACATGGTAAATGCACTACATAACATGGTAAATGCACTACACAACATGGTAAATGTACTACACAACATGGTAAATGTACTACATAACATGGTAAATGCACTACACAACATGGTAAATGCACTAAATAAAATGGTAAATGCACTACATAACATGGTAAATGCACTACACAACATGGTAAATGCATTACATAACATGGTAAATGCACTACACAACATGGTAAATGCACTACATAACATGGTAAATGCACTACACAACATGGTAAATGTACTACACAACATGGTAAATGTACTACATAACATGGTAAATGCACTACACAACATGGTAAATGTACTACATAACATGGTAAATGCACTACACAACATGGTAAATGTACTACATAACATGATAAATGCACTACACTACATGGTAAATGCACTGCATATCATAGTAAATGCACTACATAACATGGTAAATGTACTACATAACATGGTAAATGTACTACATAACATGGTAAATGTACTACATAACATGGTAAATGCACCACATAACATGGTAAATGCACTATATAACATGATAAATGCACTACATAACATGATAAATGCACTACACAACATGGTAAATGCACTATATAACATGGTAAATGCACTACATAACATGATAAATGCACCACACAACATGGTAAATCCACTACACAACATGGCAAATGGACTACACAACATGGTAAATGCACTACACAACAAGGTAAATGCACTACATAACATGGTAAATGCACTACACAACATGGTAAATGCACTACACAACATGGTAAATGCACTGCATATCATAGTAAATGCACTACATAACATGGTAAATGTACTACATAACATGGTAAATGTGCTACATAACATGGTAAATGCACCACATAACATGGTAAATGCACTATATAACATGATAAATGCACTACATAACATGATAAATTCACTACACAACATGGTAAATGCACTATATAACATGGTAAATGCACTACATAACATGATAAATGCACTACACAACATGGTAAATGCACTACATAACATGGTAAATGCACTATACAACATGGTAAATGTACTACATAACATGGTAAATCCACTACACAACATGGTAAATGTACTACATAACATGGTAAATGCACTACACAACATGATAAATGTACTACATGACATGATAAATGCACTACACAACATGGTAAATGCACTGCATATCATAGTAAATGCACTACATAACATGGTAAATGTACTACATAACATGGTAAATGTACTACAAATCATGGTAAATGCACCACATAACATGGTAAATGCACTACATAACATGGTAAATGCACTACACAACATGGTAAATGCACTACACAACATGGTAAATGCACTACATAACATGGTAAATGCACTACACAACATGGTAAATGCAATACATAGCATGGTAAATGCACTACACAACATGGTAAATGCACTACACAACATGGTAAATGCACTACATAATATGGTAAATGCACCACATAACATGATAAATGCACCACACAACATGGTAAATGCACTACATAACACGGTAAATGAACTACATAACATGATAAATGCACCACATAACATGGTAAATCCACTACATAACATGGCAAATGGACTACACAATATGGTAAATGCACTACATAACATGGTAAATGCACTACACAACATGGTAAATGTACTACACAACATGGTAAATGTACTACATAACATGGTAAATGCACTACACAACATGGTAAATGCACTACATAACATGGTAAATGCACTACATAACATGGTAAATGCACTACACAACATGGTAAATGCACTACATAACATGGTAAATGCACTACATAACATGGTAAATGCACTACACAACATGGTAAATGCACTACATAACATGATAAATGCACCACATAACATGGTAAATCCACTACATAACATGGCAAATGGACTACACAACATGGTAAATGCACTACATAACAAGGTAAATGCACTACACAACATGGTAAATGTACTACACAACATGGTAAATGTACTACATAACATGGTAAATGCACTACACAACATGGTAAATGCACTACATAACATGGTAAATGCACTACATAACATGGTAAATGCACTACACAACATGGTAAATGCATTACATAACATGGTAAATGCACTACACAACATGGTAAATGCACTACATAACATGGTAAATGCACTACACAACATGGTAAATGTACTACACAACATGGTAAATGTACTACATAACATGGTAAATGCACTACACAACATGGTAAATGTACTACATAACATGGTAAATGCACTACACAACATGGTAAATGTACTACATAACATGATAAATGCACTACACTACATGGTAAATGCACTGCATATCATAGTAAATGCACTACATAACATGGTAAATGTACTACATAACATGGTAAATGTACTACATAACATGGTAAATGTACTACATAACATGGTAAATGCACCACATAACATGGTAAATGCACTATATAACATGATAAATGCACTACATAACATGATAAATACACTACACAACATGGTAAATGCACTATATAACATGGTAAATGCACTACATAACATGATAAATGCACCACACAACATGGTAAATCCACTACACAACATGGCAAATGGACTACACAACATGGTAAATGCACTACACAACAAGGTAAATGCACTACATAACATGGTAAATGCACTACACAACATGGTAAATGCACTACACAACATGGTAAATGCACTACATAACATGGTAAATGCACTACACAACATGGTAAATGCACTACATAACATGGTAAATGCACTACACAACTTGGTAAATGCACTACACAACATGGTAAATGCACTACATAACATGGTAAATGCACTACACAACATGGTAAATGCACTACGCAACATGGTAAATGCACTACATAACATGGTAAATGCACTACACAACATGATAAATGTACTACATGACATGATAAATGCACTACACAACATGGTAAATGCACTGCATATCATAGTAAATGCACTACATAACATGGTAAATGTACTACATAACATGGTAAATGTACTACAAATCATGGTAAATGCACTACATAACATGGTAAATGCACTACACAACATGGTAAATGCGCTACACAACATGGTAAATGCACTACATAACATGGTAAATGCACTACACAACATGGTAAATGCACTACACAACATGGTAAATGCACTACATAACATGATAAATGCACTACACAACATGGTAAATGCACTACACAACATGGTAAATGCACTGCATATCATAGTAAATGCACTACATAACATGGTAAATGTACTACATAACATGGTAAATGTGCTACATAACATGGTAAATGCACCACATAACATGGTAAATGCACTATATAACATGATAAATGCACTACATAACATGATAAATTCACTACACAACATGGTAAATGCACTATATAACATGGTAAATGCACTACATAACATGATAAATGCACTACACAACATGGTAAATGCACTACATAACATGGTAAATGCACTATACAACATGGTAAATGTACTACATAACATGGTAAATCCACTACACAACATGGTAAATGTACTACATAACATGGTAAATGCACTACACAACATGATAAATGTACTACATGACATGATAAATGCACTACACAACATGGTAAATGCACTGCATATCATAGTAAATGCACTGCATATCATAGTAAATGCACTACATAACATGGTAAATGTACTACATAACATGGTAAATGTACTACAAATCATGGTAAATGCACCACATAACATGGTAAATGCACTACATAACATGGTAAATGCACCACATAACATGGTAAATGCACTACACAACATGGTAAATGCAATACATAGCATGGTAAATGCACTACACAACATGGTAAATGCACTACACAACATGGTAAATGCACTACATAACACGGTAAATGAACTACATAACATGATAAATGCACCACATAACATGGTAAATCCACTACATAACATGGCAAATGGACTACACAATATGGTAAATGCACTACATAACATGGTAAATGCACTACACAACATGGTAAATGTACTACACAACATGGTAAATGTACTACATAACATGGTAAATGCACTACACAACATGGTAAATGCACTACATAACATGGTAAATGCACTACATAACATGGTAAATGCACTACACAACATGGTAAATGCACTACATAACATGGTAAATGCACTACATAACATGGTAAATGCACTACACAACATGGTAAATGCACTACATAACATGATAAATGCACCACATAACATGGTAAATCCACTACATAACATGGCAAATGGACTACACAACATGGTAAATGCACTACATAACATGGTAAATGCACTACACAACATGGTAAATGTACTACACAACATGGTAAATGTACTACATAACATGGTAAATGCACTACACAACATGGTAAATGCACTACATAACATGGTAAATGCACTACATAACATGGTAAATGCACTACACAACATGGTAAATGCATTACATAACATGGTAAATGCACTACACAACATGGTAAATGCACTACATAACATGATAAATGCACTACACAACATGGTAAATGTACTACACAACATGGTAAATGTACTACATAACATGGTAAATGCACTACACAACATGGTAAATGTACTACATAACATGGTAAATGCACTACACAACATGGTAAATGTACTACATAACATGATAAATGCACTACACTACATGGTAAATGCACTGCATATCATAGTAAATGCACTACATAACATGGTAAATGTACTACATAACATGGTAAATGTACTACATAACATGGTAAATGTACTACATAACATGGTAAATGCACCACATAACATGGTAAATGCACTATATAACATGATAAATGCACTACATAACATGATAAATGCACTACACAACATGGTAAATGCACTACACAACATGGTAAATGCACTACATAACATGGTAAATGCACTACACAACATGGTAAATGCACTACATAACATGGTAAATGCACTACACAACATGGTAAATGCACTACACAACATGGTAAATGCACTACATAACATGGTAAATGCACTACACAACATGGTAAATGCACTACATAACATGGTAAATGCACTACACAACTTGGTAAATGCACTACACAACATGGTAAATGCACTACATAACATGGTAAATGCACTACACAACATGGTAAATGCACTACGCAACATGGTAAATGCACTACATAACATGGTAAATGCACTACACAACATAATAAATGTACTACATGACATGATAAATGCACTACACAACATGGTAAATGCACTGCATATCATAGTAAATGCACTACATAACATGGTAAATGTACTACATAACATGGTAAATGTACTACAAATCATGGTAAATGCACTACATAACATGGTAAATGCACTACACAACATGGTAAATGCGCTACACAACATGGTAAATGCACTACATAACATGGTAAATGCACTACACAACATGGTAAATGCACTACACAACATGGTAAATGCACTACATAACATGATAAATGCACTACACAACATGGTAAATGCACTACACAACATGGTAAATGCACTGCATATCATAGTAAATGCACTACATAACATGGTAAATGTACTACATAACATGGTAAATGTGCTACATAACATGGTAAATGCACCACATAACATGGTAAATGCACTATATAACATGATAAATGCACTACATAACATGATAAATTCACTACACAACATGGTAAATGCACTATATAACATGGTAAATGCACTACATAACATGATAAATGCACTACACAACATGGTAAATGCACTACATAACATGGTAAATGCACTATACAACATGGTAAATGTACTACATAACATGGTAAATCCACTACACAACATGGTAAATGTACTACATAACATGGTAAATGCACTACACAACATGATAAATGTACTACATGACATGATAAATGCACTACACAACATGGTAAATGCACTGCATATCATAGTAAATGCACTGCATATCATAGTAAATGCACTACATAACATGGTAAATGTACTACATAACATGGTAAATGTACTACAAATCATGGTAAATGCACCACATAACATGGTAAATGCACTACATAACATGGTAAATGCACTACACAACATGGTAAATGCACTACACAACATGGTAAATGCACTACATAACATGGTAAATGCACTACACAACATGGTAAATGCAATACATAGCATGGTAAATGCACTACACAACATGGTAAATGCACTACACAACATGGTAAATGCAGTACATAACATGGTAAATGCACTACACAACATGGTAAATGCACTACACAACATGGTAAATGCACTACATAACATGGTAAATGCACTATACAACATGGTAAATGTACTACATAACATGGTAAATCCACTACACAACATGGTAAATGCACTACACAACATGGTAAATGCACTACACAACATGGTAAATGCACTACATAACATGGTAAATGCACTACACAACATGGTAAATGCACTACATAACATGGTAAATGCACTACACAACATGGTAAATGCACTACACAACATGGTAAATGCACTACATAACATGGTAAATGCACTACATAACAAACATGGTAAATGCACTACACAACATGGTAAATGCACTACATAACATGGTAAATGCACTATACAACATGGTAAATGTACTACATAACATGGTAAATCCACTACACAACATGGTAAATGTACTACATAACATGGTAAATGCACTACACAACATGATAAATGTACTACATGACATGATAAATGCACTACACAACATGGTAAATGCACTGCATATCATAGTAAATGCACTACATAACATGGTAAATGTACTACATAACATGGTAAATGTACTACAAATCATGGTAAATGCACCACATAACATGGTAAATGCACTACATAACATGGTAAATGCACTACACAACATGGTAAATGCACTACACAACATGGTAAATGCACTACATAACATGGTAAATGCACTACACAACATGGTAAATGCAATACATAGCATGGTAAATGCACTACACAACATGGTAAATGCACTATACAACATGGTAAATGTACTACATAACATGGTAAATGCACTACATAACATGGTAAATGCACTACACAACATGGTAAATGTACTACATAACATGATAAATCCACTACACAACATGGTAAATGTATTACATAACATGGCAAATGGACTACACAACATGGTAAATGCACTACACAACAAGGTAAATGCACTACATAACATGGTAAATGCACTACACAACATGGTAAATGCACTACACAACATGGTAAATGCACTACACAACATGTTAAATGCACTACACAACAAGGTAAATGCACTACATAACATGGTAAATTCACTACACAACATGGTAAATGCACTACACAACATGGTAAATGCACTACATAACATGGTAAATGCACTACACAACATGGTAAATGCACTACATAACATGATAAATGCACTACACAACATGGTAAATGCACTACATAACATGGTAAATGCACTATACAACATGGTAAATGTACTACATAACATGGTAAATCCACTACACAACATGGTAAATGTACTACATAACATGGTAAATGCACTACACAACATGATAAATGTACTACATGACATGATAAATGCACTACACAACATGGTAAATGCACTGCATATCATAGTAAATGCACTACATAACATGGTAAATGTACTACATAACATGGTAAATGTACTACAAATCATGGTAAATGCACCACATAACATGGTAAATGCACTACATAACATGGTAAATGCACTACACAACATGGTAAATGCACTACACAACATGGTAAATGCACTACATAACATGGTAAATGCACTACAGAACATGGTAAATGCACTACACAACATGGTAAATGCACTACATAACATGGTAAATGCACTACACAACATGGTAAATGTACTACATAACATGATAAATCCACTACACAACATGGTAAATGTATTACATAACATGGCAAATGGACTACACAACATGGTAAATGCACTACACAACAAGGTAAATGCACTACATAACATGGTAAATGCACTACACAACATGGTAAATGCACTACACAACATGGTAAATGCACTACACAACATGTTAAATGCACTACACAACAAGGTAAATGCACTACATAACATGGTAAATTCACTACACAACATGGTAAATGCACTACACAACATGGTAAATGCACTACATAACATGGTAAATGCACTACACAACATGGTAAATGCACTACATAACATGATAAATGCACTACACAACATGGTAAATGCACTGCATATCATAGTAAATGCACTACATAACATGGTAAATGTACTACATAACATGGTAAATGTACTACAAATCATGGTAAATGCACTACATAACATGGTAAATGCACTACACAACATGGTAAATGCGCTACACAACATGGTAAATGCACTACATAACATGGTAAATGCACTACACAACATGGTAAATGCACTACATAACATGATAAATGCACTACACAACATGGTAAATGCACTACACAACATGGTAAATGCACTGCATATCATAGTAAATGCACTACATAACATGGTAAATGTACTACATAACATGGTAAATGGGCTACATAACATGGTAAATGCACCACATAACATGGTAAATGCACTATATAACATGATAAATGCACTACATAACATGATAAATTCACTACACAACATGGTAAATGCACTATATAACATGGTAAATGCACTACATAACATGATAAATGCACTACACAACATGGTAAATGCACTACATAACATGGTAAATGCACTATACAACATGGTAAATGTACTACATAACATGGTAAATCCACTACACAACATGGTAAATGTACTACATAACATGGTAAATGCACTACACAACATGATAAATGTACTACATGACATGATAAATGCACTACACAACATGGTAAATGCACTGCATATCATAGTAAATGCACTACATAACATGGTAAATGTACTACATAACATGGTAAATGTACTACAAATCATGGTAAATGCACCACATAACATGGTAAATGCACTACATAACATGGTAAATGCACTACACAACATGGTAAATGCACTACACAACATGGTAAATGCACTACATAACATGGTAAATGCACTACACAACATGGTAAATGCAATACATAGCATGGTAAATGCACTACACAACATGGTAAATGTACTACACAACATGGTAAATGTACTACATAACATGGTAAATGCACTACACAACATGGTAAATGTACTACATAACATGGTAAATGCACTACACAACATGGTAAATGTACTACATAACATGATAAATGCACTACACTACATGGTAAATGCACTGCATATCATAGTAAATGCACTACATAACATGGTAAATGTACTACATAACATGGTAAATGTACTACATAACATGGTAAATGCACCACATAACATGGTAAATGCACTATATAACATGATAAATGCACTACATAACATGATAAATGCACTACACAACATGGTAAATGCACTATATAACATGGTAAATGCACTACATAACATGATAAATGCACCACACAACATGGTAAATCCACTACACAACATGGCAAATGGACTACACAACATGGTAAATGCACTACACAACAAGGTAAATGCACTACATAACATGGTAAATGCACTACACAACATGGTAAATGCACTACACAACATGGTAAATGCACTACATAACATGGTAAATGCACTACACAACATGGTAAATGCACTACATAACATGGTAAATGCACTACACAACTTGGTAAATGCACTACACAACATGGTAAATGCACTACACAACATGGTAAATGCACTACGCAACATGGTAAATGCACTACATAACATGGTAAATGCACTACACAACATAATAAATGTACTACATGACATGATAAATGCACTACACAACATGGTAAATGCACTGCATATCATAGTAAATGCACTACATAACATGGTAAATGTACTACATAACATGGTAAATGTACTACAAATCATGGTAAATGCACTACATAACATGGTAAATGCACTACACAACATGGTAAATGCGCTACACAACATGGTAAATGCACTACATAACATGGTAAATGCACTACACAACATGGTAAATGCACTACACAACATGGTAAATGCACTACATAACATGATAAATGCACTACACAACATGGTAAATGCACTACACAACATGGTAAATGCACTGCATATCATAGTAAATGCACTACATAACATGGTAAATGTACTACATAACATGGTAAATGTGCTACATAACATGGTAAATGCACCACATAACATGGTAAATGCACTATATAACATGATAAATGCACTACATAACATGATAAATTCACTACACAACATGGTAAATGCACTATATAACATGGTAAATGCACTACATAACATGATAAATGCACTACACAACATGGTAAATGCACTACATAACATGGTAAATGCACTATACAACATGGTAAATGTACTACATAACATGGTAAATCCACTACACAACATGGTAAATGTACTACATAACATGGTAAATGCACTACACAGCATGATAAATGTACTACATGACATGATAAATGCACTACACAACATGGTAAATGCACTGCATATCATAGTAAATGCACTGCATATCATAGTAAATGCACTACATAACATGGTAAATGTACTACATAACATGGTAAATGTACTACAAATCATGGTAAATGCACCACATAACATGGTAAATGCACTACATAACATGGTAAATGCACTACACAACATGGTAAATGCACTACACAACATGGTAAATGCACTACATAACATGGTAAATGCACTACACAACATGGTAAATGCAATACATAGCATGGTAAATGCACTACACAACATGGTAAATGCACTACACAACATGGTAAATGCAGTACATAACATGGTAAATGCACTACACAACATGGTAAATGCACTACACAACATGGTAAATGCACTACATAACATGGTAAATGCACTATACAACATGGTAAATGTACTACATAACATGGTAAATCCACTACACAACATGGTAAATGCACTACACAACATGGTAAATGCACTACACAACATGGTAAATGCACTACATAACATGGTAAATGCACTACACAACATGGTAAATGCACTACATAACATGGTAAATGCACTACACAACATGGTAAATGCACTACACAACATGGTAAATGCACTACATAACATGGTAAATGCACTACATAACAAACATGGTAAATGCACTACACAACATGGTAAATGCACTACATAACATGGTAAATGCACTATACAACATGGTAAATGTACTACATAACATGGTAAATCCACTACACAACATGGTAAATGTACTACATAACATGGTAAATGCACTACACAACATGATAAATGTACTACATGACATGATAAATGCACTACACAACATGGTAAATGCACTGCATATCATAGTAAATGCACTACATAACATGGTAAATGTACTACATAACATGGTAAATGTACTACAAATCATGGTAAATGCACCACATAACATGGTAAATGCACTACATAACATGGTAAATGCACTACACAACATGGTAAATGCACTACACAACATGGTAAATGCACTACACAACATGGTAAATGCAATACATAGCATGGTAAATGCACTACACAACATGGTAAATGCACTATACAACATGGTAAATGTACTACATAACATGGTAAATGCACTACATAACATGGTAAATGCACTACACAACATGGTAAATGTACTACATAACATGATAAATCCACTACACAACATGGTAAATGTATTACATAACATGGCAAATGGACTACACAACATGGTAAATGCACTACACAACAAGGTAAATGCACTACATAACATGGTAAATGCACTACACAACATGGTAAATGCACTACACAACATGGTAAATGCACTACACAACATGTTAAATGCACTACACAACAAGGTAAATGCACTACATAACATGGTAAATTCACTACACAACATGGTAAATGCACTACACAACATGGTAAATGCACTACATAACATGGTAAATGCACTACACAACATGGTAAATGCACTACATAACATGATAAATGCACTACACAACATGGTAAATGCACTACATAACATGGTAAATGCACTATACAACATGGTAAATGTACTACATAACATGGTAAATCCACTACACAACATGGTAAATGTACTACATAACATGGTAAATGCACTACACAACATGATAAATGTACTACATGACATGATAAATGCACTACACAACATGGTAAATGCACTGCATATCATAGTAAATGCACTACATAACATGGTAAATGTACTACATAACATGGTAAATGTACTACAAATCATGGTAAATGCACCACATAACATGGTAAATGCACTACATAACATGGTAAATGCACTACACAACATGGTAAATGCACTACACAACATGGTAAATGCACTACATAACATGGTAAATGCACTACAGAACATGGTAAATGCACTACACAACATGGTAAATGCACTACATAACATGGTAAATGCACTACACAACATGGTAAATGTACTACATAACATGATAAATCCACTACACAACATGGTAAATGTATTACATAACATGGCAAATGGACTACACAACATGGTAAATGCACTACACAACAAGGTAAATGCACTACATAACATGGTAAATGCACTACACAACATGGTAAATGCACTACACAACATGGTAAATGCACTACACAACATGTTAAATGCACTACACAACAAGGTAAATGCACTACATAACATGGTAAATTCACTACACAACATGGTAAATGCACTACACAACATGGTAAATGCACTACATAACATGGTAAATGCACTACACAACATGGTAAATGCACTACATAACATGATAAATGCACTACACAACATGGTAAATGCACTGCATATCATAGTAAATGCACTACATAACATGGTAAATGTACTACATAACATGGTAAATGTACTACAAATCATGGTAAATGCACTACATAACATGGTAAATGCACTACACAACATGGTAAATGCGCTACACAACATGGTAAATGCACTACATAACATGGTAAATGCACTACACAACATGGTAAATGCACTACATAACATGATAAATGCACTACACAACATGGTAAATGCACTACACAACATGGTAAATGCACTGCATATCATAGTAAATGCACTACATAACATGGTAAATGTACTACATAACATGGTAAATGTGCTACATAACATGGTAAATGCACCACATAACATGGTAAATGCACTATATAACATGATAAATGCACTACATAACATGATAAATTCACTACACAACATGGTAAATGCACTATATAACATGGTAAATGCACTACATAACATGATAAATGCACTACACAACATGGTAAATGCACTACATAACATGGTAAATGCACTATACAACATGGTAAATGTACTACATAACATGGTAAATCCACTACACAACATGGTAAATGTACTACATAACATGGTAAATGCACTACACAACATGATAAATGTACTACATGACATGATAAATGCACTACACAACATGGTAAATGCACTGCATATCATAGTAAATGCACTACATAACATGGTAAATGTACTACATAACATGGTAAATGTACTACAAATCATGGTAAATGCACCACATAACATGGTAAATGCACTACATAACATGGTAAATGCACTACACAACATGGTAAATGCACTACACAACATGGTAAATGCACTACATAACATGGTAAATGCACTACACAACATGGTAAATGCAATACATAGCATGGTAAATGCACTACACAACATGGTAAATGCACTACACAACATGGTAAATGCACTACATAACATGGTAAATGCACTACACAACATGGTAAATGCACTACACAACATGGTAAATGCACTACATAACATGGTAAATGCACTATACAACATGGTAAATGTACTACATAACATGGTAAATCCACTACACAACATGGTAAATGCACTACACAACATGGTAAATGCACTACACAACATGGTAAATGCACTACATAACATGGTAAATGCACTACACAACATGGTAAATGCACTACATAACATGGTAAATGCACTACACAACATGGTAAATGCACTACACAACATGGTAAATGCACTACATAACATGGTAAATGCACTACATAACAAACATGGTAAATGCACTACACAACATGGTAAATGCACTACATAACATGGTAAATGCACTATACAACATGGTAAATGTACTACATAACATGGTAAATCCACTACACAACATGATAAATGCACTACATAACATGGTAAATGCACTACACAACATGGTAAATGCACTACACAACATGGTAAATGCACTACATAACATGGTAAATGCACTACATAACAAAAATGGTAAATGCACTACACAACATGGTAAATGCACTACATAACATGGTAAATGCACTATACAACATGGTAAATGTACTACATAACATGGTAAATGCACTACACAACATGATAAATGTACTACATGACATGATAAATGCACTACACAACATGGTAAATGCACTGCATATCATAGTAAATGTACTACATAACATGGTAAATGTACTACAAATCATGGTAAATGCACTACATAACATGGTAAATGCACTACACAACATGGTAAATGCGCTACACAACATGGTAAATGCACTACATAACATGGTAAATGCACTACACAACATGGTAAATGCACTACACAACATGGTAAATGCACTACATAACATGATAAATGCACTACACAACATGGTAAATGCACTACACAACATGGTAAATGCACTGCATATCATAGTAAATGCACTACATAACATGGTAAATGTACTACATAACATGGTAAATGTGCTACATAACATGGTAAATGCACCACATAACATGGTAAATGCACTATATAACATGATAAATGCACTACATAACATGATAAATTCACTACACAACATGGTAAATGCACTATATAACATGGTAAATGCACTACATAACATGATAAATGCACTACACAACATGGTAAATGCACTACATAACATGGTAAATGCACTATACAACATGGTAAATGTACTACATAACATGGTAAATCCACTACACAACATGGTAAATGTACTACATAACATGGTAAATGCACTACACAACATGATAAATGTACTACATGACATGATAAATGCACTACACAACATGGTAAATGCACTGCATATCATAGTAAATGCACTACATAACATGGTAAATGTACTACATAACATGGTAAATGTACTACAAATCATGGTAAATGCACCACATAACATGGTAAATGCACTACATAACATGGTAAATGCACTACACAACATGGTAAATGCACTACACAACATGGTAAATGCACTACATAACATGGTAAATGCACTACAGAACATTGTAAATGCACTACACAACATGGTAAATGCACTACATAACATGGTAAATGCACTACACAACATGGTAAATGTACTACATAACATGATAAATCCACTACACAACATGGTAAATGTATTACATAACATGGCAAATGGACTACACAACATGGTAAATGCACTACACAACAAGGTAAATGCACTACATAACATGGTAAATGCACTACACAACATGGTAAATGCACTACACAACATGGTAAATGCACTACACAACATGGTAAATGCACCACATAACATGGTAAATGCACTACATAACATGGTAAATGCACTACACAACATGGTAAATGTACTACAAATCATGGTAAATGCACCACATAACATGGTAAATGCACTACATAACATGGCAAATGCACGACACAGCATGGTAAATGCACTACACAACATGGTAAATGCACTACATAACATGGTAAATGCACTACACAACATGGTAAATGCACTACACAACATGGTAAATGCACTACATAACATGGTAAATGCACTACAGAACATGGTAAATGCACTACACAACATGGTAAATGCACTACATAACATGGTAAATGCACTACACAACATGGTAAATGTACTACATAACATGATAAATCCACTACACAACATGGTAAATGTATTACATAACATGGCAAATGGACTACACAACATGGTAAATGCACTACACAACAAGGTAAATGCACTACATAACATGGTAAATGCACTACAGAACATGGTAAATGCACTACACAACATGGTAAATGCACTACATAACATGGTAAATGCACTACAGAACATGGTAAATGCACTACACAACATGGTAAATGCACTACATAACATGGTAAATGCACTACACAACATGGTAAATGTACTACATAACATGATAAATCCACTACACAACATGGTAAATGTATTACATAACATGGCAAATGGACTACACAACATGGTAAATGCACTACACAACAAGGTAAATGCACTACATAACATGGTAAATGCACTACACAACATGGTAAATGCACTACATAACATGGTAAATGCACTACACAACATGGTAAATGCACTACATAACATGGTAAATGCACTACACAACATGGTAAATGCACTACACAACATGGTAAATGCACTACATAACATGGTAAATGCACTACACAACATGGTAAATGCACTACACAACATGGTAAATGCACTACATAACATGGTAAATGCACTATACAACATGGTAAATGTACTACATAACATGGTAAATCCACTACACAACATGGTAAATGTACGACATAACATGGTAAATGCACTACACAACATGATAAATGTACTACATGACATGATAAATGCACTACACAACATGGTAAATGCACTGCATATCATAGTAAATGCACTACATAACATGGTAAATGTACTACATAACATGGTAAATGTACTACAAATCATGGTAAATGCACTACATAACATGGTAAATGCACTACACAACATGGTAAATGCGCTACACAACATGGTAAATGCACTACATAACATGGTAAATGCACTACACAACATGGTAAATGCACTACACAACATGGTAAATGCACTACATAACATGATAAATGCACTACACAACATGGTAAATGCACTACACAACATGGTAAATGCACTGCATATCATAGTAAATGCACTACATAACATGGTAAATGTACTACATAACATGGTAAATGTGCTACATAACATGGTAAATGCACCACATAACATGGTAAATGCACTATATAACATGATAAATGCACTACATAACATGATAAATTCACTACACAACATGGTAAATGCACTATATAACATGGTAAATGCACTACATAACATGATAAATGCACTACACAACATGGTAAATGCACTACATAACATGGTAAATGCACTATACAACATGGTAAATGTACTACATAACATGGTAAATCCACTACACAACATGGTAAATGTACTACATAACATGGTAAATGCACTACACAACATGATAAATGTACTACATGACATGATAAATGCACTACACAACATGGTAAATGCACTGCATATCATAGTAAATGCACTACATAACATGGTAAATGTACTACATAACATGGTAAATGTACTACAAATCATGGTAAATGCACCACATAACATGGTAAATGCACTACATAACATGGTAAATGCACTACACAACATGGTAAATGCACTACACAACATGGTAAATGCACTACATAACATGGTAAATGCACTACACAACATGGTAAATGCAATACATAGCATGGTAAATGCACTACACAACATGGTAAATGCACTACACAACATGGTAAATGCACTACATAACATGGTAAATGCACTACACAACATGGTAAATGCACTACACAACATGGTAAATGCACTACATAACATGGTAAATGCACTATACAACATGGTAAATGTACTACATAACATGGTAAATCCACTACACAACATGGTAAATGCACTACACAACATGGTAAATGCACTACACAACATGGTAAATGCACTACATAACATGGTAAATGCACTACACAACATGGTAAATGTACTACATAACATGATAAATCCACTACACAACATGGTAAATGTATTACATAACATGGCAAATGGACTACACAACATGGTAAATGCACTACACAACAAGGTAAATGCACTACATAACATGGTAAATGCACTACAGAACATGTTAAATGCACTACACAACAAGGTAAATGCACTACATGACATGGTAAATTCACTACACAACATGGTAAATGCACTACACAACATGGTAAATGCTCTACATAACATGGTAAATGCACTACACAACATGGCAAATGCACTACATAACATGGTAAATGCACTACACAACATGGTAAATGCACTACATAACATGGTAAATGCACTACACAACATGGTAAATGCACTACACAACATGGTAAATGCACTACATAACATGGTAAATGCACTACACAACATGGTAAATGCACTACACAACATGGTAAATGCACTACATAACATGGTAAATGCACTATACAACATGGTAAATGTACTACATAACATGGTAAATCCACTACACAACATGGTAAATGTACGACATAACATGGTAAATGCACTACACAACATGATAAATGTACTACATGACATGATAAATGCACTACACAACATGGTAAATGCACTGCATATCATGGTAAATGCACTACAAAACATGGTAAATGTACTACATAACATGGTAAATGTACTACAAATCATGGTAAATGCACCACATAACATGGTAAATGCACTACATAACATGGTAAATGCACTACACAACATGGTAAATGCACTACACAACATGGTAAATGCACTACATAACATGGTAAATGCACTACACAACATGGTAAATGCACTACACAACATGGTAAATGCACTACATAACATGATAAATGCACTACACAACATGGTAAATGCACTACACAACATGGTAAATGCACTGCATATCATAGTAAATGCACTACATAACATGGTAAATGTACTACATAACATGGTAAATGTGCTACATAACATGGTAAATGCACCACATAACATGGTAAATGCACTATATAACATGATAAATGCACTACATAACATGATAAATGCACTACACAACATGGTAAATGCACTATATAACATGGTAAATGGACTACATAACATGGTCAATGCACTACACAACATGGTAAATGCACTACACAACATGGTAAATGCACTACATAACATGGTAAATGCACTACACAACATGGTAAATGCACTACACAACATGGTAAATGCACTACATAACATGGTAAATGTACTACAAAACATGATAAATGCACTACACAACATGGTAAATGCACTGCATATCATAGTAAATGCACTACATAACATGGTAAATGTACTACATAACATGGTAAATGTACTACATAACATGGTAAATGCACCACATAACATGGTAAATGCACTATATAACATGATAAATGCACTACATAACATGATAAATGCACAACACAACATGGTAAATCCACTACATAACATGGCAAATGGACTACACAACATGGTAAATGCACTACACAACAAGGTAAATGCACTACATAACATGGTAAATGTACTACACAACATGGTAAATGCACTATATAACATGATAAATGCACTACATAACATGATAAATGCACTACACAACATGGTAAATGCACTATATAACATGGTAAATGCACTACATAACATGATAAATGCACTACACAACATGGTAAATGCACTACACAACATGGAAAATGCACTATATAACATGGTAAATGTACTACATAACATGATAAATGCACCACACAACATGGTAAATCCACTACATAACATGGCAAATGGACTACATAACATGGTCAATGCACTACACAACATGGTAAATGCACTACATAACATGATAAATGCACAACACAACATGGTAAATCCACTACATAACATGGCAAATGGACTACACAACATGGTAAATGCACTACACAACAAGGTAAATGCACTACATAACATGGTAAATGTACTACACAACATGGTAAATGCACTATATAACATGATAAATGCACTACATAACATGATAAATGCACTACACAACATGGTAAATGCACTATATAACATGGTAAATGCACTACATAACATGATAAATGCACTACACAACATGGTAAATGCACTACACAACATGGAAAATGCACTATATAACATGGTAAATGTACTACATAACATGATAAATGCACCACACAACATGGTAAATCCACTACATAACATGGCAAATGGACTACATAACATGGTCAATGCACTACACAACATGGTAAATGCACTACACAACATGGTAAATGCACTACATAACATGATAAATGCACTACACAACATGGTAAATGCACTACACAACATGGTAAATGCACTACATAACATGGTAAATGTACTACAAAACATGATAAATGCACTACACAACATGGTAAATGCACTGCATATCATAGTAAATGCACTACATAACATGGTAAATGTACTACATAACATGGTAAATCCACTACATAACATGGCAAATGGACTACACAACATGGTAAATGCACTACACAACAAGGTAAATGCACTACATAACATGGTAAATGTACTACACAACATGGTAAATGTACTACATAACATGGTAAATGCACTACACAACATGGTAAATGTACTACATAACAAGGTAAATGTACTACATAACATGATAAATGCACCACACAACATGGTAAATGCACTACATAACATGGTAAATGCACTACACAACATGGTAAATGCACCACGCAACATGGTAAATGCACTACATAACATGGCAAACGCACCACACAACATGATAAATGCACTACACAACATGATAAATGCACCACACAACATGGTAAATGCACTACATAACATGGTAAATGTACTACATAACATGATAAATGCACTACATCACAAGGTAAATGTACTACATAACATGATAAATGCACCACACAACATGGTAAATGCACTACATAACATGGTAAATGCACTACACAACATGGTAAATGCACCACGCAACATGGTAAATCCACGACATAACATGGCAAATGCACTACACAACATGGTAAATGCACTACACAACAAGGTAAATGCACTACATAATATGATAAATGCACTACATAACATGATAAATGCACCACACAACATGGTAAATGCACTACATAACATGGTAAATGTACTACATAACATGGTAAATGCACTACATGATAAATACACTACACAACATGGTGAATGCACTACATAACATGATAAATGCACCACACAACATGGTAAATGCACTACATAATATGGTAAATGCACTACATAACATGATAAATGCACCACACAACATGGTGAATGTACTACATAACATGATAAATGGACTACATAACATGATAAATGCACCACACAACATGGTAAATGCACTATATAACATGTCAAATGCACCACACAACATGGAAAATGCACTACATAACATGGTAAATGGACTACATAACATGATAAATGCACCACACAACATGGTAAATGTACTACATAACATGGTAAATGCACCACACAACATGATAAATGCACTACACAACATGGTAAATGCACTACATAACATGATAAACGCACTACGTGCTAAATGGACTACACAACATGATAAATGCACTACATAATATGGGGAATGTACTACATAACATTATAAATGCACTACATAACATGATAAATGCACCACACAACATGGTAAATGCACTACATAACATGGTAATTGCACTACATAACATGATAAATGCACCACACAACATGGTAAATGCACTACACAACATGATGCATGCACCACACAACATGATAAATGCACTACACAACATGGTAAATGCACTACATAACATAATAAACGCACTACATAACATGGCAAATGCACTACATGATAAATGGACTACACAACATGGTAAATGCACTACATAACATGATAAATGCACTACACAACATGGTAAATGCACTACATAACATAATAAACGCACTACATAACATGGCAAATGCACTACATGATAAATGGACTACACAACATGGTAAATGCACTACACAACATGGTAAATGCACTACATAACATGGTAAATGCACCACACATGATAAATGCACTACACAACATGTTAAATGCACTACATAACATGATAAACGCACTACATAACATGGTAAATGCACTACATGATAAATGCACTACACAACATGGTAAATGCACTACATAACATGGTAAATGCACTACACAACATGGTAAATGTACTACATAACAAGGTAAATGTACTACATAACATGGTAAATGCACTACATGATAAATGCAATACACAATATGGTGAATGTACTACATAACATGATAAATGCACTACATAACATCATAAATGCACCACACAACATGGTAAATGCACTACATAACATGGTAATTGCACTACATAACATGATAAATGCATCAAACAACATGGTAAGTTCACTACATAACATGGTAAATGCACCACACAACATGATAAATCCACTACACAACATGGTAAATGCACTACATAACATGATAAACGCACTACATAACATGGTAAATGCACTACATGATAAATGCAATACACAATATGGTGAATGTACTACATAACATGATAAATGCACTACATAACATCATAAATGCACCACACAACATGGTAAATGCACTACATAACATGGTAATTGCACTACATAACATGATAAATGCACCAAACAACATGGTAAGTTCACTACATAACATGATAAATGCACTGCACAACATGGTAAATGTACTACATAACGTGATAAATGCACTGCATAACG
Organism: Saccoglossus kowalevskii; assembly: GCF_978046115.1. Lineage (NCBI taxonomy): Eukaryota > Metazoa > Hemichordata > Enteropneusta > Harrimaniidae > Saccoglossus > Saccoglossus kowalevskii. Next base: position 35,101,965 of record NC_140654.1, read on the forward strand.
TGATAAATGCACTACACAACAAGGTAAATGCACTACACAACATGATAAATGCACCATACAACATGGTAAATGCACAACATTGTAAATGCACCACACAACATGATAAATGCACTACACAACATGGTAAATGCACTACACAACAAGTTGAGCAAGGCTAACCGAGTCGTGACCTCGATGTGGTTCGTAACCAGTCTTGTGATTGGTTGTTGACAAATGCTGAACAGGCCACGCCTCCAACTGTGCCGTGCGTTCGGGCAAAACGTTAGGAATTCCTAAATGGAGTAAATTTCTGTAGTTTTCTTGATTTATTCTGCAGATATCGGTAAAATGTAGGTAAGGCTTTGGCGAAATTTGAAGGAGCAACTAATATTCTTCAACCTGGTATTTTTTTAGATTTTATTTTTCATTCTTTTCGTCTGTTTTTTCGAGTTTAAAAAATGTTAGCTGGCTGGAGCCTTCATCCCTTGTCTATTTCTTACACTAGATACCAGCCGATACCCCCCCCCGCGCTCATAGGGAGTGCGTACAGTTGATCATAGTTCCTGCGCTCCCTGTGGTTAAAAATAGCAACAGCTGTAACTATCGAATATTTTTCTCCAAATTTTAATTTTAATAAAACATTACTGTTATGTTATTGATGCAGCATGAATGTTTAAACTCGTTTAATTCAAATGAAAGTACTGTGGTTTACATTGAGTGAAAGTAACAGCAATGGCTACCGCCAACAACAGAATGGTTCATAGGTCATAACAAAATAGTACTCTCTGTCAAGAGAGGGCGCACTACTACAGTTACTATACATAAGTGATATCATAACATCCCCCTCCTCAAGCTAAATAATGGTAATCTGCGAAGTGTTTATAGGAAATAATTGTTCAAGTACAGGTTCAGAGTCCTGGGATGGAAATGTATATAGTCGTGTAACGATACAGCTAATAAGTTTCTATTTGGAACGAATTGGTTTGTTTCTCAATAAACATACATGGAACATCTAAATATTAAATCAACTTAAAATTCTAGAACTCGATAAACACAATAGAAATTGAATAACGCAGCTCTCATTTGAGCTTTTCAAATTTGACAGTTTATGTGAACACAAAATCATTATACTTGCTGGAGGTTTGCAATGTCTCTTCGGTCTTTCTTTGGCAGGTGAATTGATTTTGTTAGGTGTGTTTTTCATTCCTTGTGGTCCCTGGTTCAACTTGCTTGTAGTATGCTTGGTTTGCATATCCATAGTTGGCCTATCATGTGCTGGTTTGATGTGAGATAAATCACGTTGGTATTGTGTGCTGTCAGGCGTCTGCACTGTGTATTATCTATCAGATAATTTGTTAATGACTGTGGCAGGTTGCCATGGTGAACCTGGTGTTTTCTGGAATCTACATAGAGAGTCTGTTTTGAGCGGTGTAATGTCCGTTTGACTTTGAAGAATTTGCTCTGTTCAATCTTCTCCTTATAACTATATGTAGACTGATCACGTCCATACTGTAGAAATGGGAGATTGGTTTTGACCTTTCTATTCTGAAAAATTAACACAAAAAGGGAAGGAATATTAGCTGTTATGGGAGTGTCTCTCAGTGTTGTCAGAATTTCTCTCAGATTTTTCTCTCCTTTCTGAAGACACTTTTTGAGCATAATTTTGACTGTGTATATATATATCTTTCTGCGCGTTCATTGACTTGTTGGTGATGGGGTGCACTGGTTGTATGTTTTATCTCATGAGTCTAGCAATATTCTTGAAATTCACTGCTTGTAAGCTGTGGCCCATTGTCTGATATCAAGTCTGTTGGGTATCCAAAATTGGAGAATATTTCGTCAATCTTGCTGATGACAGTTGAACTAGTCATGTTATGTAGTTTATATGTCCAAACATAACCAGCATAGTAATCAACAATTAGAAGGTATTTGGAGCCTTCAAACTCGAATATGTCCATACTAATCATGTTCATGGGTTCAGTACTGTGGATTGGTTGTACTGGCAGTTTTCACTGACTTCTCTGATTGGTTTGACATTTGTTACAGTCTTTTATCATGTATTCTATGTCTGCATTCAGACCAGGCCAAGACGTGTTTTCTCTATACCTTGGTGTTGTTTGTGGAGTATTTGGAGTACTCTGTCTCGCATTTCTGTTGGGATGACGATTCGATGACCTTTTAGTACTACACCATTGTGGATGGCTAACTCGGAGCGATGCTGCCAATATGCATGAGTAATTTCATTGCATTGCTTCTTCTTTTTAGGCCATCCATTTGTGATGTATGGGATTAAGGCTTGGAGAACTGGATCTTTGACAGTGAGTTCGCGGATGCAGTCAATGACAAATGGCTTCATTGTTGAGACTTGTGTATATGTACGTCAACATCAGGTATTTGGAAGGTTGTTTGTTTGGTGTTTATGCATCTTGATAGACATTCAGCAAGGGGTACATCTTTCCCTGGCACATACTTTATGTTGTAATTATAACCTTGAATCTGTAAGATAATCTTTGTAGTCTGGCTGGCATCTTGTTGATTTGTTTCTTTGCTACCGACTCGAGAGGTTGATGGTTTGAATGGATGGTAAATGGTCTACCAAAAACATAGTGTTTAAAATACCTTGTTGCCCAAACAACAGCTAGCATTTTACGTTCTATTGTTACTATTGTTGGCTACTGTCGGGGTTAGGGCTTTTGAAGCAAAGTGGATAGGTTTATCATCTTGCAACAAAACAGCCCTGAGACCTTTACTGGATGTGTCACACTGGATCACAATTTCTTCACTAGCATCGAAGTATGTCAATACTCGTGCTTTTGTTATGGTTTGCTTTATCTGGTCAATTGCTTTATCGTGACTCATAGACCATTCAAACACTACACCTTTTTGCAGTAATTTTCTAAGCAGCTCAGTGAGTGGACTTAACTTTACAAACTTAGACAAGTAATTGACAAGCCCAAGTAGTGACTGTAATTCTTGCTTATGTTTTGGTGCTTCCATTCTCTGTGTCAGCATCCTGTATTTCATGTTTTGTCATATTACCTCAAACCCTGCAAATGGAAGTGTGCATGGAATCATGGAATCGTGTGTATTGTGATAACTGTCATGAGGGTGATTGACAGGTCATACTTTTTTTAAATCTGGTAGGACAGTGGATTCTACCAGGTGTGCTTGTAATTTACATAAAAAAGGGTGTTTACAACTTTGGAAGGAGAATCTGTTATTTGAATAACAAAGGATATTTATGATTTACTGAGTTGCCTATTGACACAGCTGCCAGCAAGATTACATTCTGATTGCCTCATGTGGAAACCCAGGTGGTGTCACTGCCTATAAATTGGACAGACTAAAGACAGTTTGGGTCGATATTTTCAACTTGGTGTCCTTCTCTTCAGCTTGCTTTGCTGTGTGTTCTGCTACGATATTACAGGCTACAATCATCATTCTGTGAGACTTGTATGAACTACTCTGCAATCTCCTGCTTTCAGCAGTGCCCTCCAGAATACCAGCGTTCCTCTGCAAACAAGAAAGACTCCTGTATTTCTCCGTTGTTGAGTTGCAGAAGCCATTGATTGTCGTCCAATAATACATCCTGGAACTGTGAGTTATCACCAATGCACATTTCCCCCAAGCAATCCCTTACTTTAGTGACTTTATTCATTGTATTTACTGTGCTTTATTTCTTGTAATTATTTGGAGAGGTATTGATGTATTTCATTTTCAGTACTATTGTCTTGTCTACCCCTTACTAGCAGTAAAAGAACCCCCTGTCCAGTGAGTTCTGAGGGTGTCCTTCTTAATTGCAATAAGCAGGCCTTACACTGTGACACTCTGGATAGCTTTCACCTTGGATGGGTCAGGCGATATGCCATCCTTACTCAGAATATGTCCGAACATAGCTGTGGGTCCATAGCTCTGCTTGTGTCGATCTGATATAATAAACGTACTTGAAATTTGTATGGTATTGTCGACACAGTAGAGCTATGGTGACAGCCATAGAGTACCATCCATGTTGACGCCGCAATAAAACCATTGCGCAAATAAACGATTCAAAATCATGCAATGTCTTGTGAAAAACGACTCCAAACTAAGGTCGATAGATTGTACATTTATTAAATACTCACCACAGCAAGGATTGAAACTTAATAATTTCAAATAAAGCCCATTCACCCGAGTATTCTTGGACGGTCACGCTAAAACACAGCTTGTCGCCATCTTACACACACTGGACGAGGTCGGTATCACATGATCAATATGACGTCACGTTGTTGTCATTACGTAATGCGGTTAGGGATTCCCCAAGAATGTATACACCATGTCCGGCATTGCGTCAATAACGTGTGTTTATTGCAACCAACCGTTTCAGAAACGCAATAAAGGTTTGAAACGATATGGAGTTGGCACAAATGTTTGTGCCAATTTCACTGTTTATGACATTCTAGTTGAATTGTCCAAGGAACCACAAAATGGTAGTTTTGTTTGCCAAACATGTTACAGTCTAATCTGTAGGTTTGGCAAACTAAGAGAAAAGGCTCAATGTGTTAAAGACGAGCTCCGCGAACGATGTTTTTCTCCCTGTGTTGGATTTAAAAGAAAATCCAGCGAAGAAGAGGCTTCAGGGGCAACGTCTGCCAAACAAGTGGTTTTTCAACTTCCACCAAAAGTTACGACATCGATGCAACCGGTAGTAGAGAAAACAGACGCAGAGGTATGTATTTCGATAATTCTTTATATAGTTCTAATTTACATTTATCAACCTATATTTAAAGCCATTGTTATTTTCTCATTCAAAATTTTTCATTATGAGGAATATTGCATACTTGGTTCATCTACTAATTTTAATATTATTTGATCATTTACAGAAGTCTACTTTCATAGATGTTGCTATCAATCACATCAAGAAATATAATTATTGGTCTGGAATTAAAGATCTTCTGAAAAACAGTCGTAAATTTAGAGATGTTTTTCACAGTCTTCTGGTACATGAATCTCGACAGGAAGTTTCGTTTTATTGGAAAACAAGTCGAATACCGTCCCAAGAAACCACATTTGAAAACATAAAGAAGTTTCAATGGTTTCGCTTTCTAAATGAAACTAGGAAGCACCTGCCAATATTACATGCTGTAATTGAAGGTTCCCTGTCAAACCGATTGTCCGCTGATAAGATTTGTATGTGAGTAATTTAAATAATTATCCAAATATCTTCGAAATCCTGATACAAATATAAAAATGTTCGTATTCACGAAAAACATTTCAAATAATGCCTTTTAAAGCCATGAATGTACATACGGTTTTGTAATATTGAATTTATACCTGTCAGGATAAGTGTCAACCTAATGAGCGAATATTATATTATTCTATATGTAATTTTTTTCAAAACAATCGAATTTGCATAATCTTACGGAATAATCATAAATAGTGAAATATGGATTCCTGATATGTTTTTAAATTCAGTTTGACACAATTCAGATGTACGAATATAGTGACTTTTTATTGATTCTTTTTACCAGTGACGATGATGGAAAGTGTGGCTCCTTAGTTCCCGGCTTAGGTTTTACAATTGGTACCATACTAAACTTGCGAAAACCCAGGAAATTTAATTTTCTACAAAATATTAACGCACTTCAAATGTACCGAAGTGGCTGCAATCAAAAGGTTAGTTGCTAAACTAGTTTTTTGTATTAATATTGTTGAGATGTACCGAATCATTCAACAGTATACAAACATTTTTATTCGTAATAATACAATATCAATGTTTCTGAGTGTTACGTAGCGAAGTACAGATAATACGAATCAATGAAATTGGTTTTTTTGCGCAGATTTTTAAATGGTTTAACAAGATCGGACTGAGCATTGGGATACATGCCACAAGAAACTATGTTGACCGTTTACGTAAAGGATTCGATAGTGAAATAATAATCTGGAAACAACATATTCAGGTTTGTGTTTTCGTCTTTTTATAATTATAGTCTTAGTTTCGTATATTAGTGACGCCTGGTTTTGGTGTTACAGTACGCCCCTCTTATCACCAGTAACATCACTCTTATTATCCAAATTTTCTTTAGCATGAACTCTCTGCAAACTGTGACAGCAGTGTGCACACCGACGATAGCGTACATTCTTCCTTGATCTCAGAGTTTGACGAATCGGCAGAGAGCGATCATACCAAATCAACTAACGGATCCGATGAAGACTGTTTCAATGAGCCCAGATGGGGCCAGTGATATTGAAGATGACGTAGAAACTTTCGAAAGAGGCATGTTGAATTCATTATATTGCTTCCCACATAGATATTATTTTTGAATATACATGACGTGTTTATTTTGGTATAAGTGACCTCAATATTGCAGGAGACACAATTTTAGGATAATATATATTGTCTAATGCTAGCTAAAACCTAACGACGTCCGTCCGACTTGCGAGTTCCTGAGAAATGTTGTATTTTGTCCAGGCAAGCAACCCCTTACACCGATTTTAGTAAGAGGTATCATTTTAATGCTACTTTTTTTTATTCTGTATGCATTTTCCGATAGATCGGCCCTCTTGCATTACAGTAATATACATGTATTTTTGCTTCTCTGCTATATTTCTGTAGAACCCGGATACAGTCTGTGCTGGGACAACGTTCAAAAGCTCTCTGAAGCCAGACACCAATCCCAGAAAGTTAAAAATAAAATGATGCTCTGGGCACTGTCATTCGCTACCAAAAACCGTATATCATTTCGCGACTACGATGACATCAGGACCAAAAAAGCAGTCGATATCCCTGTTGCGGTTTTTTTGCCTTCACAGAGTGATTGGACTCGAGTAAGAACAAGGATGAAAACACTAGTTCAGCGTATTCTTGTGCGCAACTTTGAGTGTTTCAAGGACACACAAATACAATGGCATATATCGCACAAGTACTCTTCTGAGTCACGATTAAAGAGTGAGATTGTAAGTCCCAATATCACATAATATTCACACCCAAAACTAAACTTGCTCTATTATGGTGTTAAGTTGTGTCGCAGTAAAGTTAGTCGTAAAATGATGACAATTAAAATAGATACTTTACACTCATTTCACACTAAATATCCACCTTGACACATTTCTAACTATAGTCTAAACTCACGTTAAAGTCTTTAAACCAATATGAAGTGTAACGTTTTGAAATGGGTCAATGGAAATTGACACCATACTACGGCCGAAATGTACAGTAATATACAACAGTCCAAACAATAAATCGGATGGTTTCTCGGACTATAGCATGATGGAATATGATTTAAATTTCTAACTACGTCCAAGTCAGTGGTTATATACTTACTCTGGATATTGATATATTTGCGTTTTTCAGGTTAACCTTGGTGTAATAAAAGCCAACCCTTCCTCCAGCAAAGGTGTGATTGAGATAATGCGACATCTTGGACAGTATGTACCATCACAAAATGGAAAACCCCTCTATAACGTTGTATGTCACGGTGATCAATTATCAATTGAACGTACGGTTGATGCCAGGTTTTCTATGGCATGTAGCCAAGACCATGTCAATCGTCTTGTTGGGCTCGAACCAAGGCCCCAGGAGTTCCACAAAAGGTGCATCACAATGCAGGTAAATACTGGGTAGTTACATGCTCGTAATATAAATATAATGTTATAAATTATGTATGTATGTATGCATGTGTATTTTTTCTTTTATTTGAAGGACACCATGAACAAACTATTCAGTGGAAGTTCGGCAAGTGCACGTGGGTCTTTATTCCATGTCAAAATTAAGTTTGGTCACCGTGCAGTGAAAAAGAAGGTGATTGATGATGTTAATCACACAGTGGATTTTCTTAACTTTATGACCGAAGGCTATACCTGTCTATTGGCAATGCATTTAAGAAGACTGACCAGCCTACGTGATAAGCCGACTATTCAACTGGACCAGCAGAAAGACTACGTTGAAAAGTTAGCTGAGGAAATAGTTTCTTTTATTTGGCCGGATGTAGATGAAGTACCACTTAGTGATAGTGATCAACAGCCATGCATTGATAATGATGATGATGATTATTGCGTATGTAAAACAGGTATGTGCATGTATGGTGTTGACTAAACTGAAACCTACAAGTGCATGAATAGTGATCTGTGAAACAATGCAATAGGAAGATAGATTCTACTACTGAACTCAGTACAATATAACAAACCACCCCTTTATTCACAGACCTAGGAGGGATCATGATTGAATGTTCTGCACTCTCACAGTGTAAAAGAGGCAGATGGTTCCACCTCGATTGTGTTGAATTACAACCTGAATCTGTACCAGATGACGAGTGGTAGTGTAGCCCGGACTGTGAACAATCAATTTATTGTTTCTGTAAAAAGAAAGAAGATACTGATGATAAGTGGATAGGGTGTGACAGGGAGTTCATGTGCCCTAATGGAGAATGGTTTCATATGCGATGTGTTGGTTTGAATCAATGCCCAGGTAAGCTGATAGGCCCATAACTACATATTTTTATAATAATAATTTTCTGTTGATAAATTTTCCACTAGATGGTTCTTGGTTTTGTTCAGATGACTGTCAAGTTAAAGGGCCTTTATCAAAGCCAGACCAGGACACCGGTGCTGACTACCTCTTCAATTACTCCTGTCATGTATTATGGAGAGGGTTATTCCATATGACAGAGATGCAGAACGCGAAAACGATGGTCCCGCAATGATGTCGAATTGGAGAGTTTCAATGTTAGATTTCTGGGAAAATAACCATTATAAATATCTTATAATTGGTCATAGATTGCTAGCATGTAAGTTTATTTTATCGTTTTTTCAGTAACTTTCAAATATGTGATTACAATTACTGGCGATCCTCACAAGTAAATATTGGTTAATATATTCAACGTTTACTTCAGGTATAAATGGTTATGTTTCGCCAAGGCAAGGAGAAGAAATGCTTTGGAATAGCACTGCTAACCTGAAAGGAGGAGCTGGGAACAACATACCGCTAGATCTTGTTAACGAGTTTCTAAATAATGACTTTAAACGTAAGTGTACAATTAGGAATGGTGAAAGGTCTTTTTTTACTAACTGAATGTATGTTTTTACATCAACCCAACCAATACTTTCGGCATATACGTGTCCGTTGTTTATGTGTGAAAATATCTATTTGTATTTACACCCGTTTGTTATATATGATTAGTAATCAAATGCTTATTTCCATATACATTGCAGAGAACCTAAAACACTGCCATGGTCGCTACACAGACACCCATGTTGCTAGATGTAGTCAGCTGGTTGGAAGATTGGCCACTGACTTAGAATGTGTTTACATGACCAAATTTATGGACGAATATGTTCATAAATCTAAAACTACATCTGCTAATTACAGACGAGACGTCTCCAAATTTGTAAAGGAGTATAGAGACGATGGCATATTTCAACAAATTCCGGGTCGGTATCACGCTCGATTTTCCAACTTTCGAAATAAAGTAGCCATTCACAGTGGTGATAAGTTAATATCCCGACTGAAATCACACTGTAGAACCCTTGACCTGTTGAAGGAAATCCTTCCACAGGATTAGTTGTTTCCCATGATTGGATTACGGATTGTTACATTGGAACAATAAATATTACTACTCTGTTAGCCAAACAGTGAGCTATATTCCTTTACTGTTGGCTGGGTTACTTTTTCGTTCACCTTATTTTATAGCAAGCAATACCTTCGTTATGATGAAAATATGTTCACAGCTTTATTTTTTTACCAGAGTGAAACCTAAAAACATCATTATCTAAATTTCTGGTGCCGATTACAAATGAAATAAGTTTTCAAGCAGTCATTCAGTACAGTGAGTTTATTATTAAATCACATTATGAATTATTGTTCAATTAGCGCGAACATAGGAAATAATAGTTTTTGTGTGCATCATACTGGGAAATGCTTCAAATAGAATATTGATTTATCATTTTAGTTCATCCTTGATTGTCGAACTTGTAAATCTCGCGCACGAGAGGATGACACCAAAAGATGATGAAAATAAATACAACTGAATATAACGATGTTTCATTGCCAAGAAGCATTTATTTTATTTCGCATATTAAATATACCACAGGATGAAAAGACAATGTTGTCACAATACTGGGGTACACAATAAACATAACACTGTAGCCATATTTGCTATCTGCGTGTGAAGATTTAACTCAATAACATAATTCTAACATGCTGAACAACAACAACAACCCAAAAATAAAATAAAAAAATGGCAATTTGACAGTATTTCGACGCCTACCTCTGCGAGTTTAATTGACCCGACATGGACATTTAAGCTTACAAGCTGTGCAACACTTACAATTGAGGCAAACACAACACTCACATTTCATGTCACATGACTTGCGATGTTTTATCTCGTCAATTATATGAGGATTCATTCCTTTAATAGTGAGGTGTTCCAAAATGTGGACTCGTAGACATGGAATGTTTGAATGTTTAAGTTGTTCAGAGTGATTTCATATCATCTTCAACGTGTAAAACCGTTCTTGGCAGCGGAAATAAATGTGCCTCCGCTGGATCACCATTTCGCCCAACACGACCTACTTCCTGCCTGTATTCAACTATGCTGTTACTACATCCCCAATGAACAACTATATTTAAATCTGGGATGTTCACCCCCCATCCCAAACGCCAGTGCAAATTATACATCTTAAAACATTATCCTGCGAGAAACGTGAAACAACTCTCTCCTGGTCTGTGCTGGCCAATGCCCCGTGGTAAACTTCCAAAATTCGGTTTTGTATAACTTTGCTTCCATCTCCATAAGCAGCATTTCCCAGGTAGGCCATAAAATTAGCAAATACTTTGCCACACTGAGTGATGGTTCTGCAAGGAAAAAGTCGAAAAGTCAGTAATTTACTAAATTTATATTATATTATATTATATTATACATTAGATCTACATTTAAACGTTCTCGTGTTTGTAAACTTTCAAAAAACAATCAACTACCTGTTTATTGTTATTATACATATGTATAAAAATGATATACCTGACATAAATGATGGCTTTCCGTGCTGTGATGCCGTCACTTTTGAGTTCCCTTAGATACCAAGCCATCTCTTCAGTAATGGACAATGAGCCAAACTTGTAGTAGAGACTAATGTTAGGCCTAAATAATTCAATAATTAATTTAACAATTAACTCTGTGTAAATCAGTCAGATTGCGAAATAGGTAATAATATCGCACATCTTTAATTACACGATATTAGAAAATACGTAGGTAAAGTCCAACATTGAAACGAAATTGAGACGATTATCTTATGTACGTATAATGGTTAATTTACCTGTCGGGCACTTTGGTGAAAATGAGATGCAGCTTGTTTCCAAAGTACAATTGTTTAAGAATGTTACGTTTCATAACATTCGTGCAGATTGCCGTCAGAATTAAAAACGAACAAGAAAAATGGCTTCGTAGTTCGCCTAACATTCTGTATGTTGGTCTGAAATCGTCACCCCTGTTAAATAAAATAAATCAGAATAATACAATGCTGGTTTACAATTATACTAATACAACGACAAAAATAATTATATATTAATTAAATATATAGTTGTGGAGACTTAACTTCGGAAATACTTACCATAATTCTAGGACATGACATTCATCTATGGCTATGAGACAAACTCAATCTCCGTAGATTTTGGATTGAAGCAAAATTGGCCTCCAAGAGTCAATAAATAACAATGCTTCGGGCGACATAAATAAAAGTGTAAACAGTCCTTTCTTTATACCTATGATACAGTCTCAGTAACTAGGAGGCCAATCTAGTTATTAACGTTTCAATAATTTTACTATCTCGATAAAACATTGAGAAAATATTAATTTGAGACAATTACAAATTTCACGTACCTTCAATAGTTTCTGTATCCATATCTTTCTTCCTTGTGATGCAGCATGACTTAATGCCCATAGCATTGCAACTACGCACCTGGTCGTACATTAGGCTTCGTAGTGGCGATATAATCAAACCGTAATGCCGTTTATCACTGATTGTTTCATTTAACAAAACTGGTGGGAGCATGTAACAGATACTTTTCCCAAATCCAGTTGGTAGCACAGCAAAGCAATTTTCATTTCGCAAAATATGAGTAATGACATCAATTTGCTCGGGTTTCAGATGATAATGCAGATTGTAAGAACGTTTTATGCGATTGAACGTGTTCTCCCAAGAACAAACTATATCATTTAATGTTGCCATTACGTCTAGTTTATCGGGTGTACCGACAAGTCTAACATGAAAGGGCTACTTTCTTACGCAAGTATTCTTGGGGAATCCCTAACCGCATTACGTAATGACAACAACGTGACGTCATATTGATCATGTGATACCGACCTCGTCCAGTGTGTGTAAGATGGCGACAAGCTGTGTTTTAGCGTGACCGTCCAAGAATACTCGGGTGAATGGGCTTTATTTGAAATTATTAAGTTTCAATCCTTGCTGTGGTGAGTATTTAATAAATGTACAATCTATCGACCTTAGTTTGGAGTCGTTTTTCACAATACATTGCATGATTTTGAATCGTTTATTTGCGCAATGGTTTTATTGCGGCGTCAACATGGATGGTACTCTATGGCTGTCACCATAGCTCTACTGTGTCGACAATACCATACAAATTTCAAGTACGTTTATTATAACATCAGATCGACACAAGCAGAGCTATGGACCCACAGCTAACTCTATGGCTGTCACCATAGCTCTACTGTGTCGACAATACCATACAAATTTCAAGTACGTTTATTATAACATCAGATCGACACAAGCAGAGCTATGGACCCACAGCTAGTCCGAACAGTTTTACCTTATCCTGGTGGAACTGACATTTCTCATCATTCAGCTTTACATTGTAGTGTCTACAGGCCTTCAGAACATCTTGCACTGCTTTGTGCTAGTTTCAGCTGCAATCAGTATGTCATCTTTAAAAAAGTGTATATTATCTATTTGTCCAAAGATTCTATCAAGGTCGATTTGAAACGCATCTTGTGCGGATATCAGACCAAAAGGCAATCTTGTGAAACAGTATCTTCCAAAGATTGTACTAAACGTCGTTAGCAGTTGTGATTCTGTGTCAAGTAGTATATTCCAATATCCACTGCGTAGATCCAATGTTGAGAAATGTTGTGTGTTCTTTATGTCTGGCAGGATATCGTCAAGTGTTTTGGCATAAGTGTGGTCTTTTGATGAACTTGATTAGTTCACAGGGATCGAAGCAGATGCGTAGTGATCCGTTAGGCTTGGTGACCAACACAATGCTGTTCACCCAGTCAGTGGGTTCTTGCACTTCCCTGATGATTCCAAGCTGTATTAGGCGACCCAGTTCACGTTTTAAGGGTGCTTTCAATGCATCTGATGTTTTTCTTGCTGGATTTATCACAGGTGTTGCATCATCAGACAGCTCAATTTTGTAGTCTGTGTTTATCTTGCCAACACCTTCAAATACATCTGGATTGTCCTTTACTAACTGCTCTTTGGTGCTGTAGGCTATAGTTTCCTCCACACCATATTCTGTACAGCATTTGTCCTAGTTCTAGGCATGTACATAATCTTAAGCCAAATAGGTTGTTTCCATGCTCTGATATGAAGAATTGTCTGTCTCTATTGAATGCAGGGATACAATGTTTGGAATATTCATTTGTTTTATTGTTATAATTTGTGAATGTATATCATAGCACTGTATGTGCTATGTAATTTAATTGAATAAACACATATTACGTAGTTTACAGGTGTGTATGGATCAGATCATGGTTTAATTAACAATGTGATATTATGCGAGTAACTTGTATGTGGGTGTATGGAATTATACTAGTACAGTTTGTGCTAACATCGTTGCATTAGGTCAGCCAATTTCATAGAGTAGAGGTCTGCCAAATTACTCTTGCAGATTGGAGATATTCCTTAAAATCATGCAATGATTTACAGCTTGTATGTAGTATTCGATAAGCGTGTAGAATCCTGTGGCAATATGGTTTATTATATTTCGTAATAAAGGCTTACGGAGCACGGTTTTGTGTGGTTAATTGGGTAAAAGTGACTCATTTTGAACAGATAATTGTTTAGAATATTCAATGAAATCCACAAATCTGTCAGCAAAACTTTTGTTTATGTTTTGGTCGATCATTTGGACCTAATTAAGCACGTGGTACTTGCGAGGATTAGTCACACAGAAACTTGTAAACTGGATTCAAATGCAACAGTCGCGTGAGCAAAGCCATGTCCAGATGTTAAATGTCAGACAGCTACCTTCGAAAAAACTATTCGTGGTAGAATATTACTCGTATCGCAGTGACAATATTTAGTGTTAAAATCTGTCTACAATTGTTTTAGTCTAGTCAACAGTATGTGATTTTTTTTTTTTTTTTTTTGATTCACTGTTCAAAACTTTGAGATGTAACCCTGTCATGGGAAACAATAGTAGAATGACCTAACTGTATTTTATTGATCGGTTTTCTCTAAATTGAGTATGGTGACCCTATATTTTTATTATATTTTTTCTCTTCTTGAAACATGATTTAATAAATATGTGAAAATAATGAAAGCTGGAAATATTTTGACTTTTGTGTAGGTTAATGGATACTCTTTTGTCAGATGTGGTATGTTTAATAGCATATAAACCTAATCGTTAAATTTCATCAAGGCTCTCGCTCGATGTGAGAGAATGGTGATGCTTAGATATTTCTACTGTGAGAGTGGGTAAACTATTTTATACTATTAATACTGGCTTGGCTGTGCAATTTCCAAGTAGACCATTTGACTGACCTAACTAAATACCATAGGTGCACGCCAACAAGTGCAAATAATGCACCGCAAGACCTCTATTCACTGTAAGAAATGGTTATAGTATACAGGTAAGTTATGATAACACGCAAATTGCAACCAGACGTCCACAGTCCCAGCAGTGAATTCCCCGGATAGAAAGCAGTCAACTGACAGCAGTAAAAATCGAATATTATAAAGCACAATTGTGCTATCTAAGGAAATAATAAATGATGAGAGTTAAGATATCAAACATACACACCGAGAGAATGTCCCTCTGTTATAAAGAAATAACCCTTACAACATAATAGAACCTTCCAAAACCTTTTGCAATGAAGCAAGTTGGCGATATTAGCACTGAGTTTCAAAATGTTATAGCCCCCCCCCCATTGATACGCAGATTTTGTGGAATTCCTAATTCGCAGGATGCATCTTAGTTTTATACAACCAATCAAGCCTCGGACATTTGGTATTAACAATATTGAAGTTGGTTGATTGGCTACGTAATATCGGCTGAATGTGTGTATAAATGCAAAATCATCGTGACACATGGCCAACTTTCCCCAGTTCTCATTGATGCGCATCATGGAGAGATGGAAGCATATCCCACTTTCTCGGACGTTTCGACGATGACCTAATAGAAGCAACGCGGGCAGCTGAATATTTTAATCAGTTCCGGTTTGATAATGTCGATATGGAACCAGGTACTGTTCCACAAGTAAGAATTTTCTCACTTCATTGACTACAATTACTGGTTTATCATATTCTTGTATTAAAAAAAGTAAACTTGACTTTACATGCAACTTGTTTTATCATATTGCAGGAAATCCAGAGTGGACGGTTTTGCAACCCAGTGTCGGATTCTGCTGTACGGGCCGTCGCCAAGGATTCAATACCGAAAAATGCAAGGCGACGTAACATGTAGGCTCTGCGTACTTTTAATGAATTGGCGATGGTACGAAATGACATCTGACTGGAATTAACGACTGGTGAAAATGTATGACTGCATCAAAGTAATGCCTGTCGTGGACTTGGCTTATTTCGTTCTAGAGGTGCGCAAAGTGGATGGGAATTGATATCCTCCAAAAACATTGTTATCTTTGATCATGGGTTTGCAAAGCTACCGTTGTTCTGAACTGCAAACGTCTCTAAATATTCTAAGTGAAAGAATTCCAGGGTTTTCGTCAAGTGCTCGATTCAGAAATGAAAAGATTGTCTATTTTGGGGTTGGGCTAAAAAACAAAACAAGCTGAGGTAATTACCAATACCCAAACTGCGTTACTGTGGAAATTGAAGCTGCTAGGAAACTATTCTCCCCAGGTTCCTGTTGGCACTATGGTATTTCTAAATGGCAAACACTTTGCCCTCAGAAGCGGAATGGAACATTGAGCTCTACGTTTTGACCCACCCCAAATCACTTTACACAAGTCACCAGGTAAAACGTCTTATTTGAAGTATGTGTAAGACTTGTCGAAAAGCAACCAAGGTGGTCTAAAGCATCGCAGAGTAAGAGGAAAGGAGGTAATGCATTATGCAAATGCTGGAAAACCCCAATAATTCCATATTAGAATGTACAAGAAGTACACAACACTCTGCCCACCCGATGGAAAACAAAGCAATCTACCTGCAACCCCGGCGTAAATACGAAGAATCCGATAAGGTATGGTTTACTAAGCAGCCGATGGGTCACAATTCTATTTAACTCGCGGTGCCAGATTTATTCCGATCTGTTAGAAACTTTGCAAACCATAGTCTACGTGCTACAGCTGCGACCAGTCTTTATCTGCATGGTGTTGATGAGCAACTCATAATGGAACGAACGGGACACCGCTCAGTAGAAGGTAACCAGACTTTAACATTATTAATATATTGCTATCACTATAAAAAAAGTAGCAAAGCACGTTTTTACTGGTTGATTTTTTTATCAAAGAATTTTAAATGAATGCATGATCAAATGAAAAACCTAATTCAATTTAAATTATCTTGACAATGTTTATTCTACAGGTGTTCGCAGTTATAAATGCACATCACAGACCGAGGAGAAGAAAGTAAGCGATATTTTGAATGGTCCCGCTGCTGCTACAACCTTCAAGCAAGTAAACGTCGACCTTGTTGACTATTCAGAGACGTCATCTCCTGTGGATATTGGAAAGCATAAACTAAACACCCAAGACGCTGAAGCTAGAATTGTTTACAACAATTGCGTGTTTACTATTATCGGAAATATCTGATCAGTTATAGCAGTATGTGTCAACGTAATATTTGATTGAAAACAATAAATGTGCAACAAACGTATGACACGAGACGAAGTCGTGTATGGCAGGTTTATAATATCTCCCATTCTTTTCAAATATCGTTGGAGGTTGTTATTCAAAAAAACAACCTCAAAGTCTATTGTTATTTTGCGTATAAGGTGTGTATATGACAGTATCATTGGTTCACTTTACTGAGTGTCAATGTTCACAAATGTCTGCTTGTATTCGGTACAAAAGTTACAATAAAGCACTCAACAATTATAATATGAATATCATTAAAGCATATTATGATGATGTTACTGTATTTTTGAAGAAGTGATTCTACCATCTTTGAAATAGCCACACCGATTGTTGTATGACCGTATGAAAGTCCTCATTCATATCGTGATTAAATATATCTGGCGTTGATGCTATATTATTCATGGAGATTTCAATTCATAGATTGTCAATTCACATAATTATTAAATGAATGGGTAACTAATGGGACGAATCTATTAACCTGCATTCATGAATGATTTGTTACGTGTAATGGCAAGCTGAATTCTAATGTCACGTATACATCAATTTCATGAAAGGGTACAGTGGCAGTTGTATTATTTTACCACCTGAATAGTGTAATCAATGCTTGACATCTAATGTGATAACAAGGCCAGATTCCAATATTTGAGCAAATATAGCCTCTTCAACTTGAATGACAAATTCCACATTATCGTTTGCTCACAGTAACAGTCAATGTAGTGACGATATGGTAGTCGCATACATTTTACAATTCTGTGAATGAAAAATATTGCCTATGTTCTGATACATTTTCTTTATTATTTACAGGATAACACGAGATAATATTGATATCTGCAATGACGGTCGGTCGGTCAGCAATCTGGATGATTTTATATTAAACTCTGAATTTCAATCTGCCGTGCCGATAGTATGCGCGCGTGGGTTGCACAAATTACATCTTTACAGGCCATATTTGAATAAGATTCAGCGTCTGCCATGTACACACAAAAACAAACTTTTACTTAGCTTCTGAAATTTATTAATAAATTTCAGAAGCTAACATATCGTACACAAATCAAAAGAAGCTCACTCGGGAATAAATAGTATTCCAATGGAGGTTTATAATTAGTCACTCGAATACAATGTGTGGAAGAGTTGTATGAAAGTTATGTTTTGTAATTATGCTCTAAATCTTAAAATCGTTGATGAGCAGAACGATTGTATACAAAAATAAGTCAAATGAGGTTAATATTTTCGTTTTGACTTCCATCGTCAGAAATAGATTGGTAAATAGTCTATTCACATACTCCGCTTCCATCGACCTTAAAAAGATATTTGCTAACGTTGACAGTAAAGCAATGTTGTACTGTATTGCTGGGTAATGGTATCCATGATAGATTTCATAACGATGCTAATGTGTTATAATACCCAAGGCTATGTTCGTGTTAAAAATTGATAAACTTATGTCAGTCGAGGTCATCAATTTAATGTCTCAATTTTAAAGATTTCAATTCTGGCATTGCACACTGAATGTCACGTTGAGAGACTATGATGATGAGTTACTAGTATTAGACCGGTCACGTTGTATGACACTACGATGGTGAATTACTAGTATTAGACCGGTCACGTTGTATGACACTATGATGGTGAATTACTAGTATTAGACCGGTCACGTTGAATGACACTACGATGATGAATTACTAGTATTAGACCGGTCACGTTGAATGACACTAAGATGGTGAATTACTAGCATTATACCGGTCATGTTGAATGACACTACGATGATGAATTACTAGTATTAGACCGGTCACGTTGAATGACACTAAGATGGTGAATTACTAGTATTAGACCGGTCATGTTGAATGACACTACGATGATGAATTACTAGTATTAGACCGGTCACGTTGTATGACACTACGATGATGAATTACTAGTATTAGACCGGTCACGTTGTATGACACTACGATGATGAATTACTAGTATTAGACCGGTCACGTTGAATGACACTACGATGATGAATTACTAGTATTAAGAGTAACGGACTAAACAGCAAACTGACAGCATATGCTGATGACAGAAATATTCATTACAGGTCTCATGCCACTAATTAATTTAAATGCCTAGCAAAAACCAATGACATTTTTTAAATATTTTTTTTCTCAGGTGTTCCCTGTTTGAGGGCGCGATCACCTGGGTCAGAAGTGAGACTAACATGTGGTCTTTTGTTTACTACTTAGCGGCTGTGTACCTGTGAGATTATTCCGTGTCTATTTGGATGTTCTAATCTTGGTGTTTTTCCAGTGATTTCTCTAGGTGCAGTCCAAATACAGTAGGTGCGTCTTGTTTCCCGAGTTTTGCAAGAGTTTGAGCTGGCCAACATGTGTTTTTTTCATGTGGTTGATTACAGGCATGTTGATTTCCCATTTTAGAACTATGTTTTCAACTTTGTTTATTATTTTCATATAGCAATCTCATCATATGTTAACATTGTCGTCTATGGAGTTTCAACTAGTGGTATGAGCCCTACACGCAAACAAGACTTTAATAAACTAACACAATGGTTGGAAACGTATGTGAGCGCATCCAATTCCAAAATCAACTTTTAAATACTAGCAGCTCGCCCTTGAAAAAAAAAGTTGAAAACAAAATGGAGTTTTGGGCGCATTTTGCTCCTTCGATGTCGTACAGAGGGTGCGCATCAACAATTTGCCTTCGTCACAATTATTCTATCGCTTGTACAGTTTGTCCCCTCCCCCTGATATTATCTCCTCACTCCAAAGATCGTTTGTAAACTTTTTATGGCAAGGTCGCCATTGGGTGCAGGCCAGTGGCGGATCCAGCAAAATGTATTGGGGGGGGAAGCTTCGCTTAAGATCGCAGAGAATCTATGCGTAATCCAGTTGATATGAATCGTCATGCGTTTGGGGGGGGGATGGCCCCCCTGCCCCCCCTGCCCCCTGGATCCGCCACTGGTGCAGGCGAAAACTTTGTATTTGCCCAGAGAAAATGGTGGTCAAAATCTCACACACTTGCCATTTCGCACTGACAGTATGCGCCTTGAATACGTGCGGCGTTATTTATATTCTGATTATGATCATCCGTGTTTTAGATTAACTGATTAATTTTTCAATCAATCACCACCAATCAACACCTTGCTTCCTAGCGCTTTTTTGTTAATAAAGTCAATATACACTCCAGACGTATACTTGAGCTAAGTTTAAATGTTGTACATAATGCTATTCCTGGTAAATTGAAAGCAACCATAAACACAAAATTAAAAGACAACTCGATCAACCTGTATCTAGTCACCTCGGTTTCCAGCTACATTTCTCAGACGAACTGAATGTGTCACTATACAAACATGAAAAAGGAGCTACATACAAATACCTCATAGCTGTTATGAACAAAATTCGTCACCCGGACAAACTTGACACTGTGTGGCGTGACCTTGTGGTCTTGCCTTCAGATATTAAACCCAATTTCAATAGGTGTTATACTGCCCCCCATCACAAAACGTGAGGGAGGTTTGCAACAGTGGCGGATCCAGAGGGGGGAGGGCAAGGGGGTCTATGGCCCCCTCCAAACGCATGAAAATGCATCTGGATTACGCATAGCATCGTCCGAATCGCACGGTCCCGTGTATTCGACCTATAAGTCTGGACCCCCCCCCCCCCCCTCAATACATTTTGCTGGATCCGCCCCTGGTTTGCAATGGCGTGTAATGCATGGTGCATATACTACTGCTGGTTTCCTTGCTGGGGCCGATTCTGAAAACTGCTCACTTTGTTGTGATCTGGATTCCCTCATTCACATTTTTAGTGAATGTCCGGCGATTGGCGCCCTCTGTCGCTTCATTTCGCGCATTTCTACTGAATTTTTACAACCAGGTTTGACGGTTCCTCCTTGGTGGTTCATTATTTTGCCATCTCACCACTCACGTTTTCTCTCTCGTCAGTGTGAGAGTATGTTCATTTTTATCCTTATCACTGCAAAAGTAGCTATCCATATCTCACGGCGGAATAAACAGGAGGGAAGTGCTTTTGTGGATCCGTTGGAAATTCTCAAAACTCGCATCATCAGCAAAACCTGTCAGCCTTGGTTGACGTCAGTAAGGGCATACGGTCGTAAAAACCTTGCACCAACTCAGCCTCAAATAAAGGCAACGTTTAGTAAACGTATGCATATCCCACGATAATACGTTTTTCTGCTATATTATCATCACAATACTACATTATCACACATTTCGTGCATAAATGAAATAAACATGGACAAAATAGTTCCATTTTGAAAAAAAATAACGTGTTATTACGTTTATTTAAATATGTATATATTTGTCCTGGGTAAGATTTTTAACTACATCCGGTTGTGGAGTCTATGGACTTGGAAGAATGACGTTACCCTTTGCCACAACTACCTCCAGGTCACCCTTGGGCAAGGTGTAGTACCTGTCAGCCTTGGGTGCCAACTTTACACATGATAAGTTTGGTTGACGTCAGTAAAGGCATACGGTCGTAAAACTCCTGCACAAACAGAGCCGCATAGGCGGACAATTTTTCATGTAAATATGTAGATATTAGTTTCAGTTTTCCTTAGCATTTGGCAGGGGGGATCGTAACCTCTTGTGGTGAGAACCAGTGTGACTGGCCTGCCAACGGGGTGCTAAAGTTTTCATAGTAAAAGTTATCAGTCACATCCGTTAATGTTATTTCGTTTTACTTATCCGTAAATCAAAAATCACTGTACTGTACTGTACTGTACTTTTTGGTTGTTTTGATTTGTTATTGTTAATTGTTGTCAGTCGTTTGTTTTGTGTTTTTTAATTTTTATTGAAACACCTGCGATTGAGTATGTTATGTCCAATTTATTGATACATGTTGATGCACTGTGCACACTATTACATTAAATTTTGCGAGTATTGGTTGACAAATAACAAACACACAAGAAAGGAATCTAGAGTGATAACATTTCGACTATATCGTTGAGCTCTAACCAAATTAGGATTATGCCATTAAGATCTTACATGCCTCCGGAAGTTTGCCTCTTAATTCCAGTGATTTTAATCCTGTGTATAGAACAAAGAAATAAGGCTTCATGAGTTTGCAAGCTTTGCAGCTTGTGTAGTAAAAGCCTATAGGGGAACTGTAAACCTATGAGGATTACGAAAATTAAGTTTATTAAAGCATTTTGAAAGTCTATGAGAAGCTTTCAAAAGTTATAAATAAATATAAGAATACAAAGTTGCCGAAAGCTTACGAGTGTTATGGATGCCTATGAAGTTTTTGCAAACAACCTATCCCAAAATCAGTCAATTATAAATCTCCGAAAATAGTTTTTTTTTTTTCAAGATGAGCATGTTGGTTTTTATCAACACCGATGGCTATAGTGAGATATATAATACTTCTACGTTTGGCTTTCCTACGAGTTGACACATGCGAGTGTCCTTACGAACATATCCACCCATCTTAGAATGCATTTGTGTGAATTGTAATGTAATACATTCAGGTACATTACCAGCTAACGCGGACTGGAATCCAGCATTGTAGTCGCAGGCTACTTCATTCAGTACGTAATCATATCTACTGTCTTCATACCAATCATAATCGTCAGGACCACCAACCAGTGCACCAATAAGCTCGTTATGATTATCGCCATCCCAGCCAAAACTATTCTTGTTGTTACATGATTCGAAGTTTGCTGGACACGAGCTGTAACAATTACGTGTTACATATGATACACACAGAAAAAATAAAATGTCAATATTTAGCGTCAATGAGTAGACTTCAACAACCTTACAATCCACAAGTAAATAAATTAAACTCACCTTGCACGGTGGTGGGGTTGTTTAGGACAATTATTACCGTACCCGATGACATAACTTCGACTACTGGGATTATCGCCTAATATGTAGTTAATTTGTTTGCAAGCAAATTCCCTGTATATAACACCATCATCGGTAATATCACTGGTAACACCTGAATCAGCAGCTAATAGTGCAATGAAGGATGTAGCGGCTTAAACAAGAAAAAAAGAAAAATATTAAACAAAACGACATGCATGTCACTAGGGGCAAAAAAGTACATCTTTCTTATAAATCTCGTCTTCGAGTGTCTTCTGTGGCCTAACAATGACGTATATGGGTGAAGGCAATGTATTTGGCGATGCAATCGTCTGTTATCTAAAATACAGTTAAATCATTATTGATAGGACAACAAAACAAAGCGACATCGGTGCTTTGAACACTTTCGTGTCACTATTAACATAATTAAAACACTTCGTCACGCAAATTGTAAGAAAGATGTATTAAAGGAAGTTTGTAGTACGCTAAGCCGAACATATAAATAATATAGAATGGAATTGTTTTTTTTTTATCAGAATCAAAAATGAATGTTGCATATCACCGGAATATCTTAAAGATCCCCATAAGTCTCTGAATACCATTCCTCCATCAGTATAGTACAGTCCACCATCTAACATCCATGTATCCAGATATCTTTTTATGTTTCTTTCGTATCTACCTGATTTTAACTCTCGCCATATCACAATCTATGTTCATAAAATTAAAATTAAAAGTTAATTTTTTATTTCGAAGAAGTGAGCTTACTAGTATATAGGCAACTTTGGTAAAGATTAGTGGTAATTGGTTTATTTTCTGGTGAACAAATTTACGTTCATTCCCTTTAATAACAAATGCACCAGGTGGTAAAATTAGAAGCCGATTTAGGGAACAAATAGTTGGGGATATTTGTGAATAAATCTACATACTTTCACCAATTCACGAACATCTCCCCATCCAAATGCGTACGAACGACCATACAGTCCGTATTCTCCATAAAGTACTATTGCTTCATCTAAATATGTTGTGTCTCTGGTTACAAAATGGAGAAGGGCAGCTGCCAAACCCAAGTCATCGCCGAACTTGTCAGACCTTCAATGGAACAGAAGAATTAGCTGAATCATCTTATTGTCTGCCATGTCGATATACTCAGTTGATTGATATATTGAATTCTTTTTCTTAGCTATGGTACATTTGTGAATGGTCCGACAATTAATAATATACTCACATGTAATATTTATCAGATGGGTACGAACCGCGGTATGTCATTGCAAACTTATACAAACTTTTAGCCTTTCTCAAACACAGAGATGAGTAGTCAGGGTCTATTAAAACAAAATATTGCTATTATAAGTTATCACATAACAACATAATATAATTGTGACTCTGGGTATGTTATTCAGTCGGTGACTTGGAATACAACTCAACAGAATATCGGGAAGGTCATTCACGTCCTTCAACATTCTTATAATAGCAGCAAAGAAATACATTTAGAAAATTTCGGGTCTGTAAAAATGTGCCATCATGAATTTGGGAGTCAAACAGTCTCATTCCATGGGACCAGCTACATTCTATGTATAACGTTTGTAACTCACCTTCGTCTTCCCATACTTTAGAACACATTGCCAAGGCAGCAGCAGTTAGACCTGCTACATCTGAACCTGGGTGATCACAGTCAATTTTGTATATTGGTCTTGGTGCTGTCATATCCTCTGGACGTGTCCACTCGGAATGATCATTTCCAACCTTAAAGAGTGATTATGTATTTACACAATTTATAGTTATACAAAAACAATCAATTCTTGCACATGTTCTGAAGACATTTCGCATTCAGAATTTATCGAATCCATATTCGTGATTATATATAACACTGTGATATCCCTTACTATCAAATATGCGTGTCTGACATAACAAGGAGGAGTGTATGGATGTTTAATCCATCACTTTGTATCATAAGCACAGACAGATGCCGGCACAGCACCGTCCCAACAACACATCTTGAGATAACAATAACACATTGAAAATACACACTGAGAACCATGCACACTTGTTCCAATTTCAGAATGAGCCATTTCTATCTAGCCAGTTTCTGACAAATATTTCTCATTAATAGTCATGCTGGGGTTCAACTAGATCAAATGTGTGGCAACAAATATGAAACAGGTGGTTTGAATCTATACTGATATACAGATTCAGGCCCGTACAACAATAATATATTTGACGTGAAACGTGTGAATTTTATAATATTCAAAAAGTGTCTTAGAGCTCTGTTACAGACATTTTTATATTCTCGGGTTTACTTTGTGTTACGTTGGTAACTTATTTCACATAACATCTTTAAACTATTTTACCATTTTAGAGAAGGGGTCCTGAGCCATTCCCCACCCACACACACACACACACACACACACACACACACACACCATAGATCCACTACGACAAAATGTTATACACAAAAAAGACAAGACTTAGCATTATTGTCTAAGCATTTTAAGGTAGAATGCTACTCACGAGTTCTTTTGCTCTTCGTGGATGTTAGCGCTCATAAAAGTGACACGATTTCATGTCGAAATCTGTCTACAATTATTCAATTTAGTATTAGTCAATTTTGTATTTTGTAATTTTATTTATGTACAGAGCCTCAGCCCATCGTACAAAATGTAATGGGCTGAAAAGTGCATAGCACGTTTTAAAAACAATACAATATCCATGTAAACATATGGTACTCAAGTTAAGCTGGATTCATCTCGTCGCTCGAAAACTTTTAAAAGATAAGAGCTAGTTGATATATGGTGTGGCAGTTTGTGTAGCGACGAAGTAAGCCCAGACTGTCAGTATTTGCATAATTGCATAGGGTTATTGACAAACGATCAGCCTGTAGATCATTGAAAATGGACATATAAAAACAAAGTGAGTTTCATTTTCTACCATGCTAAATTCAAACGTATCACTGCAAAAACTAAAAATTTATTGATCTAACTGTATTTTTGTGTGTCTGCCTAATTCAACATTATGTTTATGGCCAAAACAGCGAAAACTCGTCAGTATATATTTTAGTATATAATTGCTTGCCAATAAATCTCCCAGGTTATAATACTACTAATATTTTTTCCGAAAGTACACAGCCTAAATGATTGTGAAATTGAGGCATGCCATTCTTGCTGACAACAATTGTTTATTCTTTGAGTAAATATCCCTAAGAAATTTGCAGTATCTCCAACTTGTTTTTCAAACCAGACAATGCCGAAACCATATTTGAACAGGAGATTTGTATGTGGGTTTCCCAAGTAAGTCTGTCGGTCTTGTCTAATCGTTTAAGCATTATATAACATGTTTTGGAGTTCCAGCTATTTTTTTACTTCAAGTAATTTTAACCAATATGAGATACAAGGCTTGAAATAACCACAGCATAATGGCAGCCTTCCACATTCGTCCAACATCGCTACATGGTTTGTACAACTATTAACGCTAAGTGGATACATTTGTATCTGCAAAATGTTGTCCGTACCCGCTCGATTTCCGAGTTTTCGTAACGCCAAATCGCTACAATAAGAAATGGCTGGCACAATGATTGCATCAAACATATTAAATGCACTAACAAATGGCATACTACCAAGTTTCTTACAGTATGTAACTCTTTTTGGTTCACTGTAAATCTGTTTAGGGGGCGGTACAATAATAAGCATAACTTCAATGACTACATCTCCTTTTTATGAACCCACTAAAATATAGTAAATTTTCTAAGACATAGTTTCAGTGCTGAAGCAACACTGTGCGGTAAATTGTTGGCTGCAAGAAGCTCTTCGACCTATACAACTCGTGATGATAAATCTTCGGCATTTTTTAATGATATGTCCAACCCGTAGCTGTACACTATTGTTCAATAACAGAGGCTACACGTACTAATACAATAAGTTAACTACATTTGGCTGATACACTTGGAACAAAACCTTATATATGCCATCATTAACTTGAAGAATACAAAACTAATGAACCAAACTAGGAAAGTACAGTGTCGTGTTGTCGTGTCAATCCCGTTCGATTCCCACACTTTACTAACTGAGCGAACACTAGCACAAGACACACGGACCTATTCAGGACCACCACATCCTTCAGAGTGTGACTACCATTACATTATTTGTTCAAATGTTGTTTTAATATTTAACATCAGCTGCTTGAACGCGATCTTCATTACACCATCACGGAATCACCGAATAAAAGCTTGCCAATTTATAACATTTTTTTTTTATTTGCTGCTGTTGAGTACAGACGGCGACTTCACGATTTACATTTAAAGCTTGTTTCCACCAAAATGTTCATTACTATGCAATTTCGCCTGAGTCTGATAATTACCTCGCTGAGTCAAGTGATTTAAGCGATAATAATTATTTTAATTAATACTGTTTGTTTTATTATCATCTAATAAATCTATTCACTTCCAAAATTTAGGGGGTTCGACCGAACCCCCCGACCCCCGTCCCCAAACTACGGGCCTGAGATTTGTTTAGATGACTGTATTTTTGTAAATGTTCACAGCACCATCAATACTAATCACGTGAGAACGTGGACTATTTTGAAAGAGGTTTTAATAATTTACGTATGCTGCTACCTGATAATAATATTCATTTGGACTGACATGGCACTTTATGAAATAGTCACATGGCCATTTAATTTGGTTCATTGCATTCGTGTATTCATTAGAACTGTTGTAGGCATCTTTCCATATTATTAATCCATAACCAATAACAGCGGTACTGTACGCCATGGGTAAATTGAATTTAAGATTGTCACCAGCTGTGAATGAAAAACATAAAGAGTCAAATCCCATTATAAAAAATATGTATGCATATTATGCATTTTGGTGACGTTTATATTTTGCTAGTAGCATGTGTACCACTCACTCACTCACTCACACACACACACACACACACACACACACACTCACTCACTCACTCACTCACTCACTCACTCACTCACTCACTCACTCACTCACTCACTCACTCACTCACTCAATCAATCAATCAATCAATCAATCAATCATTCCTCAGTGTAATCATTCATATTACTATATATATTCGAATACTCACCATCGTACCAACCACCTGTTAAATCTACTTCAGGTAAACCATCGTCCAACGCCGAATCGCCACGCCATGGAATGCGATTATCAGCCGGCAGTTTACCAGAACGTTGTGCTTCATAGAATAGAATGCTATTGTGTATAAGCTTGCTATAGTCATGGGGTATAACTAGGAACAAAAGAAAGGTTATAAACTTAAACGTTATGAATGAATCTTGCTAGCTGCAGCATCTCAGTTGTACACATGTAATGACAATTTTTATGTATAATAAAAACTAATCTCTAGATTAAAGTTCAGCATTTAGACACACTTGATTATAATAGATTTTCAACGTAATTGTAACTGTTTGCGTAATTTTTAAAATCACTGATTGTGAATTTAATGTTTTAGCTTTTAATGTAAAATGACCATGTGATACGTCTTTGTTAGACTAGAGAATATTTTTTAAAAGCGCTATAAATACCATAATATATATAAATATATATACACAAAATATACTATATTTTTGCAATTAGTTCATCACAAGTTGTGTGTTTTTAAATATACCAGTATTATTTGCACTTACTTCTAAATGACGTCAGAATAGTATGCTGGTCAATGGAAAACACAAGGACAATTTTAAAACTGCATATAATGAAATATTCAACTCAATAATAAACTTGCTGACATATGTCAGAGGTCATCTTGAGAATGTTGTTGCCTAGATTTGTTTCTATATGCATATAATATTAAAAACATTAGATATTATCATGACCAGTTATTGGATTGCCATTAGAGAATCTAGCGTTCTTGCACTTTGAACACAGATTACGCAACTCCATCACGACAACTCCATAACCCATTCATCAAGAACAAGAATAGTACATTTTTATTACGTTATCATAAGCAGACTCATGTAATCCTCATTATCGTTATTCAGTGTACCTCATTTGATTTGTTCTGCTTAGTTGATACACGACATTTTGTGACGTAGTAATGAGTGTTGAACAAGTCATTTAACAGACTCCAGATAATAGTCATCCACGTCATCATAGTATCGCAATACTTTGCCACGTCATCATAGCATCTCAATACTTTGCCACGTCATCATAGCATATCAATACTTTGCCACGGCATCATAGCATATCAATACTTTGCCACGGCATCATAGCATATCAATACTTTGCCACGGCATCATAGCATATCAATACTTTGCCACGTCATCATAGCATATCAATACTTTGCCACGTCATCATAGCATATCAATACTTTGCCACGGCATCATAGCATATCAATACTTTGCCACGGCATCATAGGATATCAATACTTTGCCACGTCATCATAGCATATCAATACTTTGCCACGGCATCATAGCATCTCAATACTTTGCCACGTCATCATAGTATCTCAATACTTTGTCACGGCATCAAAGCATCTCAATACTTTGCCACGTCATCATAGTACCTCAATACTTTGCCACGTCATCATAGCATCTCAATACTTTGCTACGTCATCATAGTACCTCAATAATTTGCCACGTCATCATAGTACCTCAATACTTTGCCACGGCATCATAGTACCTCAATACTTTGCCACGGCATCATAGTATCTCAATACTTTGCCACGGCATCATATCATCTCAATACTTTGCCACGTCATCATAGCATCTCAATACTTTGCCACGGCATCATAGCATCTCAATACTTTGCCACGGCATCATAGCATCTCAATACTTTGCCACGGCATCATAGTACCTCAATACTTTGCCACGGCATCATATCATCTCAATACTTTGCCACGTCATCATAGCATCCCAATACTTAGCCACGGCATCATATCATCTCAATACTTTGCCACGGCATCATATCATCTCAATACTTTGCCACGTCATCATAGCATCTCAATATTTTGCCACGTCATCATAGCATCTCAATACTTTGCCACATCATCATAGCATCTCAATACTTTACCACGTCATCATAGCATCTCAATACTTTGCCACGTCATCATAGCATCTCAATACTTTGCCACGTCATCATAGCATCTCAATAATTTGCCACGTCATCATAGTACCTAAATACATTGCCACGGCATCATATCATCTCAATACTTTGCCACGTCATCATAGCATCTCAATACTTTGCCACGTCATCATACATGTAGCATCTCAATACTTTGCCACGTCATCATAGCGTCTAAATACTTTGCCACGGCATCATAGCATATCAATACTTTGCCACGTCATCATGTAATCTGAATACTTTACCACGTCATCATAGCATCTCAATACTTTTGCCACGGCATCAAAGTACCTCAATACTTTGCCACGGCATCATATCATCTCAATAATTTGCCACGTCATCATAGTATCTCAATACTTTGTCACGTCATCATAGTATCTCAATAATTTGCCACGTCATCATAGTATCTCAATACTTTGTCACGTCATTGTATTATTTCAATACTTTGCCACATCATCATAGTATCTCAATACTTTACCACGTCATCATAGCATCTCAATATTTTGCCACGGCATCATAGTATCTCAATACTTTGCCACGTCATCATAGTACCTCAATACTTTGCCACGGCATCATAGCATATCAATACTTTGCCACGTCATCATAGCATCTCAATACTTTGCCACGTCATCATAGTATCTCAATACTTTGCCACGGCATCATAGCATATCAATACTTTGCCACGTCGTCATAGCATCTCAATACTTTGCCACGTCATCATAGCATCTCAATACTTTGCCACGGCATCATAGTATCTCAATACTTTGCCACGTCATCATAGCATCTCAATAATTTGCCACGTCATCATAGTACCTAAATACATTGCCACGGCATCATATCATCTCAATACTTTGCCACGTCATCATAGCATCTCAATACTTTGCCACGTCATCATACATGTAGCATCTCAATACTTTGCCACGTCATCATAGCGTCTAAATACTTTGCCACGGCATCATAGCATATCAATACTTTGCCACGTCATCATAGCATCTCAATACTTTGCCACGTCATCATACATGTAGCATCTCAATACTTTGCCACATCATCATAGTATCTCAATACTTTACCACGTCATCATAGCATCTCAATATTTTGCCACGGCATCATAGTATCTCAATACTTTGCCACGTCATCATAGTACCTCAATACTTTGCCACGGCATCATAGCATATCAATACTTTGCCACGTCATCATAGCATCTCAATACTTTGCCACGTCATCATAGTATCTCAATACTTTGCCACGGCATCATAGCATATCAATACTTTGCCACGTCGTCATAGCATCTCAATACTTTGCCACGTCATCATAGCATCTCAATACTTTGCCACGGCATCATAGTATCTCAATACTTTGCCACGTCATCATAGCATCTCAATAATTTGCCACGTCATCATAGTACCTAAATACATTGCCACGGCATCATATCATCTCAATACTTTGCCACGTCATCATAGCATCTCAATACTTTGCCACGTCATCATACATGTAGCATCTCAATACTTTGCCACGTCATCATAGCGTCTAAATACTTTGCCACGGCATCATAGCATATCAATACTTTGCCACGTCATCATAGCATCTCAATACTTTGCCACGTCATCATACATGTAGCATCTCAATACTTTGCCACGTCATCATAGCGTCTAAATACTTTGCCACGGCATCATAGCATATCAATACTTTGCCACATCATCATAGTATTTCAATACTTTGCCACGTCATCATAGTATCTCAATACTTTACCACGTCATCATAGCATCTCAATACTTTTGCCACGGCATCAAAGTACCTCAATACTTTGCCACGGCATCATATCATCTCAATAATTTGCCACGTCATCATAGTATCTCAATACTTTGTCACGTCATCATAGTATCTCAATAATTTGCCACGTCATCATAGTATCTCAATACTTTGTCACGTCATTGTATTATTTCAATACTTTGCCACATCATCATAGTATCTCAATACTTTACCACGTCATCATAGCATCTCAATATTTTGCCACGGCATCATAGTATCTCAATACTTTGCCACGTCATCATAGTACCTCAATACTTTGCCACGGCATCATAGCATATCAATACTTTGCCACGTCATCATAGCATCTCAATACTTTGCCACGTCATCATAGTATCTCAATACTTTGCCACGGCATCATAGCATATCAATACTTTGCCACGTCGTCATAGCATCTCAATACTTTGCCACGTCATCATAGCATCTCAATACTTTGCCACGGCATCATAGTATCTCAATACTTTGTCACGTCATCATAGTATCTCAATACTTTACCACGGCATCATAGCATCTCAATACTTTGCCACGTCATCATAGTACAGTGGCCCCTCGCTAAGTCGCGGGTGTTGGGATCCAAGCAAAAACCGCGACTTATCGAGGGCCGCGACTTACCGAGGGACGTCGTGAAAGAGGGAGGTCGTGCATTGAAAAACATATAAAAAGCACATATAAACCCTCGGTTTAGTTAATTGATGTATCATCACATGTGTCAGGAAGTATTCGAATAAAATCATGATTATGTTTGCTGTAAACATTGCGTTGATTATTTTGTTTGTGTCTGATTTTATGTGGGCCGCTTGCTGTTGCTTGCGACTTCGACGGTAACAGCTTCCAAAATAAACCAGTTTCATCGCAATTATAAACATGTTCGTCAAAATAACCACCTTCATAGATAATTTCGCTCAGTTTTTCGGGACAAGTTCCGACAGCGTCAATGTTCCCAGATCGAGCTTGGCCTTGGATTGAGACTGCGTGTGTCGATAGCGTGTCTTCTTTGCCATCGCAAGAACCACCCTGAACTGGCCTTAAATTCAAAGTCGTCATATCTGAGTTGTATGCTTTGCATTGGGTGATGGGACCAGATAGTGGAGTTCCGGCAGACCGTTCTTAAAGAAACGTAAACAGCTTTATCGGTGTCATCATTGTCGGACATTTTCGCTTGTTTTTTCTGTTCAGTCCCGCCTCTTGGTCAACTTTGAAAACAAATTTACTTTTCATTTTTTACCCACCCACGAATAGTGGGCTCAACCACGTGCAACCCTTAACTTGGTTTGACCACCGTGTTGAGGGACGGTGGTTTGACACGGTCGATCGCCGTGAGTTTATGGCGTACGAACAGGCTGTATAGCTTTCGCTTTGATATGCTGCTCAATTGAGAAATAGAGATCAGAATTCTATGAATTCAACTCATTGTAGCGAGTTTTTGTAGAGGTATACCAAAATGGGACCGGCCAAGAAGTACGTACGGTCACTTCTCGACACCCCTGTTGACACCTTGAGTAAGGCCGCCGTCACCCATTGCATCTCAGCAATTGACGGACAGTAGGTGTTAAGTTGTCTTTTTAACGGTTAGTTAAAAACACTATGCAACGAAACATTAGTCTTTGTACTTCAAAACTGCTGTCAAAACACAATAGAAATTTTGGGAGCCATCCAAGTACCCGCGACTTAGCCGAATCGCGACTTACCGAGGCGCGACTTAGCGAGGGGACACTGTACCTCAATACTTTGCCACGGCATCATATCATCTCAATACTTTGCCACGTCATCATAGCATCTCAATACTTAGCCACGGCATCATATCACCTCAATACTTTGCCACGGCATCATATCATCTCAATACTTTGCCACGTCATCATAGCATCTCAATACTTAGCCACGGCATCATATCATCTCAATACTTTGCCACGTCATCATAGCATCTCAATACTTAGCCACGGCATCATAGTACCTCAATACTTTGCCACGGCATCATAGTACCTCAATACTTTGCTACGTCATTGTATTATCACAATAACTTGCCACGTCATCATAGCATCTCAATACCTTGCCACGTCATCATAGCATCTCAATACTTTTGCCACGGCATCAAAGTACCTCAATACTTTGCCACGGCATCATATCATCTCAATAATTTGCCACGTCATCATAGTATCTCAATACTTTGTCACGTCATCATAGTATCTCAATAATTTGCCACGTCATCATAGTATCTCAATACTTTGTCACGTCATTGTATTATTTCAATACTTTGCCACATCATCATAGTATCTCAATACTTTACCACGTCGTCATAGCATCTCAATACTTTGCCACGGCATCAGAGTACCTCAATACTTTGCCACGGCATCATGTCATCTCAATACTTTGCCACGTCATCATAGCATCTCAATACTTTGCCTCGTCATCATAGTATCTCAATACTTTACCACGTCATCATAGCATCTCAATACTTTGCCACGTCATCATAGCATCTCAATACTTTGCCACGTCATCATAGTATCTCAATACTTTGTCACGTCATCATAGTATCTCAATACTTTGCCACGTCATCATAGTATCTCAATACTTTGCCACGTCATCATAGTATCTCAATACTTTGCCACGTCATAATAGCATCTCAATACTTTGCCACGTCATAATAGCATCTCAATACTTTGCCACGTCATCATAGCATCTCAATACTTTGCCACGTCATCATAGCATCTCAATATTTTGCCACGTCATCATAGTATCTCAATACTTTGCCACGTCATCATAGTACCTCAATACTTTGCCACGGCATCATAGCATATCAATACTTTGCCACGTCATCATAGCATCTCAATACTTTGCCACGTCATCATAGTATCTCAATACTTTGCCACGGCATCATAGCATATCAATACTTTGCCACGTCGTCATAGCATCTCAATACTTTGCCACGTCATCATAGCATCTCAATACTTTGCCACGGCATCATAGTATCTCAATACTTTGTCACGTCATCATAGTATCTCAATACTTTACCACGGCATCATAGCATCTCAATACTTTGCCACGTCATCATAGCATCTCAATACTTTGCCACGGCATCATAGCATATCAATACTTTGCCACGTCATCATAGCATCTCAATACTTTGCCACGTCATAATAGCATCTCAATACTTTGCCACGTCATCATAGCATCTCAATACTTTGCCACGTCATCATAGCATCTCAATATTTTGCCACGGCATCATAGTATCTCAATACTTTGCCACGTCATCATAGTACCTCAATACTTTGCCACGGCATCATAGCATATCAATACTTTGCCACGTCATCATAGCATCTCAATACTTTGCCACGTCATCATAGTATCTCAATACTTTGCCACGGCATCATAGCATATCAATACTTTGCCACGTCGTCATAGCATCTCAATACTTTGCCACGTCATCATAGCATCTCAATACTTTGCCACGGCATCATAGTATCTCAATACTTTGTCACGTCATCATAGTATCTCAATACTTTACCACGGCATCATAGCATCTCAATACTTTGCCACGTCATCATAGTACCTCAATACTTTGCCACGGCATCATATCATCTCAATACTTTGCCACGTCATCATAGCATCTCAATATTTTGCCACGGCATCATAGTATCTCAATACTTTGCCACGTCATCATAGTACCTCAATACTTTGCCACGTCATCATAGCATCTCAATACTTTGCCGCAACTTGCACGGCATCATATCATCTCAATACTTTGCCACGTCATCATAGCATCTCAATACTTAGCCACGGCATCATAGTACCTCAATACTTTGCCACGGCATCATAGTACCTCAATACTTTGCTACGTCATTGTATTATCTCAATACCTTGCCACGTCATCATAGCATCTCAATACTTTGCCACGGCATCATAGCATATCAATACTTTGCCACGTCATCATAGCATCTCAATACTTTGCCACGTCATCATAGCATCTCAATACTTTGCCACGTCATCATAGCATCTCAATACTTTGCCACGGCATCATAGCATATCAATACTTTGCCACGTCATCATAGCATCTCAATACTTTGCCACGTCATCATAGCATCTCAATACTTTGCCACGGCATCATATTATTTCAATACTTTGCCACGTCATCATAGTATCTCAATACTTTACCACGGCATCATAGTATCTCAATACTTTGCCACGTCATCATAGCATCTCAATACTTTGCCACGGCATCATAGTACCTCAATACTTTGCCACGGCATCATATCATCTCAATACTTTGCCACGTCATCATAGCATCTCAATACTTTGCCACGTCATCATAGCATCTCAATACTTTGCCGCGTCATCATAGCATCTCAATACTTTGCCACGTCATCATAGCATCTCAATACTTTGCCACAGCATCATAGTATCGCAATACTTTGTCACGTCATCATAGTATCTCAATACTTTGCCACGTCATCATAGCATCTCAATACTTTGCCACGTCATCATAGTATCTCAATACTTTGCCACATCATAATAGCATCTCAATACTTTGCCACGTCATCATAGTATCTCAATACTTTGCCACGTCATCGTATTATCTCAATACTTTGCCACGTCATCATAGCACCTCAATACTTTGCCACGTCATCATAGCATCTCAATACTTTGCCACGGCATCATAGTATCTCAATACTTTGCCACGTCATCATAGCATCTCAATACTTTTCCACGTCATCATAGCATCTCAATATTTTGCCACGGCATCATAGTATCTCAATACTTTGCCACGTCATCATAGCATCTTTGCTACGTCATCATAGTATCTCAATACTTTGCCACGTCATCATAGTATCTCAATACATCGGGTTAATTTAGAGCTTTTATACTTCTTAAAATATCAATGTTTTGACTTATGCCATATTGGTAGACATTGTCGCCAAAACGGTTGATTCGTCACGACTGTTTGTAGCAATGTATTGCCGTTACTGTGACGGGTACCCTATTTTTGTCTTGGTATGAAACGTGAATTGTCGACGTCAAATCACATTGTTCATTTCATATGGTCGTCATTTAAAAACTAAAACCATCGTTCTATAAGAGTATAATAAATATTTCTAGACAAACAAAAAAATACATCGTTTATCTCTGAACATCCGTTTACTGGTCAACTCCAATTATTGCTATCAAAAAAAAATGTTTCCTTGATTCCCGGAATGAGTATCAGAAGTAAACACACTTTTGTTACTGATGGTTTACCATATATGGTAGTATGTTCACAGCTTTGTTCAGTTCATCAGTGAATTTACTTAAATATGGTCTTTTCGTTTCGTAAATTCCGAACAGAGGAAATATTTTGAACAGTGAAATACAGCGTATGGATGGATCTTCCAGCAACTTTACGTCCCGGAAATAGTAGAAACTGAGCGATAGTAAACTGTTCGTCTCATATCGGCATGCTGCCTGTTTACAACGCAGC
This sequence comes from Saccoglossus kowalevskii, assembly GCF_978046115.1. Classification (NCBI taxonomy): domain Eukaryota; kingdom Metazoa; phylum Hemichordata; class Enteropneusta; family Harrimaniidae; genus Saccoglossus; species Saccoglossus kowalevskii. The sequence continues at coordinate 35,139,116 of NC_140654.1, forward strand.
ATAACTTAGATGCTGTATTGAGTTTTGCTGAGTGCTTTGCACGTTCAGTTCCAATTAGGGGGACACTAGTGATTTAAATGTTCGAAATTGTTTACACAATTACGTTTATTATCTTAGTTATGTTTTAACAGAGATTTCCTTAGGATATAGAATTATTGATTGATAAATAGATTACAGTAATGACGTATTATAATTGTTTGTATGGAAATTAGACCAAAAGGACAACCAATAAATCAATCGATTTACTTTTTTCATTTACTAAATAAATATCACTACTATATGTCGTTTGTAATATCACTACTATATGTCGTTTGTAATATCTCTACCCGCTCAAAAATTCAAGCTAGAATAGTGGTGTTAGGAGGCGGGTTTCAGTGACATTCCGGATTCTGTAGGATTCACAAGAAATGTCAAATTAAGAAATAATCTTTTGTATTTACATGGTCACTGCTGTGAGTCCACCTTCTTTAGATTGATTTGATGTAACCATCTATGAAAGATACAAGTGATTGTTCGTACTACTTACAGCTTCGTTTCTCTATTTCTTCATTTCTTCTTTGCCTATCTTCTTCTGGCCAGCCGAAATCTGGTTTATCGTTGTAGTTGTCCGAATCTTGGCCTAACACAATGTTGCTAAATGCAAGTAGAACTAAGCAGCACGATAGCTTACGGGACATCTTAACAGGTCTTGTGAATGAATAAACGCAAACCTGTCTTTATATACACTTGGGTAACAGGTAAAACAATATGACCTACTATAAAGTATTTGACCCCCACTGGTAAACACAATTACGGGAGTTCTCCTCCAGTAGTTAGCGTATGAATGAAATGAAAGCAATATATTCAGCATTTAATATTACTGAAAAGGTAAATTGCGTCACTATTTACCACTTTTATTAAATATGAAATTAAACTAAAGCATTTTGTTATTTTTGCAACGCAAATTAAATCCTGATGCAATGATTGTTATTATCAGAGTACATTTGTAAACAGCATGGTTTCTTGGAGTGGAGATAATCTCATGGCAGGCGTGTCTTTAACGACCAGTGTGTGTGCATTAACATGCAGGGAAGGAAATTACTTTTGCAGTTTATCAATAATACTTAGAATTTTTTAATTGATTTTGAAATTAAATTATAATAAAAGCTTAATGGAACCAGTGACCTACCTTATCGCGCAATTTATTTTAACTATAAAACCTATATAAGGTGATGAAATGTTCAAAAGATGCACAATTTATTTGGAAGAGGTGAGAACATGTGTCGACATGATGATATACATGATTCAATTATCCGTGTATGCCGCAAGTTGTGATGACAAGTTTGGAAACGCTGTGTGCTGGGGTTTTATATTATGTAACGTACACTTTCTCCTTTTTTTAATATGCACACAACAATAAAAATAAGATGAAGAAAGAAAAGCAAGTTCACTTAGTCATAAATATATTCCAGCTGGATGTCGTAAATGAAATGAAATTATCAAGGTCTGGCATCTAATATCGCAACTAACAACCACCATTTGGATTGAAATGTTTGCATGACTTTATTTTACGGGCTATATAATGCTCTGTTGAAAAATACATTTAAAGAAATCTATAAAGTTATAGAAAAGTTTTATTTTCTTTACGGCATTTAAAGGGCGGTAGTCGTCGCGCCGCTCATGTATAATAATCCAATGCGCTATTCTAATGGAAATCCCAAGTATGAGGTTTGACCTGGGCGGGACGTGCACTATTTACCGCAGGTGACTCCTTCGATACCTTGCTAAAAACTATTTAATTAAACCTTAGTAACGTCTCATTTTCTCATTACCCTAGAACGTACACTCCCACTACACCCTAGAACGTACACTTTCACTACACCCTAGAACGTACACTTTCACTACACGCTAGAACGTACACTTTCACTACACCCTAGAACGTACACTTTCATTACACCCTAGAACGCACACTCTCACTACACCCTAGAACGTACACTCCCACTACACCCTAGAACGTACACTTTCATTACACCCTAGAACGTACACTTTCACTATACCCTAGAACGCACACTCTCACTACACCCTAGAACGTACACTCCCACTACACCCTAGAACATACACTTTCACTACACCCTAGAACGTACACTTTCACTACACCCTAGAACACACACTTTCACTACACCCTAGAACGTCCACTTTCACGACACCCTAGAACGTACACTTTCACTACACCCTAAAACGTACACTTTCACTACACCCTAAAACGTACACTTTCACTACAACCTGGAACGTACACTTCCACTGCACCTTAGAATATACACTTTCACTACACCCTAGATCGTACACTTTCACTGAACCCTAGAACGTACACTTTCACTGCACCCTAGAACGTACAATCCCACTACACCCTAAAACTTACCTCCCACTACACCCTAGAACGTACACTTTCACTACACCCTATAACGTACACTTTCATTGCATCCTGGAAGGTACACTTTCACTACACCCTAGAACGTGCAATTTCACTACAACCTACAACGTGCACTTTCACTACACCGTAGAACGTGCACTTTCACTACACCCTCGAACGTACACTTTCACTACACCCTCGAACGTACACTTTCACTACACCCTAGAACGTACACTTTCACTGCACCCTGGAACGTACACTTTCACTACACCTTAGAACATACACTTTCACTTCACCCTGGAACGTACACTTTCACTACACCCTAGAACGTACACTTTCACTACACCCTTGAACGTACACTTTCACTACACCCTAGAACGTACACTTTCACTGCACCCTGAAACGTACACTTTCACTACACCCTAGAACGTACACTTTCACTACACCCTCGAACGTACATTTTCACTACACCCTAGAACGTACACTTTCACTGCACCCTGAACGTACACTTTCACTACACCCTAGAACGTGCACTTTCACTACAACCTAGAACGTACACTTTCACTACACCCTAGAATGTACACTTTCACCCCACCCTAGAACATACACTTTCACTACACCCTAGAACGTACACTCTCACTACACCCTAGAACGTACACTTTCACTACACCCTAGAACGTACACTTTCACTACACCCTAGAACGTACACTTTCACTACACCCTAGAACGTACATTTTCACTACACCCTAGAACGTGCACCTTCACTACACCCTAAAACGTGCACATTCACTACACCCTAGAACGTACACTCGCACTACACCATAGAACGTACACTTTCACTACACCCTAGAACATACACTTTCACTACACCCTCTAAGGTAAACTTTCACTACACCCTGAAACGTACACTTTCACTATATCCTAGAACATGCACTTTCACTACACCATAGAACGTACACTTTCACTACACCCTAGAACGTACACTTTCACTACACCCTGGAACGTACACTTTAACTGCACCCTAGAACGTACAATCCCACTACACCCTAAAACTTACCTCCCACTACACCCTATAACGTACACTTTCACTACACCCTAGAACGTACACTTTCACTACACCCTGGAACGTACACTTTAACTGCACCCTAGAACGTACAATCCCACTACACCCTAAAACTTACCTGCCACTACACCCTATAACGTACACTTTCATTGCACCCTGGAAGGTACACTTTCACTACACCCTAGAACGTTCACTTTCACTAAACCCTAGAACGTACACTCTCACTACACCCTAGAACGTACACTTTCACTACACCCTAGAACGTACACTCTCACTACACCCTAGAACGTACACTTTCACTACACCCTAGAACGTACACTCTCACTACACCCTAGAACGTACACTTTCACTACACCCTAGAACGTGCACTTTCACTACATCCTAGAACATGCACTTTCACTACACCCTAGAACGTACACTTTCACTACACCCTAGAACGTACATTTTCACTACACCCTAGAACACACACTTTCACTACACCCTAGAACGTCCACTTTCACGACACCCTAGAAAGTACACTTTCACTACACCCTAAAACGTACACTTTCACTACACCCTAAAACGTACACTTTCACTACAACCTGGAACGTACACTTCCACTGCACCCTAGAATATACACTTTCACTACACCCTAGATCGTACACTTTCACTGCACCCTAGAACGTACACTTTCACTGCACCCTAGAACGTACAATCCCACTACACCCTAAAACTTACCTCCCACTACACCCTAGAACGTACACTTTCACTACACCCTATAACGTACACTTTCATTGCACCCTGGAAGGTACACTTTCACTACTCCCTAGAACGTGCAATTTCACTACAACCTACAACGTGCACTTTCACTACACCGTAGAACGTGCACTTTCACTACACCCTCGAACGTACACTTTCACTACACCCTCGAACGTACACTTTCACTACACCCTAGAACGTACACTTTCACTGCACCCTGGAACGTACACTTTTACTACACCTTAGAACATACACTTTCACTTCACCCTGGAACGTACACTTTCACTACACCCTAGAACGTACACTTTCACTACACCCTTGAACGTACACTTTCACTACACCCTAGAACGTACACTTTCACTGCACCCTGAAACGTACACTTTCACTACACCCTAGAACGTACACTTTCACTACACCCTCGAACGTACATTTTCACTACACCCTAGAACGTACACTTTCACTGCACCCTGAACGTACACTTTCACTACACCCTAGAACGTGCACTTTCACTACAACCTAGAACGTACACTTTCACTACACCCTAGAATGTACACTTTCACCCCACCCTAGAACATACACTTTCACTACACCCTAGAACGTACACTCTCACTACACCCTAGAACGTACACTTTCACTACACCCTAGAACGTACACTTTCACTACACCCTAGAACGTACACTTTCACTACACCCTAGAACGTACATTTTCACTACACCCTAGAACGTGCACCTTCACTACACCCTAAAACGTGCACATTCACTACACCCTAGAACGTACACTCGCACTACACCATAGAACGTACACTTTCACTACACCCTAGAACATACACTTTCACTACACCCTCTAAGGTAAACTTTCACTACACCCTGAAACGTACACTTTCACTATATCCTAGAACATGCTCTTTCACTACACCATAGAACGTACACTTTCACTACACCCTAGAACGTACACTTTCACTACACCCTGGAACGTACACTTTAACTGCACCCTAGAACGTACAATCCCACTACACCCTAAAACTTACCTCCCACTACACCCTATAACGTACACTTTCACTACACCCTAGAACGTACATTTTCACTACACCCTGGAACGTACACTTTAACTGCACCCTAGAACGTGCAATCCCACTACACCCTAAAACTTACCTGCCACTACACCCTATAACGTACACTTTCATTGCACCCTGGAAGGTACACTTTCACTACACCCTAGAACGTTCACTTTCACTAAACCCTAGAACGTACACTCTCACTACACCCTAGAACGTACACTTTCACTACACCCTAGAACGTACACTCTCACTACACCCTAGAACGTACACTTTCACTACACCCTAGAACGTACACTCTCACTACACCCTAGAACGTACACTTTCACTACACCCTAGAACGTGCACTTTCACTACATCCTAGAACATGCACTTTCACTACACCCTAGAACGTACACTTTCACTACACCCTAGAACGTACATTTTCACTACACCATAGAACGTACACTTTCATTACACCCTAGACGTACACTTTCACAACACCCTAGAACGCACACTCTCACTACACCTTAGAACGTACACTCCCACTACACCCTAGAACACACACTTTCACTGCACCCTAGAACGTACACTTTCAATACACCCTAGAACGTACACTTTCACTACACCCTAAAACGTACACTATCACTACAACCTGGAATGTACATTTTCACTACACCCTGGAACATACACTTTAACTGCACCCTAGAACGTACACTTTCACTGCACCCTAGAACGTACACTTTCACTACACCCTAAAACGTACACTATCACTACAACCTGGAACATACACTTTCACGACACCCTAAATGAACGTACACTTTTACTGCACCCTAGAACGTACACTTTCACTACACCCTAGAACATACATTTTCACTACACCCTAGAACGTACACTTTCACTCCACCCTAGAACATACACTTTCACTACACCCTAGAACGTACACTCTCACTACACCCTAGAACGTACACTTTCACTACACACTAGAACGTACTCTTTCACTACACCCTAGAGCGTACACTTTCACTACACCCTAGAACGTACATTTTCACTACACCCTAGAACGTACATTTTCACTACACCCTAAAACGTGCACATTCACTACACCCTAGAACGTACACTCGCACTACACCATAGAACGTACACTTTCACTACACCCTAGAACATGCACTTTTACTACACACTAGAACGTCCACTTTCACTACACCCTAGAACGTACACTTTCACTACACCCTAGAACGTACACTTTCACTACACCCTAGAACGTCCACTTTCACTACACCCTAGAACGTATACTTTCACTACACCATAGATGTTACAATTTCATTACACCCTAGAATGTACACTTTCACTACACCCTAGAATGTACACTTTCACTACACCATAGAACGTACACTTTCACTACACCCTAGAACGTGCAATTTCACTACAACCTACAACGTGCACTTTCACTACACCGTAGAACGTGCACTTTCACTACACCTTCGAACGTACACTTTCACTACACCCTCGAACGTACACTTTCACTACACCCTAGAACGTACACTTTCACTGCACCCTGAAACGTACACTTTCACTACACCCTAGAACGTACACTTTCACTACACCCTCGAACGTACACTTTCACTACACCCTAGAATGTACACTTTCACTGCACCCTGAACGTACACTTTCACTACACCCTAGGACGTGCAGTTTCACTACAACCTAGAACGTACACTTTCACTGCACCCTAGAACGTACACTTTCACTACACCCTAGAACATACACTATCACTACACCCTAGAATGTACACTTTCACCCCACCCTAGAATATACACTTTCACTACACCCTAGAACATACACTTTCATTACACCATAGAACGTACACTTTCACTACACCCTAGAACATGCACTTTTACTACACCCTAGAACGTCCACTTTCACTACACCCTAGAACGTACACTTTCACTGCACCCTAGAAGGTACTCTTTCACTGCACCCTAGAACGTACACTTTCACTACACCCTAGAACATATACTTTCACTACACCCTAGAATGTACACTTTCACCCCACCCTAGAACATACACTTTCACTACACCCTAGAACGTACACTCTCACTACACCCTAGAACGTACACTTTCACTACACTCTAGAACGTACACTTTCACTACACCCTAGAACGTATACTTTCAATACACCATAGATCTTACAATTTCATTACACCCAATAACGTACACTTTCACTACAATCTAGAACGCACACTTTTACTTCAACCTGAATCGTACAATTTCACTACACCCTAGAATGTACACTTTTACTACAACCTGGAACGTACACTTTCACTACACCCTGGAACCTACACTTTCACTACACCCGAGAACACACACCCTCACTACACCCTAGAACGTACACTTCCACTGCACCCTCGAACGTGCACTTTCACTACGCCCTAGAACGTACACTTTCACTACACCCTAGAACGTACACTTTCACTACATCCTAGAACGTACACTTTCACTACACCCTGGAATGTACACTTTCACTACACCATAAAACGTACACTTTCACTACACCCTAGAACGGGCACTTTCACTACAACCTAGAACATGCACTTTCACTACACCGTAGAACGTGCACTTTCACTACACCCTCGAACGTACACTTTCACTACACCCTCGAACGTACACTTTCACTACACCCTAGAACGTACACTTTCACTCACTGCACCCTGGAACGTACACTTTCACTACACCTTAGAACGTACACTTTCACTTCACCCTGGAACGCACACTTTCACTACACCCTAGAACGTACACTTTTACTACACCCTTGAACGTACACTTTCACTACACCCTAGAACGTACACTTTCACTGCACCCTGAAACGTACACTTTCACTACACCCTAGAATGTACTATTTCACTACACCCTCGAACGTACACTTTCACTACACCCTAGAACGTACACATTCACTGCACTCTGGAACGTACACTTTCACTACACCCTAGAACGTGCACTTTCACTACAACCTAGAACGTACACTTTCACTGCACCCTAGAAAGTACACTTTCACTGCACCCTAGAACGTACACTTTCACTACACCCTCGAACATACACTTTCACTACACCCTAGAACGTACACTTTCACTGCACCCTAGAACGTACACTTTCACTACACTCTTGAACGTACACTTGCACTACACCCTGGAATGTACACTTTCACTGCACCCTAGAACGTACACTTTCACTGAACCCTAGAACGTACATTTTCACTACACCCTATAACGTACACTTTCACTACACCCTAGAACATGCACTTTTACTACACCCTAGAACGTCCACTATCACTACACCCTAGAACGTACACTTTCACTACACCCTAGAACTTACACTTTCACTACACCCTAGAATGTACACTTTCACTACACCTTAGAACGTGCACCTTCACTACACCCTAAAACATGCCCATTCACTACACCCTAGAACGTACACTCGCACTACACCCTAGAACGTACACTTTCACTACACCCTAGAACGTGCACTTTCACTACACCCTAGAACGTCCACTTTCACTACACCCTAGAACGTATACTTTCACTACACCATAGATCTTACAATTTCATTACACCCTAGAACGTACACTTTCACTACACCCTAGAACGCACACTTTTACTTCAACCTGAATCGTACAATTTCACTACACCCTAGAATGTACACTTTTACTACAACCTGGAACGTACACTTTCACTACACTCTGGAACGTACACTTTCACTACACCCGACAACACACACACTCACTACACCCTAGAACGTACACTTCCATTGCACCCTCGAACGTGCACTTTCACTACACCCTAGAACGTACACTTTCACTACACCCTAGAACGTACACTTTCACTACACCCTGGAACGTACACTTTAACTGCACCCTAGAACGTACAATTCCACTACACCCTAAAACTTACCTGCCACTACACCCTATAACGTACACTTTCATTGCACCCTGGAAGGTACACTTTCACTACACTCTAGAACGTTCACTTTCACTAAACCCTAGAACGTACACTCTCACTACACCCTAGAACGTACACTTTCACTACACCCTAGAACGTACACTCTCACTACACCCTGGAACGTACACTTTCACTACACCCTAGAACGTACACTCTCACTACACCCTAGAACGTACACTTTCACTACACCCTAGAACGTGCACTTTCACTACATCCTAGAACATGCACTTTCACTACACCCTAGAACGTACACTTTCACTACACCCTAGAACGTACATTTTCACTACACCATAGAACGTACACTTTCATTACACCCTAGAACGTACACTTTCACAACACCCTAGAACGCACACTCTCACTACACCTTAGAACGTACACACCCACTACACCCTAGAACACACACTTTCACTGCACCCTAGAACGTACACTTTCAATACACCCTAGAACGTACACTTTCACTACACCCTAGAACGTACATTTTCACTACACCCTAGAACGTACATTTTCACTACACCCTAAAACGTACACTATCACTACAACCTGGAATGTACATTTTCACTACACCCTGGAACATACACTTTAACTGCACCCTAGAACGTACACTTTCACTGCACCCTAGAACGTACACTTTCACTACACCCTAAAACGTACACTATCACTACAACCTGGAACATACACTTTCACGACACCCTGGAACGTACACTTTTACTGCACCCTAGAACGTACACTTTCACTACACCCTAGACCATACACTTTCACTACACCCTAGAACGTACACTTTCACTCCACCCTAGAACATACACTTTCACTACACCCTAGAACGTACACTCTCACTACACCCTAGAACGTACACTCTCACTACACCCTAGAACGTACACTTTCACTACACACTAGAACGTACTCTTTCACTACACCCTAGAACGTACACTTTCACTACACCCTAGAACGTACACTTTCATTACACCCTAGAACGCACACTCTCACTACACCCTAGAACGTACACTCCCACTACACCCTAGAACGTACACTTTCATTACACCCTAGAACGTACACTTTCACTATACCCTAGAACGCACACTCTCACTACACCCTAGAACGTACACTCCCACTACACCCTAGAACATACACTTTCACTACACCCTAGAACGTACACTTTCACTACACCCTAGAACACACACTTTCACTACACCCTAGAACGTCCACTTTCACGACACCCTAGAACGTACACTTTCACTACACCCTAAAACGTACACTTTCACTACACCCTAAAACGTACACTTTCACTACAACCTGGAACGTACACTTCCACTGCACCTTAGAATATACACTTTCACTACACCCTAGATCGTACACTTTCACTGAACCCTAGAACGTACACTTTCACTGCACCCTAGAACGTACAATCCCACTACACCCTAAAACTTACCTCCCACTACACCCTAGAACGTACACTTTCACTACACCCTATAACGTACACTTTCATTGCATCCTGGAAGGTACACTTTCACTACACCCTAGAACGTGCAATTTCACTACAACCTACAACGTGCACTTTCACTACACCGTAGAACGTGCACTTTCACTACACCCTCGAACGTACACTTTCACTACACCCTCGAATGTACACTTTCACTACACCCTAGAACGTACACTTTCACTGCACCCTGGAACGTACACTTTCACTACACCTTAGAACATACACTTTCACTTCACCCTGGAACGTACACTTTCACTACACCCTAGAACGTACACTTTCACTACACCCTTGAACGTACACTTTCACTACACCCTAGAACGTACACTTTCACTGCACCCTGAAACGTACACTTTCACTACACCCTAGAACGTACACTTTCACTACACCCTCGAACGTACATTTTCACTACACCCTAGAACGTACACTTTCACTGCACCCTGAACGTACACTTTCACTACACCCTAGAACGTGCACTTTCACTACAACCTAGAACGTACACTTTCACTACACCCTAGAATGTACACTTTCACCCCACCCTAGAACATACACTTTCACTACACCCTAGAACGTACACTCTCACTACACCCTAGAACGTACACTTTCACTACACCCTAGAACGTACACTTTCACTACACCCTAGAACGTACACTTTCACTACACCCTAGAACGTACATTTTCACTACACCCTAGAACGTGCACCTTCACTACACCCTAAAACGTGCACATTCACTACACCCTAGAACGTACACTCGCACTACACCATAGAACGTACACTTTCACTACACCCTAGAACATACACTTTCACTACACCCTCTAAGGTAAACTTTCACTACACCCTGAAACGTACACTTTCACTATATCCTAGAACATGCACTTTCACTACACCATAGAACGTACACTTTCACTACACCCTAGAACGTACACTTTCACTACACCCTGGAACGTACACTTTAACTGCACCCTAGAACGTACAATCCCACTACACCCTAAAACTTACCTCCCACTACACCCTATAACGTACACTTTCACTACACCCCAGAACGTACACTTTCACTACACCCTGGAACGTACACTTTAACTGCACCCTAGAACGTACAATCCCACTACACCCTAAAACTTACCTGCCACTACACCCTATAACGTACACTTTCATTGCACCCTGGAAGGTACACTTTCACTACACCCTAGAACGTTCACTTTCACTAAACCCTAGAACGTACACTCTCACTACACCCTAGAACGTACACTTTCACTACACCCTAGAACGTACACTCTCACTACACCCTAGAACGTACACTTTCACTACACCCTAGAACGTACACTCTCACTACACCCTAGAACGTACACTTTCACTACACCCTAGAACGTGCACTTTCACTACATCCTAGAACATGCACTTTCACTACACCCTAGAACGTACACTTTCACTACACCCTAGAACGTACATTTTCACTACACCCTAGAACACACACTTTCACTACACCCTAGAACGTCCACTTTCACGACACCCTAGAAAGTACACTTTCACTACACCCTAAAACGTACACTTTCACTACACCCTAAAACGTACACTTTCACTACAACCTGGAACGTACACTTCCACTGCACCCTAGAATATACACTTTCACTACACCCTAGATCGTACACTTTCACTGCACCCTAGAACGTACACTTTCACTGCACCCTAGAACGTACAATCCCACTACACCCTAAAACTTACCTCCCACTACACCCTAGAACGTACACTTTCACTACACCCTATAACGTACACTTTCATTGCACCCTGGAAGGTACACTTTCACTACTCCCTAGAACGTGCAATTTCACTACAACCTACAACGTGCACTTTCACTACACCGTAGAACGTGCACTTTCACTACACCCTCGAACGTACACTTTCACTACACCCTCGAACGTACACTTTCACTACACCCTAGAACGTACACTTTCACTGCACCCTGGAACGTACACTTTTACTACACCTTAGAACATACACTTTCACTTCACCCTGGAACGTACACTTTCACTACACCCTAGAACGTACACTTTCACTACACCCTTGAACGTACACTTTCACTACACCCTAGAACGTACACTTTCACTGCACCCTGAAACGTACACTTTCACTACACCCTAGAACGTACACTTTCACTACACCCTCGAACGTACATTTTCACTACACCCTAGAACGTACACTTTCACTGCACCCTGAACGTACACTTTCACTACACCCTAGAACGTGCACTTTCACTACAACCTAGAACGTACACTTTCACTACACCCTAGAATGTACACTTTCACCCCACCCTAGAACATACACTTTCACTACACCCTAGAACGTACACTCTCACTACACCCTAGAACGTACACTTTCACTACACCCTAGAACGTACACTTTCACTACACCCTAGAACGTACACTTTCACTACACCCTAGAACGTACATTTTCACTACACCCTAGAACGTGCACCTTCACTACACCCTAAAACGTGCACATTCACTACACCCTAGAACGTACACTCGCACTACACCATAGAACGTACACTTTCACTACACCCTAGAACATACACTTTCACTACACCCTCTAAGGTAAACTTTCACTACACCCTGAAACGTACACTTTCACTATATCCTAGAACATGCTCTTTCACTACACCATAGAACGTACACTTTCACTACACCCTAGAACGTACACTTTCACTACACCCTGGAACGTACACTTTAACTGCACCCTAGAACGTACAATCCCACTACACCCTAAAACTTACCTCCCACTACACCCTATAACGTACACTTTCACTACACCCTAGAACGTACATTTTCACTACACCCTGGAACGTACACTTTAACTGCACCCTAGAACGTGCAATCCCACTACACCCTAAAACTTACCTGCCACTACACCCTATAACGTACACTTTCATTGCACTCTGGAAGGTACACTTTCACTACACCCTAGAACGTTCACTTTCACTAAACCCTAGAACGTACACTCTCACTACACCCTAGAACGTACACTTTCACTACACCCTAGAACGTACACTCTCACTACACCCTAGAACGTACACTTTCACTACACCCTAGAACGTACACTCTCACTACACCCTAGAACGTACACTTTCACTACACCCTAGAACGTGCACTTTCACTACATCCTAGAACATGCACTTTCACTACACCCTAGAACGTACACTTTCACTACACCCTAGAACGTACATTTTCACTACACCATAGAACGTACACTTTCATTACACCCTAGACGTACACTTTCACAACACCCTAGAACGCACACTCTCACTACACCTTAGAACGTACACTCCCACTACACCCTAGAACACACACTTTCACTGCACCCTAGAACGTACACTTTCAATACACCCTAGAACGTACACTTTCACTACACCCTAAAACGTACACTATCACTACAACCTGGAATGTACATTTTCACTACACCCTGGAACATACACTTTAACTGCACCCTAGAACGTACACTTTCACTGCACCCTAGAACGTACACTTTCACTACACCCTAAAACGTACACTATCACTACAACCTGGAACATACACTTTCACGACACCCTAAATGAACGTACACTTTTACTGCACCCTAGAACGTACACTTTCACTACACCCTAGAACATACATTTTCACTACACCCTAGAACGTACACTTTCACTCCACCCTAGAACATACACTTTCACTACACCCTAGAACGTACACTCTCACTACACCCTAGAACGTACACTTTCACTACACACTAGAACGTACTCTTTCACTACACCCTAGAGCGTACACTTTCACTACACCCTAGAACGTACATTTTCACTACACCCTAGAACGTACATTTTCACTACACCCTAAAACGTGCACATTCACTACACCCTAGAACGTACACTCGCACTACACCATAGAACGTACACTTTCACTACACCCTAGAACATGCACTTTTACTACACACTAGAACGTCCACTTTCACTACACCCAAGAACGTACACTTTCACTACACCCTAGAACGTTCACTTTCACTACACCCTAGAACATACACTTTCACTACACCTTAGAACGTGCACCTTCACTACACCCTAAATCATGCCCATTCACTACACCCTAGAACGTACACTCGCACTACACCCTAGAACGTACACTTTCACTACACCCTAGAACGTCCACTTTCACTACACCCTAGAACGTATACTTTCACTACACCATAGATGTTACAATTTCATTACACCCTAGAATGTACACTTTCACTACACCCTAGAATGTACACTTTCACTACACCATAGAACGTACACTTTCACTACACCCTAGAACGTGCAATTTCACTACAACCTACAACGTGCACTTTCACTACACCGTAGAACGTGCACTTTCACTACACCTTCGAACGTACACTTTCACTACACCCTCGAACGTACACTTTCACTACACCCTAGAACGTACACTTTCACTGCACCCTGAAACGTACACTTTCACTACACCCTAGAACGTACACTTTCACTACACCCTCGAACGTACACTTTCACTACACCCTAGAATGTACACTTTCACTGCACCCAGAACGTACACTTTCACTACACCCTAGGACGTGCAGTTTCACTACAACCTAGAACGTACACTTTCACTGCACCCTAGAACGTACACTTTCACTACACCCTAGAACATACACTATCACTACACCCTAGAATGTACACTTTCACCCCACCCTAGAATATACACTTTCACTACACCCTAGAACATACACTTTCATTACACCATAGAACGTACACTTTCACTACACCCTAGAACATGCACTTTTACTACACCCTAGAACGTCCACTTTCACTACACCCTAGAACGTACACTTTCACTGCACCCTAGAAGGTACTCTTTCACTGCACCCTAGAACGTACACTTTCACTACACCCTAGAACATATACTTTCACTACACCCTAGAATGTACACTTTCACCCCACCCTAGAACATACACTTTCACTACACCCTAGAACGTACACTCTCACTACACCCTAGAACGTACACTTTCACTACACTCTAGAACGTACACTTTCACTACACCCTAGAACGTATACTTTCAATACACCATAGATCTTACAATTTCATTACACCCAATAACGTACACTTTCACTACAATCTAGAACGCACACTTTTACTTCAACCTGAATCGTACAATTTCACTACACCCTAGAATGTACACTTTTACTACAACCTGGAACGTACACTTTCACTACACCCTGGAACCTACACTTTCACTACACCCGAGAACACACACCCTCACTACACCCTAGAACGTACACTTCCACTGCACCCTCGAACGTGCACTTTCACTACGCCCTAGAACGTACACTTTCACTACACCCTAGAACGTACACTTTCACTACATCCTAGAACGTACACTTTCACTACACCCTGGAATGTACACTTTCACTACACCATAAAACGTACACTTTCACTACACCCTAGAACGGGCACTTTCACTACAACCTAGAACATGCACTTTCACTACACCGTAGAACGTGCACTTTCACTACACCCTCGAACGTACACTTTCACTACACCCTCGAACGTACACTTTCACTACACCCTAGAACGTACACTTTCACTCACTGCACCCTGGAACGTACACTTTCACTACACCTTAGAACGTACACTTTCACTTCACCCTGGAACGCACACTTTCACTACACCCTAGAACGTACACTTTTACTACACCCTTGAACGTACACTTTCACTACACCCTAGAACGTACACTTTCACTGCACCCTGAAACGTACACTTTCACTACACCCTAGAATGTACTATTTCACTACACCCTCGAACGTACACTTTCACTACACCCTAGAACGTACACATTCACTGCACTCTGGAACGTACACTTTCACTACACCCTAGAACGTGCACTTTCACTACAACCTAGAACGTACACTTTCACTGCACCCTAGAAAGTACACTTTCACTGCACCCTAGAACGTACACTTTCACTACACCCTCGAACATACACTTTCACTACACCCTAGAACGTACACTTTCACTGCACCCTAGAACGTACACTTTCACTACACTCTTGAACGTACACTTGCACTACACCCTGGAATGTACACTTTCACTGCACCCTAGAACGTACACTTTCACTGAACCCTAGAACGTACATTTTCACTACACCCTATAACGTACACGTTCACTACACCCTAGAACATGCACTTTTACTACACCCTAGAACGTCCACTATCACTACACCCTAGAACGTACACTTTCACTACACCCTAGAACTTACACTTTCACTACACCCTAGAATGTACACTTTCACTACACCTTAGAACGTGCACCTTCACTACACCCTAAAACATGCCCATTCACTACACCCTAGAACGTACACTCGCACTACACCCTAGAACGTACACTTTCACTACACCCTAGAACGTGCACTTTCACTACACCCTAGAACGTCCACTTTCACTACACCCTAGAACGTATACTTTCACTACACCATAGATCTTACAATTTCATTACACCCTAGAACGTACACTTTCACTACACCCTAGAACGCACACTTTTACTTCAACCTGAATCGTACAATTTCACTACACCCTAGAATGTACACTTTTACTACAACCTGGAACGTACACTTTCACTACACTCTGGAACGTACACTTTCACTACACCCGACAACACACACACTCACTACACCCTAGAACGTACACTTCCATTGCACCCTCGAACGTGCACTTTCACTACGCCCTAGAACGTACACTTTCACTACACCCTAGAACGTACACTTTCACTACACCCTGGAACGTACACTTTAACTGCACCCTAGAACGTACAATTCCACTACACCCTAAAACTTACCTGCCACTACACCCTATAACGTACACTTTCATTGCACCCTGGAAGGTACACTTTCACTACACTCTAGAACGTTCACTTTCACTAAACCCTAGAACGTACACTCTCACTACACCCTAGAACGTACACTTTCACTACACCCTAGAACGTACACTCTCACTACACCCTGGAACGTACACTTTCACTACACCCTAGAACGTACACTCTCACTACACCCTAGAACGTACACTTTCACTACACCCTAGAACGTGCACTTTCACTACATCCTAGAACATGCACTTTCACTACACCCTAGAACGTACACTTTCACTACACCCTAGAACGTACATTTTCACTACACCATAGAACGTACACTTTCATTACACCCTAGAACGTACACTTTCACAACACCCTAGAACGCACACTCTCACTACACCTTAGAACGTACACACCCACTACACCCTAGAACACACACTTTCACTGCACCCTAGAACGTACACTTTCAATACACCCTAGAACGTACACTTTCACTACACCCTAGAACGTACATTTTCACTACACCCTAGAACGTACATTTTCACTACACCCTAAAACGTACACTATCACTACAACCTGGAATGTACATTTTCACTACACCCTGGAACATACACTTTAACTGCACCCTAGAACGTACACTTTCACTGCACCCTAGAACGTACACTTTCACTACACCCTAAAACGTACACTATCACTACAACCTGGAACATACACTTTCACGACACCCTGGAACGTACACTTTTACTGCACCCTAGAACGTACACTTTCACTACACCCTAGACCATACACTTTCACTACACCCTAGAACGTACACTTTCACTCCACCCTAGAACATACACTTTCACTACACCCTAGAACGTACACTCTCACTACACCCTAGAACGTACACTCTCACTACACCCTAGAACGTACACTTTCACTACACACTAGAACGTACTCTTTCACTACACCCTAGAACGTACACTTTCACTACACCCTAGAACGTACATTTTCACTACACCCTAGAACGTACATTTTCACTACATCCTAAAACGTGCACATTCACTACACCCTAGAACGTACACTCGCACTACACCATAGAACGTACACTTTCACTACACCCTAGAACATGCACTTTTACTACACACTAGAACGTCCACTTTCACTACACCCTAGAACGTACACTTTCACTACACCCTAGAACGTACACTTTCACTACACCCTAGAACATACACTTTCACTACACCTTAGAACGTGCACCTTCACTACACCCTAAATCATGCCCATTCACTACACCCTAGAACGTACACTCGCACTACACCCTAGAACGTACACTTTCACTACACCCTAGAAGGTCCACTTTCACTACACCCTAGAACGTATACTTTCACTACACCATAGATGTTACAATTTCATTACACCCTAGAATGTACACTTTCACTACACCCTAGAACGTACACTTTTACTTCAACCTGAATCGTACAATTTCACTACACCCTAGAATGTACACTTTTACTACAACCTGGAACGTACACTTTCACTACACTCTGGAACGTACACTTTCACTACACCCTATAACGTACACTTTCACTACACCCTAGAACGTACACACTTTCACTACACCCTGGAACGTACACTTTAACTGCACCCTAGAACGTACACTTTCACTACACCCTAGAACGTACACTTTCACTACATCCTAGAAAGTACACTTTCACTACACCCTGGAATGTACACTTTCACTACACCATAGAACGTACACTTTCACTACACCCTAGAACGTGCAATTTCACTACAACCTACAACGTGCACTTTCACTACACCGTAGAACGTGCACTTTCACTACACCCTCGAACGTACACTTTCACTACACCCTCGAACGTACACTTTCACTACACCCTAGAACGTACACTTTCACTGCACCCTGAAACGTACACTTTCACTACACCCTAGAACGTACACTTTCACTACACCCTCGAACGTACACTTTCACTACACCCTAGAATGTACACTTTCACTGCACCCTGAAC
This sequence comes from Saccoglossus kowalevskii, assembly GCF_978046115.1. Classification (NCBI taxonomy): domain Eukaryota; kingdom Metazoa; phylum Hemichordata; class Enteropneusta; family Harrimaniidae; genus Saccoglossus; species Saccoglossus kowalevskii. Next base: position 35,158,678 of record NC_140654.1, read on the forward strand.
GTACACTTTCACTACACCCTAGAACGTGCAGTTTCACTACAACCTAGAACGTACACTTTCACTGCACCCTAGAACGTACACTTTCACTACACCCTAGAACATACACTATCACTACACCCTAGAATGTACACTTTCACCCCACCCTAGAATATACACTTTCACTACACCCTAGAACATACACTTTCATTACACCATAGAACGTACACTTTCACTACACCCTAGAACATGCACTTTTACTACACCCTAGAACGTCCACTTTCACTACACCCTAGAACGTACACTTTCACTGCACCCTAGAAGGTACTCTTTCACTGCATCCTAGAACGTACACTTTCACTACACCCTAGAACATACACTTTCACTACACCCTAGAATGTACACTTTCACCCCACCCTAGAACATACACTTTCACTACACCCTAGAACGTACACTCTCACTACACCCTAGAACGTACACTTTCACTACACTCTAGAACGTACACTTTCACTACACCCTAGAACGTACACTTTCACTACACACTAGAACGTACATTTTCACCACACCCTAGAACGTGCACCTTCACTACACCCTAAAACGTGCACATTCACTACACCCTAGAACGTACACTCGCACTACACCATAGAACGTACACTTTCACTACACCCTAGAACATGCACTTTTACTACACCCTAGAACGTCCACTTTCACTACACCCTAGAACGTACACTTTCACTACACCCTAGAACTTACACTTTTACTACACCCTAGAACGTACACTTTCACTACACCTTAGAACGTGCACCTTCACAACACCCTAAATCATGGCCATTCACTACACCCTAGAACGTACACTCGCACTACACCCTAGAACGTACACTTTCACTACACCCTAGAACGTGCACTTTCACTACACCCTAGAACGTATACTTTCACTGCACCATAGATCTTACAATTTCATTACACCCAATAACGTACACTTTCACTACACCCTGGAACGCACACTTTTACTTCAACCTGAATCGTACAATTTCACTACACCCTAGAATGTACACTTTTACTACAACCTGGAACGTACACTTTCACTACACCCTGGAACCTACACTTTCACTACACCCGAGAACACACACCCTCACTACACCCTAGAACGTACACTTCCACTGCACCCTCGAAAATGCACTTTCACTACGCCCTAGAACGTACACTTTCACTACACCCTAGAACGTACACTTTCACTACATCCTAGAACGTACACTTTCACTACACCCTGGAATGTACACTTTCACTACACCATAAAACGTACACTTTCACTACACCCTAGAACGGGCACTTTCACTACAACCTAGAACATGCACTTTCACTACACGTAGACCGTGCACTTTCACTACACCCTCGAACGTACACTTTCACTACACCCTCGAACGTACACTTTCACTACACCCTAGAACGTACACTTTCACTCACTGCACCCTGGAACGTACACTTTCACTACACCTTAGAACGTACACTTTCACTTCACCCTGGAACGCACACTTTCACTACACCTAGAACGTACACTTTCACTACACCCTTGAACGTACACTTTCACTACACCCTAGAATGTACACTTTCACTACACCCTCGAACGTACACTTTCACTACACCCTAGAACGTACACATTCACTGCACTCTGGAACGTACACTTTCACTACACCCTAGAACGTGCACTTTCACTACAACTTAGAACGTACACTTTCACTGCACCCTAGAAAGTACACTTTCACTGCACCCTAGAACGTACACTTTCACTACACCCTCGAACATACACTTTCACTACACCCTAGAACGTACACTTTCACTGCACCCTAGAACGTACACTTTCACTACACTCTTGAACGTACACTTGCACTACACCCTGGAATGTACACTTTCTCTGCACCTAGAACGTACACTTTCACTGAACCCTAGAACGTACACTTTCACTACACCCTATAACGTACACTTTCACTACACCCTAGAACATGCACTTTTACTACACCCTAGAACGTCCACTTTCACTACACCCTAGAACGTACACTTTCACTACACCCTAGAACTTACACTTTCACTACACCCTAGAATGTACACTTTCACTACACCTTAGAACGTGCACCTTCACTACACCCTAAAACATGCCCGTTCACTACACCCTAGAACGTACACTCGCACTACACCCTAGAACGTACACTTTCACTACACCCTAGAACGTGCACTTTCACTACACCCTAGAACGTATACTTTCACTACACCATAGATCTTACAATTTCATTACACCCAATAACGTACACTTTCACTAAACCCTAGAACGTACACTTTTACTTCAACCTGAATCGTACAATTTCACTACACCCTAGAATGTACACTTTTACTACAACCTGGAACGTACACTTTCACTACACCCTGGAACCTACACTTCCACTGCACCCTCGAACGTGCACTTTCACTACGCCCTAGAATGTACACTTTCACTACACCCTAGAACGTACACTTTCACAACATCCTAGAACGTACACCTTCACTACACCCTGGAATGTACACTTTCAATACACCATAGAACGTACACTTTCACTACACCCTAGAACGGGCACTTTCACTACAACCTAGAACGTGCACTTTCACTACACCGTAGAACGTGCACTTTCACTACACCCTCGAACGTACACTTTCACTACACCCTAGAACGTACACTTTCACTCACTGCACCCTGGAACGTACACTTTCACTACACCTTAGAACGTACACTTTCACTTCACCCTGGAACGTACACTTTCACTACACCCTAGAACGTACACTTTCACTACACCCTTGAACGTACACTTTCACTACACCCTAGAACGTACACTTTCACTGCACCCTGAAACGTACACTTTCACTACACCCTAGAACGTACACTTTCACTACACCCTTGAACGTACACTTTCACTACACCCTAGAACGTACACTTTCACTGCACTCTGGAACGTACACTTTCACTACACCCTAGAACGTGCACTTTCACTACAACCTAGAACGTACACTTTCACTGCACGCTAGAAAGTACACTTTCACTGCACCCTAGAACGTACACTTTCACTACACCCTCGTACATACACTTTCACTACACCCTAGAACGTACACTTTCACTGCACCCTAGAACGTACACTTTCACTACACCCTATAACGTACACTTTCACTACACCCTAGAACGTACACTTTCACTACACCCTGGAACGTACACTTTCACTACACCTTAGAACGTACACTTTCACTTCACCCTGGAACGTACACTTTCACTACACCCTAGAACGTACACTTTCACTACACCCTTGAACGTACACTTTCACTACATCCTAGAACATATACTTTCACTGCACCCTGAAACGTACACTTTCACTACACCCTAGAACGTACACTTTCACTACACCCTCGAACGTACATTTTCACTACACCCTAGAACGTACACTTTCACTGCACCCTGAACGTACACTTTCACTACACCCTAGAACGTGCACTTTCACTACAACCTAGAACGTACACTTTCACTACACCCTAGAATGTACACTTTCACCTCACCCTAGAACATACACTTTCACTACACCCTAGAACGTACACTCTCACTACACCCTAGAACGTTCACTTTCACTACACCCTAGAACGTACACTTTCACTACACCCTAGAACGTACACTTTCACTACACCCTAGAACGTACATTTTCACTACACCCTAGAACGTGCACCTTCACTACACCCTAAAACGTGCGCATTCACTACACCCTAGAACGTACACTCGCACTACACCATAGAACGTACACTTTCACTACACCCTAGAACATACACTTTCACTACAATCTCTAAGGTAAACTTTCACTACACCCTGAAACGTACACTTTCACTATATCCTAGAACATGCACTTTCACTACACCATAGAACGTACACTTTCACTACACCCTAGAACATACACTTTCAGTACACCTGGAACGTACACTTTAACTGCACCCTAGAACGTACAATCCCACTACACCCTAAAACTTACCTCCCACTACACCCTATAACGTACACTTTCACTACACCCTAGAACCTACACTTTCACTACACCCTAGAACGTTCACTTTCACTAAACCCTAGAACGTACACTCTCACTACACCCCCCAGAACGTACACTTTCACTACACCCTAGAACGTACACTCTCACTACACCCTAGAACGTACACTTTCACTACACCCTAGAACGTACACTCTCACTACACCCTAGAACGTACTCTTTCACTACACCCTAGAACGTGCACTTTCACTACATCCTAGAACGTACACTTTCAATACACACTAGAACGTACACTTTCACTACACCATAGAACGTACATTTTCACTACACCCTAGAACGTACATTTTCACTACACCCTAAAACGTGCACATTCACTACACCCTAGAACGTACACTCGCACTACACCATAGAACGTACACTTTCACTACACCCTAGAACATGCACTTTTACTACACGCTAGAACGTCCACTTTCACTACACCCTAGAACGTACACTTTCACTACACCCTAGAACGTACACTTTCACTACACCCTAGACCGTACACTTTCACTACACCCTAGAACGTACACTCGCACTACAGCCTAGAACGTACACTTTCACTACACCCTAGAACGTGCACTTTCACTACACCCTAGAACGTCCACTTTCACTACACCCTAGAACGTATACTTTCACTACACCATAGATCTTACAATTTCATTACACCCTAGAACGTACACTTTCACTACACCCTAGAACGTACACTTTTACTTCAACCTGAATCGTACAATTTCACTACACCCTAGAATGTACACTTTTACTACAACCTGGAACGTACACTTTCACTACACTCTGGAACGTACACTTTCACTACACCCGACAACACACACACTCACTACACCCTAGAACGTACACTTCCATTGCACCCTCGAACGTGCACTTTCACTACGCCCTAGAACGTACACTTTCACTACACCCTAGAACGTACACTTTCACTACACCCTGGAACGTACACTTTAACTGCACCCTAGAACGTACAATCCCACTACACCCTAAAACTTACCTGCCACTACACCCTATAACGTACACTTTCATTGCACCCTGGAAGGTACACTTTCACTACACTCTAGAACGTTCACTTTCACTAAACCCTAGAACGTACACTCTCACTACACCCTAGAACGTACACTTTCACTACACCCTAGAACGTACACTCTCACTACACCCTAGAACGTACACTTTCACTACACCCTAGAACGTACACTCTCACTACACCCTAGAACGTACACTTTCACTACACCCTAGAACGTGCACTTTCACTACATCCTAGAACATGCACTTTCACTACACCCTAGAACGTACACTTTCACTACACCCTAGAACGTACATTTTCACTACACCATAGAACGTACACTTTCATTACACCCTAGAACGTACACTTTCACTACACCCTAGAACGTACATTTTCACTACACCCTAGAACGTGCACCTTCACTACACCCTAAAACGTGCGCATTCACTACACCCTAGAACGTACACTCGCACTACACCATAGAACGTACACTTTCACTACACCCTAGAACATACACTTTCACTACAATCTCTAAGGTAAACTTTCACTACACCCTGAAACGTACACTTTCACTATATCCTAGAACATGCACTTTCACTACACCATAGAACGTACACTTTCACTACACCCTAGAACATACACTTTCAGTACACCTGGAACGTACACTTTAACTGCACCCTAGAACGTACAATCCCACTACACCCTAAAACTTACCTCCCACTACACCCTATAACGTACACTTTCACTACACCCTAGAACCTACACTTTCACTACACCCTAGAACGTTCACTTTCACTAAACCCTAGAACGTACACTCTCACTACACCCCCCAGAACGTACACTTTCACTACACCCTAGAACGTACACTCTCACTACACCCTAGAACGTACACTTTCACTACACCCTAGAACGTACACTCTCACTACACCCTAGAACGTACTCTTTCACTACACCCTAGAACGTGCACTTTCACTACATCCTAGAACGTACACTTTCAATACACCCTAGAACGTACACTTTCACTACACCATAGAACGTACATTTTCACTACACCCTAGAACGTACATTTTCACTACACCCTAAAACGTGCACATTCACTACACCCTAGAACGTACACTCGCACTACACCATAGAACGTACACTTTCACTACACCCTAGAACATGCACTTTTACTACACGCTAGAACGTCCACTTTCACTACACCCTAGAACGTACACTTTCACTACACCCTAGAACGTACACTTTCACTACACCCTAGACCGTACACTTTCACTACACCCTAGGACGTACACTCGCACTACAGCCTAGAACGTACACTTTCACTACACCCTAGAACGTGCACTTTCACTACACCCTAGAACGTCCACTTTCACTACACCCTAGAACGTATACTTTCACTACACCATAGATCTTACAATTTCATTACACCCTAGAACGTACACTTTCACTACACCCTAGAACGTACACTTTTACTTCAACCTGAATCGTACAATTTCACTACACCCTAGAATGTACACTTTTACTACAACCTGGAACGTACACTTTCACTACACTCTGGAACGTACACTTTCACTACACCCGACAACACACACACTCACTACACCCTAGAACGTACACTTCCATTGCACCCTCGAACGTGCACTTTCACTACGCCCTAGAACGTACACTTTCACTACACCCTAGAACGTACACTTTCACTACATCCTGGAACGTACACTTTAACTGCACCCTAGAACGTACAATCCCACTACACCCTAAAACTTACCTGCCACTACACCCTATAACGTACACTTTCATTGCACCCTGGAAGGTACACTTTCACTACACTCTAGAACGTTCACTTTCACTAAACCCTAGAACGTACACTCTCACTACACCCTAGAACGTACACTTTCACTACACCCTAGAACGTACACTCTCACTACACCCTAGAACGTACACTTTCACTACACCCTAGAACGTACACTCTCACTACACCCTAGAACGTACACTTTCACTACACCCTAGAACGTGCACTTTCACTACATCCTAGAACATGCACTTTCACTACACCCTAGAACGTACACTTTCACTACACCCTAGAACGTACATTTTCACTACACCATAGAACGTACACTTTCATTACACCCTAGAACGTACACTTTCACAACACCCTAGAACGCACACTCTCACTACACCTTAGAACGTACACACCCACTACACCCTAGAACACACACTTTCACTGCACCCTAGAACGTACACTTTCAATACACCCTAGAACGTACACTTTCACTACACCCTAGAACGTTCATTTTCACTACACCCTAGAACGTACACTTTCACTACACCCTAGAACGTACACTTTCACTACACCCTAGAACGTACATTTTCACTACACCCTAGAACGTGCACCTTCACTACACCCTAAAACGTGCGCATTCACTGCACCCTAGAACGTACACTCGCACTACACCATAGAACGTACACTTTCACTACACCCTAGAACATACACTTTCACTACAATCTCTAAGGTAAACTTTCACTACACCCTGAAACGTACACTTTCACTATATCCTAGAACATGCACTTTCACTACACCATAGAACGTACACTTTCACTACACCCTAGAACATACACTTTCAGTACACCTGGAACGTACACTTTAACTGCACCCTAGAACGTACAATCCCACTACACCCTAAAACTTACCTCCCACTACACCCTATAACGTACACTTTCACTACACCCTAGAACCTACACTTTCACTACACCCTAGAACGTTCACTTTCACTAAACCCTAGAACGTACACTCTCACTACACCCCCCAGAACGTACACTTTCACTACACCCTAGAACGTACACTCTCACTACACCCTAGAACGTACACTTTCACTACACCCTAGAACGTACACTCTCACTACACCCTAGAACGTACTCTTTCACTACACCCTAGAACGTGCACTTTCACTACATCCTAGAACGTACACTTTCAATACACCCTAGAACGTACACTTTCACTACACCATAGAACGTACATTTTCACTACACCCTAGAACGTACATTTTCACTACACCCTAAAACGTGCACATTCACTACACCCTAGAACGTACACTCGCACTACACCATAGAACGTACACTTTCACTACACCCTAGAACATGCACTTTTACTACACGCTAGAACGTCCACTTTCACTACACCCTAGAACGTACACTTTCACTACACCCTAGAACGTACACTTTCACTACACCCTAGACCGTACACTTTCACTACACCCTAGAACGTACACTCGCACTACAGCCTAGAACGTACACTTTCACTACACCCTAGAACGTGCACTTTCACTACACCCTAGAACGTCCACTTTCACTACACCCTAGAACGTATACTTTCACTACACCATAGATCTTACAATTTCATTACACCCTAGAACGTACACTTTCACTACACCCTAGAACGTACACTTTTACTTCAACCTGAATCGTACAATTTCACTACACCCTAGAATGTACACTTTTACTACAACCTGGAACGTACACTTTCACTACACTCTGGAACGTACACTTTCACTACACCCGACAACACATACACTCACTACACCCTAGAACGTACACTTACATTGCACCCTCGAACGTGCACTTTCACTACGCCCTAGAACGTACACTTTCACTACACCCTAGAACGTACACTTTCACTACACCCTGGAACGTACACTTTAACTGCACCCTAGAACGTACAATCCCACTACACCCTAAAACTTACCTGCCACTACACCCTATAACGTACACTTTCATTGCACCCTGGAAGGTACACTTTCACTACACTCTAGAACGTTCACTTTCACTAAACCCTAGAACGTACACTCTCACTACACCCTAGAACGTACACTTTCACTACACCCTAGAACGTACACTCTCACTACACCCTAGAACGCACACTTTCACTACACCCTAGAACGTACACTCTCACTACACCCTAGAACGTACACTTTCACTACACCCTAGAACGTGCACTTTCACTACATCCTAGAACATGCACTTTCACTACACCCTAGAACGTACACTTTCACTACACCCTAGAACGTACATTTTCACTACACCATAGAACGTACACTTTCATTACACCCTAGAACGTACACTTTCACAACACCCTAGAACGCACACTCTCACTACACCTTAGAACGTACACACCCACTACACCCCAGAACACACACTTTCACTGCACCCTAGAACGTACACTTTCAATACACCCTAGAACGTACACTTTCACTACACCCTAGAACGTACATTTTCACTACACCCTAGAACGTACATTTTCACTACACCCTAAAACGTGCACATTCACTACACCCTAGAACGTACACTCGCACTACAAGATAGAACGTACACTTTCACTACACCCTAGAACATGCACTTTTACTACACGCTAGAACGTCCACTTTCACTACACCCTAGAACGTACACTTTCACTACACCCTAGAACGTACACTTTCACTACACCCTAGAACGTACACTTTCACTACACCTTAGAACGTGCACCTTCACTACACCCTAAATCATGCCCATTCACTACACCCTAGAACGTACACTCGCACTACACCCTAGAACGTACACTTTCACTACACCCTAGAACGTGCACTTTCACTACACCCTAGAACGTCCACTTTCACTACACCCTAGAACGTATACTTTCACTACACCATAGATCTTACAATTTCATTACACCCTAGAACGTACACTTTCACTACACCCTAGAACGTACACTTTTACTTCAACCTGAATCGTACAATTTCACTACACCCTAGAATGTACACTTTTACTACAACCTGGAACGTACACTTTCACTACACTCTGGAACGTACACTTTCACTACACCCGACAACACACACACTCACTACACCCTAGAACGTACACTTCCACTGCACCCTCGAACGTGCACTTTCACTACGCCCTAGAACGTACACTTTCACTACACCCTAGAACGTACACTTTCACTACATCCTAGAAAGTACACTTTCACTACACCCTGGAATGTACACTTTCACTACACCATAGAACGTACACTTTCCCTACACCCTAGAACATACACTTTCACTACACCCTAGAATGTACACTTTCACCCCACCCTAGAACATACACTTTCACTACACACTAGAACATACACTTTCATTACACCATAGAACGTACACTTTCACTACACCCTAGAACATGCACTTTTACTACACCCTAGAACGTACACTTTCACTACACCCTAGAACGTACACTTTCACTACACCCTAGAACGTACACTTTCACTACACCCTAGAACGTACACTTTCACTACACCTTAGAACGTGCACCTTCACTACACCCTATAACGTACACTTTCACTACACCCTAGAACGTACACTTTCACTGCACCCTAGAAGGTACTCTTTCACTGCACCCTAGAACGTACACTTTCACTACACCCTAGAACATACACTTTCACTACACCCTAGAACGTACACTTTCACTACACCCTAGAACGTACATTTTCACTACACCCTAGAACGTACATTTTCACTACACCCTAAAACGTGCACATTCACTACACCCTAGAACGTACACTCGCACTACACCATAGAACGTACACTTTCACTACACCCTAGAACATGCACTTTTACTACACACTAGAACGTCCACTTTCACTACACCCTAGAACGTACACTTTCACTACACCCTAGAACGTACACTTTCACTACACCCTAGAACATACACTTTCACTACACCTTAGAACGTGCACCTTCACTACACCCTAAATCATGCCCATTCACTACACCCTAGAACGTACACTCGCACTACACCCTAGAACGTACACTTTCACTACACCCTAGAACGTCCACTTTCACTACACCCTAGAACGTATACTTTCACTACACCATAGATGTTACAATTTCATTACACCCTAGAATGTACACTTTCACTACACCCTAGAACGTACACTTTTACTTCAACCTGAATCGTACAATTTCACTACACCCTAGAATGTACACTTTTACTACAACCTAGAACGTACACTTTCACTACACTCTGGAATGTACACTTTCACTACACCATAGAACGTACACTTTCACTACACCCTAGAACGTGCAATTTCACTACAACCTACAATGTGCACTTTCACTACACCGTAGAACGTGCACTTTTACTACACCCTCGAACGTACACTTTCACTACACCCTCGAACGTACACTTTCACTACACCCTAGAACGTACACTTTCACTGCACCCTGAAACGTACACTTTCACTACACCCTAGAACGTACACTTTCACTACACCCTCGAACGTACACTTTCACTACACCCTAGAATGTACACTTTCACTGCACCCTGAACGTACACTTTCACTACACCCTAGAACGTGCAGTTTCACTACAACCTAGAACGTACACTTTCACTGCACCCTAGAACGTACACTTTCACTACACCCTAGAACATACACTATCACTACACCCTAGAATGTACACTTTCACCCCACCCTAGAAAATACACTTTCACTACACCCTAGAACATACACTTTCATTACACCATAGAACGTACACTTTCACTACACCCTAGAACATGCACTTTTACTACACCCTAGAACGTCCACTTTCACTACACCCTAGAACGTACACTTTCACTGCACCCTAGAAGGTACTCTTTCACTGCACCCTAGAACGTACACTTTCACTACACCCTAGAACATACACTTTCACTACACCCTAGAATGTACACTTTCACCCCACCCTAGAACATACACTTTCACTACACCCTAGAACGTACACTCTCACTACACCCTAGAACGTACACTTTCACTACACTCTAGAACGTACACTTTCACTACACCCTAGAACGTACACTTTCACTACACACTAGAACGTACATTTTCACCACACCCTAGAACGTGCACCTTCACTACACCCTAAAACGTGCACATTCACTACACCCTAGAACGTACACTCGCACTACACCATAGAACGTACACTTTCACTACACCCTAGAACATGCACTTTTACTACACCCTAGAACGTCCACTTTCACTACACCCTAGAACGTACACTTTCACTACACCCTAGAACTTACACTTTCACTACACCCTAGAACGTACACTTTCACTACACCTTAGAACGTGCACCTTCACTACACCCTAAAGCATGCCCATTCACTACACCCTAGAACGTACACTCGCACTACACCCTAGAACGTACACTTTCACTACACCCTAGAACGTGCACTTTCACTACACCCTAGAACGTACACTTTCACTACACCATAGATCTTACAATTTCATTACACCCAATAACGTACACTTTCACTACACCCTAAAACGCACACTTTTACTTCAACCTGAATCGTACAATTTCACTACACCCTAGAATGTACACTTTTACTACAACCTGGAACGTACACTTTCACTACACCCTGGAACCTACATTTTCACTACACCCGAGAACACACACCCTCACTACACCCTAGAACGCACACTTTCACTACATCCTAGAACGTACACTTTCACTACACCCTGGAATGTACACTTTCACTACACCATAAAACGTACACTTTCACTACACCCTAGAACGGGCACTTTCACTACAACCTAGAACATGCACTTTCACTACACCGTAGAACGTGCACTTTCACTACACCCTCGAACGTACACTTTCACTACACCCTCGAACGTACACTTTCACTACACCCTAGAACGTACACTTTCACTCACTGCACCCTGGAACGTACACTTTCACTACACCTTAGAACGTACACTTTCACTTCACCCTGGAACGCACACTTTCACTACACCCTAGAACGTACACTTTCACTACACCCTTGAACGTACACTTTCACTACACCCTAGAACGTACACTTTCACTGCACCCTGAAACGTACACTTTCACTACACCCTAGAACGTACACTTTCACTACACCCTCGAACGTACACTTTCACTACACCCTAGAACGTACACTTTCACTGCACTCTGGAACGTACACTTTCACTACACCCTAGAACGTGCACTTTCACTACAACCTAGAACGTACACTTTCACTGCACCCTAGAAAGTACACTTTCACTGCACCCTAGAACGTACACTTTCACTACACCCTCGAACATACACTTTCACTACACCCTAGAACGTACACTTTCACTGCACCCTAGAACGTACACTTTCACTACACTCTTGAACGTACACTTTCACTACACCCTGGAATGTACACTTTCACTGCACCCTAGAACGTACACTTTCACTGAACCCTAGAACGTACACTTTCACTACACCCTATAACGTACACTTTCACTACACCCTAGAACATGCACTTTTACTACACCCTAGAACGTCCACTTTCACTACACCCTAGAACGTACACTTTCACTACACCCTAGAACTTACACTTTCACTACACCCTAGAATGTACACTTTCACTACACCTTAGAACGTGCACCTTCACTACACCCTAAAACATGTCCATTCACTACACCCTAGAACGTACACTCGCACTACACCCTAGAACGTACACTTTCACTACACCCTAGAACGTGCACTTTCACTACACCCTAGAACGTATACTTTCACTACACCATAGATCTTACAATTTCATTACACCCAATAACGTACACTTTCACTACACCCTAGAACGTACACTTTTACTTCAACCTGAATCGTACAATTTCACTACACCCTAGAATGTACACTTTTACTACAACCTGGAACGTACACTTTCACTACACCCTGGAACCTACACTTTCACTACACCCGAGAACACACACCCTCACTACACCCTAGAACGTACACTTCCACTGCACCCTCGAACGTGCACTTTCACTACGCCCTAGAATGTACACTTTCACTACACCCTAGAACGTACACTTTCACAACATCCTAGAACGTACACCTTCACTACACCCTGGAATGTACACTTTCACTACACCATAGAACGTACACTTTCACTACACCCTAGAACGGGCACTTTCACTACAACCTAGAACGTGCACTTTCACTACACCGTAGAACGTGCACTTTCACTACACCCTCGAACGTACACTTTCACTACACCCTAGAACGTACACTTTCACTCACTGCACCCTGGAACGTACACTTTCACTACACCTTAGAACGTACACTTTCACTTCACCCTGGAACGTACACTTTCACTACACCCTAGAACGTACACTTTCACTACACCCTTGAACATACACTTTCACTACACCCTAGAACGTACACTTTCACTGCACCCTGAAACGTACACTTTCACTACACCCTAGAACGTACACTTTCACTACACCCTTGAACGTACACTTTCACTACACCCTAGAACGTACACTTTCATTGCACTCTGGAACGTACACTTTCACTACACCCTAGAACGTGCACTTTCACTACAACCTAGAACGTACACTTTCACTGCACGCTAGAAAGTACACTTTCACTGCACCCTAGAACGTACACTTTCACTACACCCTCGTACATACACTTTCACTACACCCTAGAACGTACACTTTCACTGCACCCTAGAACGTACACTTTCACTACACCCTATAACGTAAACTTTCACTACACCCTAGAACGTACACTTTCACTACACCCTGGAACGTACACTTTCACTACACCTTAGAACGTACACTTTCACTTCACCCTGGAACGTACACTTTCACTACACCCTAGAACGTACACTTTCACTACACCCTTGAACGTACACTTTCACTACACCCTAGAACATACACTTTCACTGCACCCTGAAACGTACACTTTCACTACACCCTAGAACGTACACTTTCACTACACCCTCGAACGTACATTTTCACTACACCCTAGAACGTACACTTTCACTGCACCCTGAACGTACACTTTCACTACACCCTAGAACGTGCACTTTCACTACATCCTAGAACATGCACTTTCACTACACCCTAGAACGTACACTTTCACTACACCCTAGAACGTACATTTTCACTACACCATAGAACGTACACTTTCATTACACCCTAGAACGTACACTTTCACAACACCCTAGAACGCACACTCTCACTACACCTTAGAACGTACACACCCACTACACCCTAGAACACACACTTTCACTGCACCCTAGAACGTACACTTTCAATACACCCTAGAACGTACACTTTCACTACACCCTAGAACGTACATTTTCACTACACCCTAGAACGTACATTTTCACTACACCCTAAAACGTGCACATTCACTACACCCTAGAACGTACACTCGCACTACACCATAGAACGTACACTTTCACTACACCCTAGAACATGCACTTTTACTACACGCTAGAACGTCCACTTTCACTACACCCTAGAACGTACACTTTCACTACACCCTAGAACGTACACTTTCACTACACCCTAGAACGTACACTTTCACTACACCTTAGAACGTGCACCTTCACTACACCCTAAATCATGCCCATTCACTACACCCTAGAACGTACACTCGCACTACACCCTAGAACGTACACTTTCACTACACCCTAGAACGTGCACTTTCACTACACCCTAGAACGTCCACTTTCACTACACCCTAGAACGTATACTTTCACTACACCATAGATCTTACAATTTCATTACACCCTAGAACGTACACTTTCACTACACCCTAGAACGTACACTTTTACTTCAACCTGAATCGTACAATTTCACTACACCCTAGAATGTACACTTTTACTACAACCTGGAACATACACTTTCACTACACTCTGGAACGTACACTTTCACTACACCCGACAACACACACACTCACTACACCCTAGAACGTACACTTCCACTGCACCCTCGAACGTGCACTTTCACTACGCCCTAGAACGTACACTTTCACTACACCCTAGAACGTACACTTTCACTACACCCTAGAACGTGCACTTTCACTACACCCTAGAACGTCCACTTTCACTACACCCTAGAACGTATACTTTCACTACACCATAGATCTTACAATTTCATTACACCCTAGAACGTACACTTTCACTACACCCTAGAACGTACACTTTTACTTCAACCTGAATCGTACAATTTCACTACACCCTAGAATGTACACTTTTACTACAACCTGGAACGTACACTTTCACTACACTCTGGAACGTACACTTTCACTACACCCGACAACACACACACTCACTACACCCTAGAACGTACACTTCCACTGCACCCTCGAACGTGCACTTTCACTACGCCCTAGAACGTACACTTTCACTACACCCTAGAACGTACACTTTCACTACACCATAGAACGTACACTTTCACTACACCCTAGAACATACACTTTCACTACACCCTAGAATGTACACTTTCACCCCACCCTAGAACATACACTTTCACTACACACTAGAACATACACTTTCATTACACCATAGAACGTCCACTTTCACTACACCCTAGAACGTACACTTTCACTACACCCTAGAACGTACACTTTCACTACACCCTAGAACGTACACTTTCACTACACCTTAGAACGTGCACCTTCACTACACCCTATAACGTACACTTTCACTACACCCTAGAACGTACACTTTCACTGCACCCTAGAAGGTACTCTTTCACTGCACCCTAGAACGTACACTTTCACTACACCCTAGAACATACACTTTCACTACACCCTAGAATGTACACTTTCACCCCACCCTAGAACATACACTTTCACTACACCCTAGAACGTACACTTTCACTACACCCTAGAACGTACATTTTCACTACACCCTAGAACGTACATTTTCACTACACCCTAAAACGTGCACATTCACTACACTCTAGAACGTACACTCGCACTACACCATAGAACGTACACTTTCACTACACCCTAGAACATGCACTTTTACTACACACTAGAACGTCCACTTTCACTACACCCTAGAACGTACACTTTCACTACACCCTAGAACGTACACTTTCACTACACCCTAGAACATACACTTTCACTACACCTTAGAACGTGCACCTTCACTACACCCTAAATCATGCCCATTCACTACACCCTAGAACGTACACTCGCACTACACCCTAGAACGTACACTTTCACTACACCCTAGAACGTCCACTTTCACTACACCCTAGAACGTATACTTTCACTACACCATAGATGTTACAATTTCATTACACCCTAGAATGTACACTTTCATTACACCCTAGAACGTACACTTTTACTTCAACCTGAATCGTACAATTTCACTACACCCTAGAATGTACACTTTTACTACAACCTGGAACGTACACTTTCACTACACTCTGGAACGTACACTTTCACTACACCCTATAACGTACACTTTCACTACACCCTAGAACGTACACTTTCACTACACCCTGGAACGTACACTTTAACTGCACCCTAGAACGTACACTTTCACTACACCCTAGAATGTATACTTTCACTACATCCTAGAAAGTACACTTTCACTACACCCTGGAATGTACACTTTCACTACACCATAGAACGTACACTTTCACTACACCCTAGAACGTGCAATTTCACTACAACCTACAACGTGCACTTTCACTACACCGTAGAACGTGCACTTTCACTACACCCTCGAACGTACACTTTCACTACACCCTCGAACATACACTTTCACTACACCCTAGAACGTACATTTTCACTGCACCCTGAAACGTACACTTTCACTACACCCTAGAACGTACACTTTCACTACACCCTCGAACGTACACTTTCACTACACCCTAGAATGTACACTTTCACTGCACCCTGAACGTACACTTTCACTACACCCTAGAACGTGCAGTTTCACTACAACCTAGAACGTACACTTTCACTGCACCCTAGAACGTACACTTTCACTACACCCTAGAACATACACTATCACTACACCCTAGAATGTACACTTTCACCCCACCCTAGAATATACACTTTCACTACATCCTAGAACATACACTTTCATTACACCATAGAACGTACACTTTCACTACACCCTAGAACATGCACTTTTACTACACCCTAGAACGTCCACTTTCACTACACCCTAGAACGTACACTTTCACTGCACCCTAGAAGGTACTCTTTCACTGCACCCTAGAACGTACACTTTCACTACACCCTAGAACATACACTTTCACTACACCCTAGAATGTACACTTTCACCCCACCCTAGAACATACACTTTCACTACACCCTAGAACGTACACTCTCACTACACCCTAGAACGTACACTTTCACTACACTCTAGAACGTACACTTTCACTACACCCTAGAACGTACACTTTCACTACACACTAGAACGTACATTTTCACCACACCCTAGAACGTGCACCTTCACTACACCCTAAAACGTGCACATTCACTACACCCTAGAACGTACACTCGCACTACACCATAGAACGTACACTTTCACTACACCCTAGAACATGCACTTTTACTACACCCTAGAACGTACACTTTCACTACACCCTAGAAAGTACACTTTCACTACACCCTAGAACTTACACTTTCACTACACCCTAGAACGTACACTTTCACTACACCTTAGAACGTGCACCTTCACTACACCCTAAATCATGCCCATTCACTACACCCTAGAACGTACACTCGCACTACACCCTAGAACGTACACTTTCACTACACCCTAGAACGTGCACTTTCACTACACCCTAGAACGTATACTTTCACTACACCATAGATCTTACAATTTCATTACACCCAATAACGTACACTTTCACTACACCCTAGAACGCACACTTTTACTTCAACCTGAATCGTACAATTTCACTACACCCTAGAATGTACACTTTTACTACAACCTGGAACGTACACTTTCACTACACCCTGGAACCTACACTTTCACTACACCCGAGAACACACACCCTCACTACACCCTAGAACGCACACTTCCACTGCACCCTCGAACGTGCACTTTCACTACGCCCTAGAACGTACACTTTCACTACACCCTAGAACGTACACTTTCACTACATCCTAGAACGTACACTTTCACTACACCCTGGAATGTACACTTTCACTACACCATAAAACGTACACTTTCACTACACCCTAGAACGGGCACTTTCACTACAACCTAGAACATGCACTTTCACTACACCGTAGAACGTGCACTTTCACTACACCCTCGAACGTACACTTTCACTACACCCTCGAACGTACACTTTCACTACACCCTAGAACGTACACTTTCACTCACTGCACCCTGGAACGTACACTTTCACTACACCTTAGAACGTACACTTTCACTTCACCCTGGAACGCACACTTTCACTACACCCTAGAACGTACACTTTCACTACACCCTTGAACGTACACTTTCACTACACCCTAGAACGTACACTTTCACTGCACCCTGAAACGTACACTTCCACTACACCCTAGAACGTACACTTTCACTACACCCTCGAACGTACACTTTCACTACACCCTAGAACGTACACTTTCACTGCACTCTGGAACGTACACTTTCACTACACCCTAGAACGTGCACTTTCACTACAACCTAGAACGTACACTTTCACTGCACCCTAGAAAGTACACTTTCACTGCACCCTAGAACGTACACTTTCACTACTCCCTCGAACATACACTTTCACTACACCCTAGAACGTACACTTTCACTGCACCCTAGAACGTACACTTTCGCTACACTCTTGAACGTACACTTTCACTACACCCTGGAATGTACACTTTCACTGCACCCTAGAACGTACACTTTCACTGAACCCTAGAACGTACACTTTCACTACACCCTATAACGTACACTTTCACTACACCCTAGAACATGCACTTTTACTACACCCTAGAACGTCCACTTTCACTACACCCTAGAACGTACACTTTCACTACACCCTAGAACTTACACTTTCACTACACCCTAGAATGTACACTTTCACTACACCTTAGAACGTGAACCTTCACTACACCCTAAAACATGCCCATTCACTACACCCTAGAACGTACACTCGCACTACACCCTAGAACGTACACTTTCACTACACCCTAGAACGTGCACTTTCACTACACCCTAGAACGTATACTTTCACTACACCATAGATCTTACAATTTCATTACACCCAATAACGTACACTTTCACTACACCCTAGAACGTACACTTTTACTTCAACCTGAATCGTACAATTTCACTACACCCTAGAATGTACACTTTTACTACAACCTGGAACGTACACTTTCACTACACCCTGGAACCTACACTTTCACTACACCCGAGAACACACACCCTCACTACACCCTAGAACGTACACTTCCACTGCACCCTCGAACGTGCACTTTCACTACGCCCTAGAATGTTCACTTTCACTACACCCTAGAACGTACACTTTCACAACATCCTAGAACGTACACCTTCACTACACCCTGGAATGTACACTTTCACTACACCATAGAACGTACACTTTCACTACACCCTAGAACGGGCACTTTCACTACAACCTAGAACGTGCACTTTCACTACACCGTAGAACGTGCACTTTTACTACACCCTCGAACGTACACTTTCACTACACCCTAGAACGTACACTTTCACTACACCCTAGAACATGCACTTTTACTACACCCTAGAACGTACACTTTCACTACACCCTAGAACGTACACTTTCACTACACCCTAGAACTTACACTTTCACTACACCCTAGAACGTACACTTTCACTACACCTTAGAACGTGCACCTTCACTACACCCTAAATCATGCCCATTCACTACACCCTAGAACGTACACTCGCACTACACCCTAGAACGTACACTTTCACTACACCCTAGAACGTGCACTTTCACTACACCCTAGAACGTATACTTTCACTACACCATAGATCTTACAATTTCATTACACCCAATAACGTACACTTTCACTACACCCTAGAACGCACACTTTTACTTCAACCTGAATCGTACAATTTCACTACACCCTAGAATGTACACTTTTACTACAACCTGGAACGTACACTTTCACTACACCCTGGAACCTACACTTTCACTACACCCGAGAACACACACCCTCACTACACCCTAGAACGCACACTTCCACTGCACCCTCGAACGTGCACTTTCACTACGCCCTAGAACGTACACTTTCACTACACCCTAGAACGTACACTTTCACTACATCCTAGAACGTACACTTTCACTACACCCTGGAATGTACACTTTCACTACACCATAAAACGTACACTTTCACTACACCCTAGAACGGGCACTTTCACTACAACCTAGAACATGCACTTTCACTACACCGTAGAACGTGCACTTTCACTACACCCTCGAACGTACACTTTCACTACACCCTCGAACGTACACTTTCACTACACCCTAGAACGTACACTTTCACTCACTGCACCCTGGAACGTACACTTTCACTACACCTTAGAACGTACACTTTCACTTCACCCTGGAACGCACACTTTCACTACACCCTAGAACGTACACTTTCACTACACCCTTGAACGTACACTTTCACTACACCCTAGAACGTACACTTTCACTGCACCCTGAAACGTACACTTCCACTACACCCTAGAACGTACACTTTCACTACACCCTCGAACGTACACTTTCACTACACCCTAGAACGTACACTTTCACTGCACTCTGGAACGTACACTTTCACTACACCCTAGAACGTGCACTTTCACTACAACCTAGAACGTACACTTTCACTGCACCCTAGAAAGTACACTTTCACTGCACCCTAGAACGTACACTTTCACTACTCCCTCGAACATACACTTTCACTACACCCTAGAACGTACACTTTCACTGCACCCTAGAACGTACACTTTCGCTACACTCTTGAACGTACACTTTCACTACACCCTGGAATGTACACTTTCACTGCACCCTAGAACGTACACTTTCACTGAACCCTAGAACGTACACTTTCACTACACCCTATAACGTACACTTTCACTACACCCTAGAACATGCACTTTTACTACACCCTAGAACGTCCACTTTCACTACACCCTAGAACGTACACTTTCACTACACCCTAGAACTTACACTTTCACTACACCCTAGAATGTACACTTTCACTACACCTTAGAACGTGAACCTTCACTACACCCTAAAACATGCCCATTCACTACACCCTAGAACGTACACTCGCACTACACCCTAGAACGTACACTTTCACTACACCCTAGAACGTGCACTTTCACTACACCCTAGAACGTATACTTTCACTACACCATAGATCTTACAATTTCATTACACCCAATAACGTACACTTTCACTACACCCTAGAACGTACACTTTTACTTCAACCTGAATCGTACAATTTCACTACACCCTAGAATGTACACTTTTACTACAACCTGGAACGTACACTTTCACTACACCCTGGAACCTACACTTTCACTACACCCGAGAACACACACCCTCACTACACCCTAGAACGTACACTTCCACTGCACCCTCGAACGTGCACTTTCACTACGCCCTAGAATGTTCACTTTCACTACACCCTAGAACGTACACTTTCACAACATCCTAGAACGTACACCTTCACTACACCCTGGAATGTACACTTTCACTACACCATAGAACGAACACTTTCACTACACCCTAGAACGGGCACTTTCACTACAACCTAGAACGTGCACTTTCACTACACCGTAGAACGTGCACTTTTACTACACCCTCGAACGTACACTTTCACTACACCCTAGAACGTACACTTTCACTCACTGCACCCTGGAACGTACACTTTCACTACTCCTTAGAACGTACACTTTCACTTCACCCTGGAACGTACACTTTCACTACACCCTAGAACGTACACTTTCACTACACCCTTGAAGTTACACTTTCACTACACCCTAGAACGTACACTTTCACTGCACCCTGAAACGTACACTTTCACTACACCCTAGAACGTACACTTTCACTACACCCTTGAACGTACACTTTCACTACACCCTAGAACGCACACTTTCACTGCACTCTGGAACGTACACTTTCACTACACCCTAGAACGTGCACTTTCACTACAACCTAGAACGTACACTTTCACTGCACGCTAGAAAGTACACTTTCACTGCACCCTAGAACGTACACTTTCACTACACCCTCGTACATACACTTTCATTACACCCTAGAACGTACACTTTCACTGCACCCTAGAACGTACACTTTCACTACACCCTATAACGTACACTTTCACTACACCCTAGAACGTACACTTTCACTACACCCTGGAACGTACACTTTCACTACACCTTAGAACGTACACTTTCACTTCACCCTGGAACGTACACTTTCACTACACCCTAGAACGTACACTTTCACTACACCCTTGAACGTACACTTTCACTACACCCTAGAACATACACTTTCACTGCACCCTGAAACGTACACTTTCACTACACCCTAGAACGTACACTTTCACTACACCCTCGAACGTACATTTTCACTACACCCTAGAACGTACACTTTCACTGCACCCTGAACGTACACTTTCACTACACCCTAGAACGTGCACTTTCACTACAACCTAGAACGTACACTTTCACTACACCCTAGAATGTACACTTTCACCTCACCCTAGAACATACACTTTCACTACACCCTAGAACGTACACTCTCACTACACCCTAGAACGTTCACTTTCACTACACCCTAGAACGTACACTTTCACTACACCCTAGAACGTACACTTTCACTACACCCTAGAACATACACTTTCACTACACCTTAGAACGTGCACCTTCACTACACCCTAAATCATGCCCATTCACTACACCCTAGAACGTACACTCGCACTACACCCTAGAACGTACACTTTCACTACACCCTAGAACGTCCACTTTCACTACACCCTAGAACGTATACTTTCACTACACCATAGATGTTACAATTTCATTACACCCTAGAATGTACACTTTCACTACACCCTAGAACGTACACTTTTACTTCAACCTGAATCGTACAATTTCACTACACCCTAGAATGTACACTTTTACTACAACCTGGAACGTACACTTTCACTACACTCTGGAACGTACACTTTCACTACACCCTATAACGTACACTTTCACTACACCCTAGAACGTACACTTTCACTACACCCTGGAACGTACACTTTAACTGCACCCTAGAACGTACACTTTCACTACACCCTAGAATGTATACTTTCACTACATCCTAGAAAGTACACTTTCACTACACCCTGGAATGTACACTTTCACTACACCATAGAACGTACACTTTCACTACACCCTAGAACGTGCAATTTCACTACAACCTACAACGTGCACTTTCACTACACCGTAGAACGTGCACTTTCACTACACCCTCGAACGTACACTTTCACTACACCCTCGAACATACACTTTCACTACACCCTAGAACGTACATTTTCACTGCACCCTGAAACGTACACTTTCACTACACCCTAGAACGTACACTTTCACTACACCCTCGAACGTACACTTTCACTACACCCTAGAATGTACACTTTCACTGCACCCTGAACGTACACTTTCACTACACCCTAGAACGTGCAGTTTCACTACAACCTAGAACGTACACTTTCACTGCACCCTAGAACGTACACTTTCACTACACCCTAGAACATACACTATCACTACACCCTAGAATGTACACTTTCACCCCACCCTAGAATATACACTTTCACTACACCCTAGAACATACACTTTCATTACACCATAGAACGTACACTTTCACTACACCCTAGAACATGCACTTTTACTACACCCTAGAACGTCCACTTTCACTACACCCTAGAACGTACACTTTCACTGCACCCTAGAAGGTACTCTTTCACTGCACCCTAGAACGTACACTTTCACTACACCCTAGAACATACACTTTCACTACACCCTAGAATGTACACTTTCACCCCACCCTAGAACATACACTTTCACTACACCCTAGAACGTACACTCTCACTACACCCTAGAACGTACACTTTCACTACACTCTAGAACGTACACTTTCACTACACCCTAGAACGTACACTTTCACTACACACTAGAACGTACATTTTCACCACACCCTAGAACGTGCACCTTCACTACACCCTAAAACGTGCACATTCACTACACCCTAGAACGTACACTCGCACTACACCATAGAACGTACACTTTCACTACACCCTAGAACATGCACTTTTACTACACCCTAGAACGTACACTTTCACTACACCCTAGAACGTACACTTTCACTACACCCTAGAACTTACACTTTCACTACACCCTAGAACGTACACTTTCACTACACCTTAGAACGTGCACCTTCACTACACCCTAAATCATGCCCATTCACTACACCCTAGAACGTACACTCGCACTACACCCTAGAACGTACACTTTCACTACACCCTAGAACGTGCACTTTCACTACACCCTAGAACGTATACTTTCACTACACCATAGATCTTACAATTTCATTACACCCAATAACGTACACTTTCACTACACCCTAGAACGCACACTTTTACTTCAACCTGAATCGTACAATTTCACTACACCCTAGAATGTACACTTTTACTACAACCTGGAACGTACACTTTCACTACACCCTGGAACCTACACTTTCACTACACCCGAGAACACACACCCTCACTACACCCTAGAACGCACACTTCCACTGCACCCTCGAACGTGCACTTTCACTACGCCCTAGAACGTACACTTTCACTACACCCTAGAACGTACACTTTCACTACATCCTAGAACGTACACTTTCACTACACCCTGGAATGTACACTTTCACTACACCATAAAACGTACACTTTCACTACACCCTAGAACGGGCACTTTCACTACAACCTAGAACATGCACTTTCACTACACCGTAGAACGTGCACTTTCACTACACCCTCGAACGTACACTTTCACTACACCCTCGAACGTACACTTTCACTACACCCTAGAACGTACACTTTCACTCACTGCACCCTGGAACGTACACTTTCACTACACCTTAGAACGTACACTTTCACTTCACCCTGGAACGCACACTTTCACTACACCCTAGAACGTACACTTTCACTACACCCTTGAACGTACACTTTCACTACACCCTAGAACGTACACTTTCACTGCACCCTGAAACGTACACTTCCACTACACCCTAGAACGTACACTTTCACTACACCCTCGAACGTACACTTTCACTACACCCTAGAACGTACACTTTCACTGCACTCTGGAACGTACACTTTCACTACACCCTAGAACGTGCACTTTCACTACAACCTAGAACGTACACTTTCACTGCACCCTAGAAAGTACACTTTCACTGCACCCTAGAACGTACACTTTCACTACTCCCTCGAACATACACTTTCACTACACCCTAGAACGTACACTTTCACTGCACCCTAGAACGTACACTTTCGCTACACTCTTGAACGTACACTTTCACTACACCCTGGAATGTACACTTTCACTGCACCCTAGAACGTACACTTTCACTGAACCCTAGAACGTACACTTTCACTACACCCTATAACGTACACTTTCACTACACCCTAGAACATGCACTTTTACTACACCCTAGAACGTCCACTTTCACTACACCCTAGAACGTACACTTTCACTACACCCTAGAACTTACACTTTCACTACACCCTAGAATGTACACTTTCACTACACCTTAGAACGTGAACCTTCACTACACCCTAAAACATGCCCATTCACTACACCCTAGAACGTACACTCGCACTACACCCTAGAACGTACACTTTCACTACACCCTAGAACGTGCACTTTCACTACACCCTAGAACGTATACTTTCACTACACCATAGATCTTACAATTTCATTACACCCAATAACGTACACTTTCACTACACCCTAGAACGTACACTTTTACTTCAACCTGAATCGTACAATTTCACTACACCCTAGAATGTACACTTTTACTACAACCTGGAACGTACACTTTCACTACACCCTGGAACCTACACTTTCACTACACCCGAGAACACACACCCTCACTACACCCTAGAACGTACACTTCCACTGCACCCTCGAACGTGCACTTTCACTACGCCCTAGAATGTTCACTTTCACTACACCCTAGAACGTACACTTTCACAACATCCTAGAACGTACACCTTCACTACACCCTGGAATGTACACTTTCACTACACCATAGAACGTACACTTTCACTACACCCTAGAACGGGCACTTTCACTACAACCTAGAACGTGCACTTTCACTACACCGTAGAACGTGCACTTTTACTACACCCTCGAACGTACACTTTCACTACACCCTAGAACGTACACTTTCACTCACTGCACCCTGGAACGTACACTTTCACTACACCTTAGAACGTACACTTTCACTTCACCCTGGAACGTACACTTTCACTACACCCTAGAACGTACACTTTCACTACACCCTTGAACTTACACTTTCACTACACCCTAGAACGTACACTTTCACTGCACCCTGAAACGTACACTTTCACTACACCCTAGAACGTACACTTTCACTACACCCTTGAACGTACACTTTCACTACACCCTAGAACGCACACTTTCACTGCACTCTGGAACGTACACTTTCACTACACCCTAGAACGTGCACTTTCACTACAACCTAGAACGTACACTTTCACTGCACGCTAGAAAGTACACTTTCACTGCACCCTAGAACGTACACTTTCACTACACCCTCGTACATACACTTTCATTACACCCTAGAACGTACACTTTCACTGCACCCTAGAACGTACACTTTCACTACACCCTATAACGTACACTTTCACTACACCCTAGAACGTACACTTTCACTACACCCTGGAACGTACACTTTCACTACACCTTAGAACGTACACTTTCACTTCACCCTGGAACGTACACTTTCACTACACCCTAGAACGTACACTTTCACTACACCCTTGAACGTACACTTTCACTACACCCTAGAACATACACTTTCACTGCACCCTGAAACGTACACTTTCACTACACCCTAGAACGTACACTTTCACTACACCCTCGAACGTACATTTTCACTACACCCTAGAACGTACACTTTCACTGCACCCTGAACGTACACTTTCACTACACCCTAGAACGTGCACTTTCACTACAACCTAGAACGTACACTTTCACTACACCCTAGAATGTACACTTTCACCTCACCCTAGAACATACACTTTCACTACACCCTAGAACGTACACTCTCACTACACCCTAGAACGTTCACTTTCACTACACCCTAGAACGTACACTTTCACTACACCCTAGAATATACACTTTCACTACACCCTAGAACATACACTTTCATTACACCATAGAACGTACACTTTCACTACACCCTAGAACATGCACTTTTACTACACCCTAGAACGTCCACTTTCACTACACCCTAGAACGTACACTTTCACTGCACCCTAGAAGGTACTCTTTCACTGCACCCTAGAACGTACACTTTCACTACACCCTAGAACATACACTTTCACTACACCCTAGAATGTACACTTTCACCCCACCCTAGAACATACACTTTCACTACACCCTAGAACGTACACTCTCACTACACCCTAGAACGTACACTTTCACTACACTCTAGAACGTACACTTTCACTACACCCTAGAACGTACACTTTCACTACACACTAGAACGTACATTTTCACCACACCCTAGAACGTGCACCTTCACTACACCCTAAAACGTGCACATTCACTACACCCTAGAACGTACACTCGCACTACACCATAGAACGTACACTTTCACTACACCCTAGAACATGCACTTTTACTACACCCTAGAACGTACACTTTCACTACACCCTAGAACGTACACTTTCACTACACCCTAGAACTTACACTTTCACTACACCCTAGAACGTACACTTTCACTACACCTTAGAACGTGCACCTTCACTACACCCTAAATCATGCCCATTCACTACACCCTAGAACGTACACTCGCACTACACCCTAGAACGTACACTTTCACTACACCCTAGAACGTGCACTTTCACTACACCCTAGAACGTATACTTTCACTACACCATAGATCTTACAATTTCATTACACCCAATAACGTACACTTTCACTACACCCTAGAACGCACACTTTTACTTCAACCTGAATCGTACAATTTCACTACACCCTAGAATGTACACTTTTACTACAACCTGGAACGTACACTTTCACTACACCCTGGAACCTACACTTTCACTACACCCGAGAACACACACCCTCACTACACCCTAGAACGCACACTTCCACTGCACCCTCGAACGTGCACTTTCACTACGCCCTAGAACGTACACTTTCACTACACCCTAGAACGTACACTTTCACTACATCCTAGAACGTACACTTTCACTACACCCTGGAATGTACACTTTCACTACACCATAAAACGTACACTTTCACTACACCCTAGAACGGGCACTTTCACTACAACCTAGAACATGCACTTTCACTACACCGTAGAACGTGCACTTTCACTACACCCTCGAACGTACACTTTCACTACACCCTCGAACGTACACTTTCACTACACCCTAGAACGTACACTTTCACTCACTGCACCCTGGAACGTACACTTTCACTACACCTTAGAACGTACACTTTCACTTCACCCTGGAACGCACACTTTCACTACACCCTAGAACGTACACTTTCACTACACCCTTGAACGTACACTTTCACTACACCCTAGAACGTACACTTTCACTGCACCCTGAAACGTACACTTCCACTACACCCTAGAACGTACACTTTCACTACACCCTCGAACGTACACTTTCACTACACCCTAGAACGTACACTTTCACTGCACTCTGGAACGTACACTTTCACTACACCCTAGAACGTGCACTTTCACTACAACCTAGAACGTACACTTTCACTGCACCCTAGAAAGTACACTTTCACTGCACCCTAGAACGTACACTTTCACTACTCCCTCGAACATACACTTTCACTACACCCTAGAACGTACACTTTCACTGCACCCTAGAACGTACACTTTCGCTACACTCTTGAACGTACACTTTCACTACACCCTGGAATGTACACTTTCACTGCACCCTAGAACGTACACTTTCACTGAACCCTAGAACGTACACTTTCACTACACCCTATAACGTACACTTTCACTACACCCTAGAACATGCACTTTTACTACACCCTAGAACGTCCACTTTCACTACACCCTAGAACGTACACTTTCACTACACCCTAGAACTTACACTTTCACTACACCCTAGAATGTACACTTTCACTACACCTTAGAACGTGAACCTTCACTACACCCTAAAACATGCCCATTCACTACACCCTAGAACGTACACTCGCACTACACCCTAGAACGTACACTTTCACTACACCCTAGAACGTGCACTTTCACTACACCCTAGAACGTATACTTTCACTACACCATAGATCTTACAATTTCATTACACCCAATAACGTACACTTTCACTACACCCTAGAACGTACACTTTTACTTCAACCTGAATCGTACAATTTCACTACACCCTAGAATGTACACTTTTACTACAACCTGGAACGTACACTTTCACTACACCCTGGAACCTACACTTTCACTACACCCGAGAACACACACCCTCACTACACCCTAGAACGTACACTTCCACTGCACCCTCGAACGTGCACTTTCACAACGCCCTAGAATGTTCACTTTCACTACACCCTAGAACGTACACTTTCACAACATCCTAGAACGTACACCTTCACTACACCCTGGAATGTACACTTTCACTACACCATAGAACGTACACTTTCACTACACCCTAGAACGGGCACTTTCACTACAACCTAGAACGTGCACTTTCACTACACCGTAGAACGTGCACTTTTACTACACCCTCGAACGTACACTTTCACTACACCCTAGAACGTACACTTTCACTCACTGCACCCTGGAACGTACACTTTCACTACACCTTAGAACGTACACTTTCACTTCACCCTGGAACGTACACTTTCACTACACCCTAGAACGTACACTTTCACTACACCCTTGAACTTACACTTTCACTACACCCTAGAACGTACACTTTCACTGCACCCTGAAACGTACACTTTCACTACACCCTAGAACGTACACTTTCACTACACCCTTGAACGTACACTTTCACTACACCCTAGAACGCACACTTTCACTGCACTCTGGAACGTACACTTTCACTACACCCTAGAACGTGCACTTTCACTACAACCTAGAACGTACACTTTCACTGCACGCTAGAAAGTACACTTTCACTGCACCCTAGAACGTACACTTTCACTACACCCTCGTACATACACTTTCATTACACCCTAGAACGTACACTTTCACTGCACCCTAGAACGTACACTTTCACTACACCCTATAACGTACACTTTCACTACACCCTAGAACGTACACTTTCACTACACCCTGGAACGTACACTTTCACTACACCTTAGAACGTACACTTTCACTTCACCCTGGAACGTACACTTTCACTACACCCTAGAACGTACACTTTCACTACACCCTTGAACGTACACTTTCACTACACCCTAGAACATACACTTTCACTGCACCCTGAAACGTACACTTTCACTACACCCTAGAACGTACACTTTCACTACACCCTCGAACGTACATTTTCACTACACCCTAGAACGTACACTTTCACTGCACCCTGAACGTACACTTTCACTACACCCTAGAACGTGCACTTTCACTACAACCTAGAACGTACACTTTCACTACACCCTAGAATGTACACTTTCACCTCACCCTAGAACATACACTTTCACTACACCCTAGAACGTACACTCTCACTACACCCTAGAACGTTCACTTTCACTACACCCTAGAACGTACACTTTCACTACACCCTAGAACGTACACTTTCACTACACCCTAGAACGTACATTTTCACTACACCCTAGAACGTGCACCTTCACTACACCCTAAAACGTGCACATTCACTACACCCTAGAACGTACACTCGCACTACACCATAGAACGTACACTTTCACTACACCCTAGAACATACACTTTCACTACACCCTCTAAGGTAAACTTTCACTACACCCTGAAACGTACACTTTCACTATATCCTAGAACATGCACTTTCACTACACCATAGAACGTACACTTTCACTACACCCCAGAACATACACTTTCAGTACACCTGGAACGTACACTTTACCTGCACCCTAGAACGTACAATCCCACTACACCCTAAAACTTACCTCCCACTACACCCTATACCGTACACTTTCACTACACCCTAGAACCTACACTTTCACTACACCCTTACCTGCCACTACACCCTATAACGTACACTTTCATTGCACCCTGGAAGGTACACTTTCACTACACCCTAGAACGTTCACTTTCACTAAACCCTAGAACGTACACTCTCACTACACCCCCCAGAACGTACACTTTCACTACACCCTAGAACGTACACTCTCACTACACCCTAGAACGTACACTTTCACTACACCCTAGAACGTACACTTTCACTACACCCTAGAACGTACACTTTCACTACACCCTAGAACGTGCACTTTCACTACATCCTAGAACATGCACTTTCACTACACCCTAGAACGTACACTTTCACTACACCCTAGAACGTACATTTTCACTACACCATAGAACGTACACTTTCATTACACCCTAGAACGTACACTTTCACAACACCCTAGAACGCACACTCTCACTACACCTTAGAACGTACACTCCCACTACACCCTAGAACACACACTTTCACTGCACCCTAGAACGTACACTTTCAATACACCCTAGAACGTACACTTTCACTACACCCTAGAACGTACATTTTCACTACACCCTAGAACGTACATTTTCACTACACCCTAAAACGTGCACATTCACTACACCCTAGAACGTACACTCGCACTACACCATAGAACGTACACTTTCACTACACCCTAGAACATGCACTTTTACTACACGCTAGAACGTCCACTTTCACTACACCCTAGAACGTACACTTTCACTACACCCTAGAACGTACACTTTCACTACACCCTAGAACGTACACTTTCACTACACCCTAGAACGTACACTCGCACTACAGCCTAGAACGTACACTTTCACTACACCCTAGAACGTGCACTTTCACTACACCCTAGAACGTCCACTTTCACTACACCCTAGAACGTATACTTTCACTACACCATAGATCTTACAATTTCATTACACCCTAGAACGTACACTTTCACTACACCCTAGAACGTACACTTTTACTTCAACCTGAATCGTACAATTTCACTACACCCTAGAATGTACACTTTTACTACAACCTGGAACGTACACTTTCACTACACTCTGGAACGTACACTTTCACTATACCCGACAACACACACACTCACTACACCCTAGAACGTACACTTCCATTGCACCCTCGAACGTGCACTTTCACTACGCCCTAGAACGTACACTTTCACTACACCCTAGAACGTACACTTTCACTACACCCTGGAACGTACACTTTAACTGCACCCTAGAACGTACAATCCCACTACACCCTAAAACTTACCTGCCACTACACCCAATAACGTACACTTTCATTGCACCCTGGAAGGTACACTTTCACTACACTCTAGAACGTTCACTTTCACTAAACCCTAGAACGTACACTCTCACTACACCCTAGAACGTACACTTTCACTACACCCTAGAACGTACACTCTCACTACACCCTAGAACGTTCACTTTCACTACACCCTAGAACGTACACTCTCACTACACCCTAGAACGTACACTTTCACTACACCCTAGAACGTGCACTTTCACTACATCCTAGAACATGCACTTTCACTACACCCTAGAACGTACACTTTCACTACACCCTAGAACGTACATTTTCACTACACCATAGAACGTACACTTTCATTACACCCTAGAACGTACACTTTCACAACACCCTAGAACGCACACTCTCACTACACCTTAGAACGTACACACCTACTACACCCTAGAACACACACTTTCACTGCACCCTAGAACGTACACTTTCAATACACCCTAGAACGTACACTTTCACTACACCCTAGAACGTACATTTTCACTACACCCTAGAACGTACATTTTCACTACACCCTAAAACGTGCACATTCACTACACCCTAGAACGTACACTCGCACTACACCATAGAACGTACACTTTCACTACACCCTAGAACATGCACTTTTACTACACGCTAGAACGTCCACTTTCACTACACCCTAGAACGTACACTTTCACTACACCCTAGAACGTACACTTTCACTACACCCTAGAACGTACACTTTCACTACACCTTAGAACGTGCACCTTCACTACACCCTAAATCATGCCCATTCACTACACCCTAGAACGTACACTCGCACTACACCCTAGAACGTACACTTTCACAACACCCTAGAACGTGCACTTTCACTACACCCTAGAACGTCCACTTTCACTACACCCTAGAACGTATACTTTCACTACACCATAGATCTTACAATTTCATTACACCCTAGAACGTACACTTTCACTACACCCTAGAACGTACACTTTTACTTCAACCTGAATCGTACAATTTCACTACACCCTAGAATGTACACTTTTACTACAACCTGGAACGTACACTTTCACTACACTCTGGAACGTACACTTTCACTATACCCGACAACACACACACTCACTACACCCTAGAACGTACACTTCCATTGCACCCTCGAACGTGCACTTTCACTACGCCCTAGAACGTACACTTTCACTACACCCTAGAACGTACACTTTCACTACACCCTGGAACGTACACTTTAACTGTACCCTAGAACGTACAATCCCACTACACCCTAAAACTTACCTGCCACTACACCCAATAACGTACACTTTCATTGCACCCTGGAAGGTACACTTTCACTACACTCTAGAACGTTCACTTTCACTAAACCCTAGAACGTACACTCTCACTACACCCTAGAACGTACACTTTCACTACACCCTAGAACGTACACTCTCACTACACCCTAGAACGTACACTTTCACTACACCCTAGAACGTGCACTTTCACTACATCCTAGAACATGCACTTTCACTACACCCTAGAACGTACACTTTCACTACACCCTAGAACGTACATTTTCACTACACCATAGAACGTACACTTTCATTACACCCTAGAACGTACACTTTCACAACACCCTAGAACGCACACTCTCACTACACCTTAGAACGTACACACCCACTACACCCTAGAACACACACTTTCACTGCACCCTAGAACGTACACTTTCAATACACCCTAGAACGTACACTTTCACTACACCCTAGAACGTACATTTTCACTACACCCTAGAACGTACATTTTCACTACACCCTAAAACGTGCACATTCACTACACCCTAGAACGTACACTCGCACTACACCATAGAACGTACACTTTCACTACACCCTAGAACATGCACTTTTACTACACGCTAGAACGTCCACTTTCACTGCACCCTGAAACGTACACTTTCACTACACCCTAGAACGTACACTTTCACTACACCCTTGAACGTACACTTTCACTACACCCTAGAACGCACACTTTCACTGCACTCTGGAACGTACACTTTCACTACACCCTAGAACGTGCACTTTCACTACAACCTAGAACGTACACTTTCACTGCACGCTAGAAAGTACACTTTCACTGCACCCTAGAACGTACACTTTCACTACACCCTCGTACATACACTTTCATTACACCCTAGAACGTACACTTTCACTGCACCCTAGAACGTACACTTTCACTACACCCTATAACGTACACTTTCACTACACCCTAGAACGTACACTTTCACTACAACCTGGAACGTACACTTTCACTACACCTTAGAACGTACACTTTCACTTCACCCTGGAACGTACACTTTCACTACACCCTAGAACGTACACTTTCACTACACCCTTGAACGTACACTTTCACTACACCCTAGAACATACACTTTCACTGCACCCTGAAACGTACACTTTCACTACACCCTAGAACGTACACTTTCACTACACCCTCGAACGTACATTTTCACTACACCCTAGAACGTACACTTTCACTGCACCCTGAACGTACACTTTCACTACACCCTAGAACGTGCAATTTCACTACAACCTAGAACGTACACTTTCACTACACCCTAGAATGTACACTTTCACCTCACCCTAGAACATACACTTTCACTACACCCTAGAACGTACACTCTCACTACACCCTAGAACGTTCACTTTCACTACACCCTAGAACGTACACTTTCACTACACCCTAGAACGTACACTTTCACTACACCCTAGAACGTACATTTTCACTACACCCTAGAACGTGCACCTTCACTACACCCTAAAACGTGCACATTCACTACACCCTAGAACGTACACTCGCACTACACCATAGAACGTACACTTTCACTACACCCTAGAACATACACTTTCACTACACCCTCTAAGGTAAACTTTCACTACACCCTGAAACGTACACTTTCACTATATCCTAGAACATGCACTTTCACTACACCATAGAACGTACACTTTCACTACACCCCAGAACATACACTTTCAGTACACCTGGAACGTACACTTTACCTGCACCCTAGAACGTACAATCCCACTACACCCTAAAACTTACCTCCCACTACACCCTATACCGTACACTTTCACTACACCCTAGAACCTACACTTTCACTACACCCTTACCTGCCACTACACCCTATAACGTACACTTTCATTGCACCCTGGAAGGTACACTTTCACTACACCCTAGAACGTTCACTTTCACTAAACCCTAGAACGTACACTCTCACTACACCCCCCAGAACGTACACTTTCACTACACCCTAGAACGTACACTCTCACTACACCCTAGAACGTACACTTTCACTACACCCTAGAACGTACACTTTCACTACACCCTAGAACGTACACTTTCACTACACCCTAGAACGTGCACTTTCACTACATCCTAGAACATGCACTTTCACTACACCCTAGAACGTACACTTTCACTACACCCTAGAACGTACATTTTCACTACACCATAGAACGTACACTTTCATTACACCCTAGAACGTACACTTTCACAACACCCTAGAACGCACACTCTCACTACACCTTAGAACGTACACTCCCACTACACCCTAGAACACACACTTTCACTGCACCCTAGAACGTACACTTTCAATACACCCTAGAACGTACACTTTCACCACACCCTAGAACGTACATTTTCACTACACCCTAGAACGTACATTTTCACTACACCCTAAAACGTGCACATTCACTACACCCTAGAACGTACACTCGCACTACACCATAGAACGTACACTTTCACTACACCCTAGAACATGCACTTTTACTACACGCTAGAACGTCCACTTTCACTACACCCTAGAACGTACACTTTCACTACACCCTAGAACGTACACTTTCACTACACCCTAGAACGTACACTTTCACTACACCCTAGAACGTACACTCGCACTACAGCCTAGAACGTACACTTTCACTACACCCTAGAACGTGCACTTTCACTACACCCTAGAACGTCCACTTTCACTACACCCTAGAACGTATACTTTCACTACACCATAGATCTTACAATTTCATTACACCCTAGAACGTACACTTTCACTACACCCTAGAACGTACACTTTTACTTCAACCTGAATCGTACAATTTCACTACACCCTAGAATGTACACTTTTACTACAACCTGGAACGTACACTTTCACTACACTCTGGAACGTACACTTTCACTATACCCGACAACACACACACTCACTACACCCTAGAACGTACACTTCCATTGCACCCACGAACGTGCACTTTCACTACGCCCTAGAACGTACACTTTCACTACACCCTAGAACGTACACTTTCACTACACCCTGGAACGTACACTTTAACTGCACCCTAGAACGTACAATCCCACTACACCCTAAAACTTACCTGCCACTACACCCAATAACGTACACTTTCATTGCACCCTGGAAGGTACACTTTCACTACACTCTAGAACGTTCACTTTCACTAAACCCTAGAACGTACACTCTCACTACACCCTAGAACGTACACTTTCACTACACCCTAGAACGTACACTCTCACTACACCCTAGAACGTTCACTTTCACTACACCCTAGAACGTACACTCTCACTACACCCTAGAACGTACACTTTCACTACTCCCTAGAACGTGCACTTTCACTACATCCTAGAACATGCACTTTCACTACACCCTAGAACGTACACTTTCACTACACCCTAGAACGTACATTTTCACTACACCATAGAACGTACACTTTCATTACACCCTAGAACGTACACTTTCACAACACCCTAGAACGCACACTCTCACTACACCTTAGAACGTACACACCCACTACACCCTAGAACACACACTTTCACTGCACCCTAGAACGTACACTTTCAATACACCCTAGAACGTACACTTTCACTACACCCTAGAACGTACATTTTCACTACACCCTAGAACGTACATTTTCACTACACCCTAAAACGTGCACATTCACTACACCCTAGAACGTACACTCGCACTACACCATAGAACGTACACTTTCACTACACCCTAGAACATGCACTTTTACTACACGCTAGAACGTCCACTTTCACTACACCCTAGAACGTACACTTTCACTACACCCTAGAACGTACACTTTCACTACACCCTAGAACGTACACTTTCACTACACCTTAGAACGTGCACCTTCATTACACCCTAAATCATGCCCATTCACTACACCCTAGAACGTACACTCGCACTACACCCTAGAACGTACACTTTCACAACACCCTAGAACGTGCACTTTCACTACACCCTAGAACGTCCACTTTCACTACACCCTAGAACGTATACTTTCACTACACCATAGATCTTACAATTTCATTACACCCTAGAACGTACACTTTCACTACACCCTAGAACGTACACTTTTACTTCAACCTGAATCGTACAATTTCACTACACCCTAGAATGTACACTTTTACTACAACCTGGAACGTACACTTTCACTACACTCTGGAACGTACACTTTCACTATACCCGACAACACACACACTCACTACACCCTAGAACGTACACTTCCATTGCACCCTCGAACGTGCACTTTCACTACGCCCTAGAACGTACACTTTCACTACACCCTAGAACGTACACTTTCACTACACCCTGGAACGTACACTTTAACTGCACCCTAGAACGTACAATCCCACTACACCCTAAAACTTACCTGCCACTACACCCAATAACGTACACTTTCATTGCACCCTGGAAGGTACACTTTCACTACACTCTAGAACGTTCACTTTCACTAAACCCTAGAACGTACACTCTCACTACACCCTAGAACGTACACTTTCACTACACCCTAGAACGTACACTCTCACTACACCCTAGAACGTTCACTTTCACTACACCCAAGAACGTACACTCTCACTACACCCTAGAACGTACACTTTCACTACACCCTAGAACGTGCACTTTCACTACATCCTAGAACATGCACTTTCACTACACCCTAGAACGTACACTTTCACTACACCCTAGAACGTACATTTTCACTACACCATAGAACGTACACTTTCATTACACCCTAGAACGTACACTTTCACAACACCCTAGAACGCACACTCTCACTACACCTTAGAACGTACACACCCACTACACCCTAGAACACACACTTTCACTGCACCCTAGAACGTACACTTTCAATACACCCTAGAACGTACACTTTCACTACACCCTAGAACGTATTTTCACTACACCCTAGAACGTACATTTTCACTACACCCTAAAACGTGCACATTCACTACACCCTAGAACGTACACTCGCACTACACCATAGAACGTACACTTTCACTACACCCTAGAACATGCACTTTTACTACACGCTAGAACGTCCACTTTCACTACACCCTAGAACGTACACTTTCACTACACCCTAGAACGTACACTTTCACTACACCCTAGAACGTACACTTTCACTACACCTTAGAACGTGCACCTTCACTACACCCTAAATCATGCCCATTCACTACACCCTAGAACGTACACTCGCACTACACCCTAGAACGTCCACTTTCACTACACCCTAGAACGTATACTTTCACTACACCATAGATCTTACAATTTCATTACACCCTAGAACGTACACTTTCACTACACCCTAGAACGTACACTTTTACTTCAACCTGAATCGTACAATTTCACTACACCCTAGAATGTACACTTTTACTACAACCTGGAACGTACACTTTCACTACACTCTGGAACGTACACTTTCACTATACCCGACAACACACACACTCACTACACCCTAGAACGTACACTTCCATTGCACCCTTGAACGTGCACTTTCACTACGCCCTAGAACGTACACTTTCACTACACCCTAGAACGTACACTTTCACTACACCCTGGAACGTCCACTTTCACTACACCCTAGAACGTCCACTTTCACTACACCCTAGAACGTATACTTTCACTACACCATAGATCTTACAATTTCATTACACCCTAGAACGTACACTTTCACTACACCCTAGAACGTACACTTTTACTACAACCTGGAACGTACACTTTCACTACACTCTGGAACGTACACTTTCACTATACCCGACAACACACACACTCACTACACCCTAGAACGTACACTTCCATTGCACCCTTGAACGTGCACTTTCACTACGCCCTAGAACGTACACTTTCACTACACCCTAGAACGTACACTTTCACTACACCCTGGAACGTACACTTTAACTGCACCCTAGAACGTACAATCCCACTACACCCTAAAACTTACCTGCCACTACACCCAATAACGTACACTTTCATTGCACCCTGGAAGGTACACTTTCACTACACTCTAGAACGTTCACTTTCACTAAACCCTAGAACGTACACTCTCACTACACCCTAGAACGTACACTTTCACTACACCCTAGAACGTACACTCTCACTACACCCTAGAACGTTCACTTTCACTACACCCTAGAACGTACACTCTCACTACACCCTAGAACGTACACTTTCACTACACCCTAGAACGTGCACTTTCACTACATCCTAGAACATGCACTTTCACTACACCCTAGAACGTACACTTTCACTACACCCTAGAACGTACATTTTCACTACACCATAGAACGTACACTTTCATTACACCCTAGAACGTACACTTTCACAACACCCTAGAACGCACACTCTCACTACACCTTAGAACGTACACACCCACTACACCCTAGAACACACACTTTCACTGCACCCTAGAACGTACACTTTCAATACACCCTAGAACGTACACTTTAACTACACCCTAGAACGTACATTTTCACTACACCCTAGAACGTATATTTTCACTACACCCTAAAACGTGCACATTCACTACACCCTAGAACGTACACTCGCACTACACCATAGAACGTACACTTTCACTACACCCTAGAACATGCACTTTTACTACACGCTAGAACGTCCACTTTCACTACACCCTAGAACGTACACTTTCACTACACCCTAGAACGTACACTTTCACTACACCTTAGAACGTGCACCTTCACTACACCCTAAATCATGCCCATTCACTACACCCTAGAACGTACACTCGCACTACACCCTAGAACGTACACTTTCACAACACCCTAGAACGTGCACTTTCACTACACCCTAGAACGTCCACTTTCACTACATCCTAGAACGTCCACTTTCACTACACCCTAGAACGTCCACTTTCACTACACCCTAGAACGTATACTTTCACTACACCATAGATCTTACAATTTCATTACACCCTAGAACGTACACTTTCACTACACCCTAGAACGTACACTTTTACTTCAACCTGAATCGTACAATTTCACTACACCCTAGAATGTACACTTTTACTACAACCTGGAACGTACACTTTCACTACACTCTGGAACGTACACTTTCACTATACCCGACAACACACACACTCACTACACCCTAGAACGTACACTTCCATTGCACCCTCGAACGTGCACTTTCACTACGCCCTAGAACGTACACTTTCACTACACCCTAGAACGTACACTTTCACTACACCCTGGAACGTACACTTTAACTGCACCCTAGAACGTACAATCCCACTACACCCTAAAACTTACCTGCCACTGCACCCAATAACGTACACTTTCATTGCACCCTGGAAGGTACACTTTCACTACACTCTAGAACGTTCACTTTCACTAAACCCTAGAACGTACACTCTCACTACACCCTAGAACGTACACTTTCACTACACCCTAGAACGTACACTCTCACTACACCCTAGAACGTTCACTTTCACTACACCCTAGAACGTACACTCTCACTACACCCTAGAACGTACACTTTCACTACACCCTAGAACGTGCACTTTCACTACATCCTAGAACATGCACTTTCACTACACCCTAGAACGTACACTTTCACTACACCCTAGAACGTACATTTTCACTACACCATAGAACGTACACTTTCATTACACCCTAGAACGTACACTTTCACAACACCCTAGAACGCACACTCTCACTACACCTTAGAACGTACACACCCACTACACCCTAGAACACACACTTTCACTGCACCCTAGAACGTACACTTTCAATACACCCTAGAACGTACACTTTAACTACACCCTAGAACGTACATTTTCACTACACCCTAGAACGTACATTTTCACTACACCCTAAAACGTGCACATTCACTACACCATAGAACGTACACTTTCACTACACCCTAGAACATGCACTTTTACTACACGCTAGAACGTCCACTTTCACTACACCCTAGAACGTACACTTTCACTACACCCTAGAACGTACACTTTCACTACACCTTAGAACGTGCACCTTCACTACACCCTAAATCATGCCCATTCACTACACCCTAGAACGTACACTCGCACTACACCCTAGAACGTACACTTTCACAACACCCTAGAACGTGCACTTTCACTACACCCTAGAACGTGCACTTTCACTACACCCTAGAACGTCCACTTTCACTACACCCTAGAACGTATACTTTCACTACACCATAGATCTTACAATTTCATTACACCCTAGAACGTACACTTTCACTACACCCTAGAACGTACACTTTTACTTCAACCTGAATCGTACAATTTCACTACACCCTAGAATGTACACTTTTACTACAACCTGGAACGTACACTTTCACTACACTCTGGAACATACACTTTCACTACACCCGACAACACACACACTCACTACACCCTAGAACGTACACTTCCACTGCACCCTCGAACGTGCACTTTCACTACGCCCTAGAACGTACACTTTCACTACACCCTAGAACGTACACTTTCACTACACCATAGAACGTACACTTTCACTACACCCTAGAACATACACTTTCACTACACCCTAGAATGTACACTTTCACCCCACCCTAGAACATACACTTTCACTACACACTAGAACATACACTTTCATTACACCATAGAACGTACACTTTCACTACACCCTAGAACATGCACTTTTACTACACCCTAGAACGTCCACTTTCACTACACCCTAGAACGTACACTTTCACTACACCCTAGAACGTACACTTTCACTACACCCTAGAACGTACACTTTCACTACACCTTAGAACGTGCACCTTCACTACACCCTATAACGTACACTTTCACTACACCCTAGAACGTACACTTTCACTGCACCCTAGAAGGTACTCTTTCACTGCACCCTAGAACGTACACTTTCACTACACCCTAGAACATACACTTTCACTACACCCTAGAATGTACACTTTCACCCCACCCTAGAACATACACTTTCACTACACCCTAGAACGTACACTCTCACTACACCCTAGAACGTACACTTTCACTACACTCTAGAACGTACACTTTCACTACACCCTAGAACGTACACTTTCACTACACACTAGAACGTACATTTTCACTACACCCTA
Source organism: Saccoglossus kowalevskii (assembly GCF_978046115.1). Taxonomy (NCBI): domain Eukaryota; kingdom Metazoa; phylum Hemichordata; class Enteropneusta; family Harrimaniidae; genus Saccoglossus; species Saccoglossus kowalevskii. The sequence continues at coordinate 35,202,631 of NC_140654.1, forward strand.
GAACGTGCACCTTCACTACACCCTAAAACGTGCACATTCACTACACCCTAGAACGTACACTCGCACTACAACATAGAACGTACACTTTCACTACACCCTAGAACATGCACTTTTACTACACCCTAGAACGTCCACTTTCACTACACCCTAGAACGTACACTTTCACTACACCCTAGAACTTACACTTTTACTACACCCTAGAACGTACACTTTCACTACACCTTAGAACGTGCACCTTCACTACACCCTAAATCATGCCCATTCACTACACCCTAGAACGTACACTCGCACTACACCCTAGAACGTACACTTTCACTACACCCTAGAACGTGCACTTTCACTACACCCTAGAACGTATACTTTCACTACACCATAGATCTTACAATTTCATTACACCCAATAACGTACACTTTCACTACACCCTAGAACGTACACTTTTACTTCAACCTGAATCGTACAATTTCACCACACCCTAGAATGTACACTTTTACTACAACCTGGAACGTACACTTTAACTTTAAATATGAGTAATGACATCAATTTGCTCGGGTTTCAGATGATAATGCAGATTGTAAGAACGTTTTATGCGATTGAACGTGTTCTCCCAAGAACAAACTATATCATTTAATGTTGCCATTACGTCTAGTTTATCGGGTGTACCGACAAGTCTAACATGAAAGGGCTACTTTCTTACGCAAGTATTCTTGGGGAATCCCTAACCGCATTACGTAATGACAACAACGTGACGTCATATTGATCATGTGATACCGACCTCGTCCAGTGTGTGTAAGATGGCGACAAGCTGTGTTTTAGCGTGACCGTCCAAGAATACTCGGGTGAATGGGCTTTATTTGAAATTATTAAGTTTCAATCCTTGCTGTGGTGAGTATTTAATAAATGTACAATCTATCGACCTTAGTTTGGAGTCGTTTTTCACAATACATTGCATGATTTTGAATCGTTTATTTGCGCAATGGTTTTATTGCGGCGTCAACATGGATGGTACTCTATGGCTGTCACCATAGCTCTACTGTGTCGACAATACCATACAAATTTCAAGTACGTTTATTATAACATCAGATCGACACAAGCAGAGCTATGGACCCACAGCTAACTCTATGGCTGTCACCATAGCTCTACTGTGTCGACAATACCATACAAATTTCAAGTACGTTTATTATAACATCAGATCGACACAAGCAGAGCTATGGACCCACAGCTAGTCCGAACAGTTTTACCTTATCCTGGTGGAACTGACATTTCTCATCATTCAGCTTTACATTGTAGTGTCTACAGGCCTTCAGAACATCTTGCACTGCTTTGTCATGCTATGTGCTAGTTTCAGCTGCAATCAGTATGTCATCTTTAAAAAAGTGTATATTATCTATTTGTCCAAAGATTCTATCAAGGTCGATTTGAAACGCATCTTGTGCGGATATCAGACCAAAAGGCAATCTTGTGAAACAGTATCTTCCAAAGATTGTACTAAACGTCGTTAGCAGTTGTGATTCTGTGTCAAGTAGTATATTCCAATATCCACTGCGTAGATCCAATGTTGAGAAATGTTGTGTGTTCTTTATGTCTGGCAGGATATCGTCAAGTGTTTTGGCATAAGTGTGGTCTTTTGATGAACTTGATTAGTTCACAGGGATCCAAGCAGATGCGTAGTGATCCGTTAGGCTTGGTGACCAACACAATGCTGTTCACCCAGTCAGTGGGTTCTTGCACTTCCCTGATGATTCCAAGCTGTATTAGGCGACCCAGTTCACGTTTTAAGGGTGCTTTCAATGCATCTGATGTTTTTCTTGCTGGATTTATCACAGGTGTTGCATCATCAGACAGCTCAATTTTGTAGTCTGTGTTTATCTTGCCAACACCTTCAAATACATCTGGATTGTCCTTTACTAACTGCTCTTTGGTGCTGTAGGCTATAGTTTCCTCCACACCATATTCTGTACAGCATTTGTCCTAGTTCTAGGCATGTACATAATCTTAAGCCAAATAGGTTGTTTCCATGCTCTGATATGAAGAATTGTCTGTCTCTATTGAATGCAGGGATACAATGTTTGGAATATTCATTTGTTTTATTGTTATAATTTGTGAATGTATATCATAGCACTGTATGTGCTATGTAATTTAATTGAATAAACACATATTACGTAGTTTACAGGTGTGTATGGATCAGATCATGGTTTAATTAACAATGTGATATTATGCGAGTAACTTGTATGTGGGTGTATGGAATTATACTAGTACAGTTTGTGCTAACATCGTTGCATTAGGTCAGCCAATTTCATAGAGTAGAGGTCTGCCAAATTACTCTTGCAGATTGGAGATATTCCTTAAAATCATGCAATGATTTACAGCTTGTATGTAGTATTCGATAAGCGTGTAGAATCCTGTGGCAATATGGTTTATTATATTTCGTAATAAAGGCTTACGGAGCACGGTTTTGTGTGGTTAATTGGGTAAAAGTGACTCATTTTGAACAGATAATTGTTTAGAATATTCAATGAAATCCACAAATCTGTCAGCAGAACTTTTGTTTATGTTTTGGTCGATCATTTGGACCTAATTAAGCACGTGGTACTTGCGAGGATTAGTCACACAGAAACTTGTAAACTGGATTCAAATGCAACAGTCGCGTGAGCAAAGCCATGTCCAGATGTTAAATGTCAGACAGCTACCTTCGAAAAAACTATTCGTGGTAGAATATTACTCGTATCGCAGTGACAATATTTAGTGTTAAAATCTGTCTACAATTGTTTTAGTCTAGTCAACAGTATGTGATTTTTTTTTTTTTTTTTGATTCACTGTTCAAAACTTTGAGATGTAACCCTGTCATGGGAAACAATAGTAGAATGACCTAACTGTATTTTATTGATCGGTTTTCTCTAAATTGAGTATGGTGACCCTATATTTTTATTATATTTTTTCTCTTCTTGAAACATGATTTAATAAATATGTGAAAATAATGAAAGCTGGAAATATTTTGACTTTTGTGTAGGTTAATGGATACTCTTTTGTCAGATGTGGTATGTTTAATAGCATATAAACCTAATCGTTAAATTTCATCAAGGCTCTCGCTCGATGTGAGAGAATGGTGATGCTTAGATATTTCTACTGTGAGAGTGGGTAAACTATTTTATACTATTAATACTGGCTTGGCTGTGCAATTTCCAAGTAGACCATTTGACTGACCTAACTAAATACCATAGGTGCACGCCAACAAGTGCAAATAATGCACCGCAAGACCTCTATTCACTGTAAGAAATGGTTATAGTATACAGGTAAGTTATGATAACACGCAAATTGCAACCAGACGTCCACAGTCCCAGCAGTGAATTCCCCGGATAGAAAGCAGTCAACTGACAGCAGTAAAAATCGAATATTATAAAGCACAATTGTGCTATCTAAGGAAATAATAAATGATGAGAGTTAAGATATCAAACATACACACCGAGAGAATGTCCCTCTGTTATAAAGAAATAACCCTTACAACATAATAGAACCTTCCAAAACCTTTTGCAATGAAGCAAGTTGGCGATATTAGCACTGAGTTTCAAAATGTTATAGCCCCCCCCCCCATTGATACGCAGATTTTGTGGAATTCCTAATTCGCAGGATGCATCTTAGTTTTATACAACCAATCAAGCCTCGGACATTTGGTATTAACAATATTGAAGTTGGTTGATTGGCTACGTAATATCGGCTGAATGTGTGTATAAATGCAAAATCATCGTGACACATGGCCAACTTTCCCCAGTTCTCATTGATGCGCATCATGGAGAGATGGAAGCATATCCCACTTTCTCGGACGTTTCGACGATGACCTAATAGAAGCAACGCGGGCAGCTGAATATTTTAATCAGTTCCGGTTTGATAATGTCGATATGGAACCAGGTACTGTTCCACAAGTAAGAATTTTCTCACTTCATTGACTACAATTACTGGTTTATCATATTCTTGTATTAAAAAAAGTAAACTTGACTTTACATGCAACTTGTTTTATCATATTGCAGGAAATCCAGAGTGGACGGTTTTGCAACCCAGTGTCGGATTCTGCTGTACGGGCCGTCGCCAAGGATTCAATACCGAAAAATGCAAGGCGACGTAACATGTAGGCTCTGCGTACTTTTAATGAATTGGCGATGGTACGAAATGACATCTGACTGGAATTAACGACTGGTGAAAATGTATGACTGCATCAAAGTAATGCCTGTCGTGGACTTGGCTTATTTCGTTCTAGAGGTGCGCAAAGTGGATGGGAATTGATATCCTCCAAAAACATTGTTATCTTTGATCATGGGTTTGCAAAGCTACCGTTGTTCTGAACTGCAAACGTCTCTAAATATTCTAAGTGAAAGAATTCCAGGGTTTTCGTCAAGTGCTCGATTCAGAAATGAAAAGATTGTCTATTTTGGGGTTGGGCTAAAAAACAAAACAAGCTGAGGAAATTACCAATACCCAAACTGCGTTACTGTGGAAATTGAAGCTGCTAGGAAACTATTCTCCCCAGGTTCCTGTTGGCACTATGGTATTTCTAAATGGCAAACACTTTGCCTTCAGAAGCGGAATGGAACATTGAGCTCTACGTTTTGACCCACCCCAAATCACTTTACACAAGTCACCAGGTAAAACGTCTTATTTGAAGTATGTGTAAGACTTGTCGAAAAGCAACCAAGGTGGTCTAAAGCATCGCAGAGTAAGAGGAAAGGAGGTAATGCATTATGCAAATGCTGGAAAACCCCAATAATTCCATATTAGAATGTACAAGAAGTACACAACACTCTGCCCACCCGATGGAAAACAAAGCAATCTACCTGCAACCCCGGCGTAAATACGAAGAATCCGATAAGGTATGGTTTACTAAGCAGCCGATGGGTCACAATTCTATTTAACTCGCGGTGCCAGATTTATTCCGATCTGTTAGAAACTTTGCAAACCATAGTCTACGTGCTACAGCTGCGACCAGTCTTTATCTGCATGGTGTTGATGAGCAACTCATAATGGAACGAACGGGACACCGCTCAGTAGAAGGTAACCAGACTTTAACATTATTAATATATTGCTATCACTATAAAAAAAGTAGCAAAGCACGTTTTTACTGGTTGATTTTTTTATCAAAGAATTTTAAATGAATGCATGATCAAATGAAAAACCTAATTCAATTTAAATTATCTTGACAATGTTTATTCTACAGGTGTTCGCAGTTATAAATGCACATCACAGACCGAGGAGAAGAAAGTAAGCGATATTTTGAATGGTCCCGCTGCTGCTACAACCTTCAAGCAAGTAAACGTCGACCTTGTTGACTATTCAGAGACGTCATCTCCTGTGGATATTGGAAAGCATAAACTAAACACCCAAGACGCTGAAGCTAGAATTGTTTACAACAATTGCGTGTTTACTATTATCGGAAATATCTGATCAGTTATAGCAGTATGTGTCAACATAATATTTGATTGAAAACAATAAATGTGCAACAAACGTATGACACGAGACGAAGTCGTGTATGGCAGGTTTATAATATCTCCCATTCTTTTCAAATATCGTTGGAGGTTGTTATTCAAAAAAACAACCTCAAAGTCTATTGTTATTTTGCGTATAAGGTGTGTATATGACAGTATCATTGGTTCACTTTACTGAGTGTCAATGTTCACAAATGTCTGCTTGTATTCGGTACAAAAGTTACAATAAAGCACTCAACAATTATAATATGAATATCATTAAAGCATATTATGATGATGTTACTGTATTTTTGAAGAAGTGATTCTACCATCTTTGAAATAGCCACACCGATTGTTGTATGACCGTATGAAAGTCCTCATTCATATCGTGATTAAATATATCTGGCGTTGATGCTATATTATTCATGGAGATTTCAATTCATAGATTGTCAATTCACATAATTATTAAATGAATGGGTAACTAATGGGACGAATCTATTAACCTGCATTCATGAATGATTTGTTACGTGTAATGGCAAGCTGAATTCTAATGTCACGTATACATCAATTTCATGAAAGGGTACAGTGGCAGTTGTATTATTTTACCACCTGAATAGTGTAATCAATGCTTGACATCTAATGTGATAACAAGGTCAGATTCCAATATTTGAGCAAATATAGCCTCTTCAACTTGAATGACAAATTCCACATTATCGTTTGCTCACAGTAACAGTCAATGTAGTGACGATATGGTAGTCGCATACATTTTACAATTCTGTGAATGAAAAGTATTGCCTATGTTCTGATACATTTTCTTTATTATTTACAGGATAACACGAGATAATATTGATATCTGCAATGACGGTCGGTCGGTCAGCAATCTGGATGATTTTATATTAAACTCTGAATTTCAATCTGCCGTGCCGATAGTATGCGCGCGTGGGTTGCACAAATTACATCTTTACAGGCCATATTTGAATAAGATTCAGCGTCTGCCATGTACACACAAAAACAAACTTTTACTTAGCTTCTGAAATTTATTAATAAATTTCAGAAGCTAACATATCGTACACAAATCAAAAGAAGCTCACTCGGGAATAAATAGTATTCCAATGGAGGTTTATAATTAGTCACTCGAATACAATGTGTGGAAGAGTTGTATGAAAGTTATGTTTTGTAATTATGCTCTAAATCTTAAAATCGTTGATGAGCAGAACGATTGTATACAAAAATAAGTCAAATGAGGTTAATATTTTCGTTTTGACTTCCATCGTCAGAAATAGATTGGTAAATAGTCTATTCACATACTCCGCTTCCATCGACCTTAAAAAGATATTTGCTAACGTTGACAGTAAAGCAATGTTGTACTGTATTGCTGGGTAATGGTATCCATGATAGATTTCATAACGATGCTAATGTGTTATAATACCCAAGGCTATGTTCGTGTTAAAAATTGATAAACTTATGTCAGTCGAGGTCATCAATTTAATGTCTCAATTTTAAAGATTTCAATTCTGGCATTGCACACTGAATGTCACGTTGAGAGACTATGATGATGAGTTACTAGTATTAGACCGGTCACGTTGTATGACACTACGATGGTGAATTACTAGTATTAGACCGGTCACGTTGTATGACATTATGATGGTGAATTACTAGTATTAGACCGGTCACGTTGAATGACACTACGATGATGAATTACTAGTATTAGACCGGTCACGTTGAATGACACTAAGATGGTGAATTACTAGCATTAGACCGGTCATGTTGAATGACACTACGATGATGAATTACTAGTATTAGACCGGTCACGTTGAATGACACTAAGATGGTGAATTACTAGTATTAGACCGGTCATGTTGAATGACACTACGATGATGAATTACTAGTATTAGACCGGTCACGTTGTATGACACTACGATGATGAATTACTAGTATTAGACCGGTCACGTTGTATGACACTACGATGATGAATTACTAGTATTAGACCGGTCACGTTGAATGACACTACGATGATGAATTACTAGTATTAAGAGTAACGGACTAAACAGCAAACTGACAGCATATGCTGATGACAGAAATATTCATTACAGGTCTCATGCCACTAATTAATTTAAATGCCTAGCAAAAACCAATGACATTTTTTAAATATTTTTTTTCTCAGGTGTTCCCTGTTTGAGGGCGCGATCACCTGGGTCAGAAGTGAGACTAACATGTGGTCTTTTGTTTACTACTTAGCGGCTGTGTACCTGTGGGATTATTCCGTGTCTATTTGGATGTTCTAATCTTGGTGTTTTTCCAGTGATTTCTCTAGGTGCAGTCCAAATACAGTAGGTGCGTCTTGTTTCCCGAGTTTTGCAAGAGTTTGAGCTGGCCAACATGTGTTTTTTTCATGTGGTTGATTACAGGCATGTTGATTTCCCATTTTAGAACTATGTTTTCAACTTTGTTTATTATTTTCATATAGCAATCTCATCATATGTTAACATTGTCGTCTATGGAGTTTCAACTAGTGGTATGAGCCCTACACGCAAACAAGACTTTAATAAACTAACACAATGGTTGGAAACGTATGTGAGCGCATCCAATTCCAAAATCAACTTTTAAATACTAGCAGCTCGCCCTTGAAAAAAAAAGTTGAAAACAAAATGGAGTTTTGGGCGCATTTTGCTCCTTCGATGTCGTACAGAGGGTGCGCATCAACAATTTGCCTTCGTCACAATTATTCTATCGCTTGTACAGTTTGTCCCCTCCCCCTGATATTATCTCCTCACTCCAAAGATCGTTTGTAAACTTTTTATGGCAAGGTCGCCATTGGGTGCAGGCCAGTGGCGCATCCAGCAAAATGTATTGGGGGGAGGGGAAGCTTCGCTTAAGATCGCAGAGAATCTATGCGTAATCCAGTTGATATGAATCGTCATGCGTTTGGGGAGGGATGGCCCCCCTGCCCCCCCTGCCCCCTGGATCCGCCACTGGTGCAGGCGAAAACTTTGTATTTGCCCAGAGAAAATGGTGGTCAAAATCTCACACACTTGCCATTTCGCACTGACAGTATGCGCCTTGAATACGTGCGGCGTTATTTATATTCTGATTATGATCATCCGTGTTTTAGATTAACTGATTAATTTTTCAATCAATCACCACCAATCAACACCTTGCTTCCTAGCGCTTTTTTGTTAATAAAGTCAATATACACTCCAGACGTATACTTGAGCTAAGTTTAAATGTTGTACATAATGCTATTCCTGGTAAATTGAAAGCAACCATAAACACAAAATTAAAAGACAACTCGATCAACCTGTATCTAGTCACCTCGGTTTCCAGCTACATTTCTCAGACGAACTGAATGTGTCACTATACAAACATGAAAAAGGAGCTACATACAAATACCTCATAGCTGTTATGAACAAAATTCGTCACCCGGACAAACTTGACACTGTGTGGCGTGACCTTGTGGTCTTGCCTTCAGATATTAAACCCAATTTCAATAGGTGTTATACTGCCCCCCATCACAAAACGTGAGGGAGGTTTGCAACAGTGGCGGATCCAGAGGGGGGAGGGCAAGGGGGTCTATGGCCCCCTCCAAACGCATGAAAATGCATCTGGATTACGCATAGCATCGTCCGAATCGCACGGTCCCGTGTATTCGACATATAAGTCTGGACCCCCCCCCCTCAATACATTTTGCTGGATCCGCCCCTGGTTTGCAATGGCGTGTAATGCATGGTGCATATACTACTGCTGGTTTCCTTGCTGGGGCCGATTCTGAAAACTGCTCACTTTGTTGTGATCTGGATTCCCTCATTCACATTTTTAGTGAATGTCCGGCGATTGGCGCCCTCTGTCGCTTCATTTCGCGCATTTCTACTGAATTTTTACAACCAGGTTTGACGGTTCCTCCTTGGTGGTTCATTATTTTGCCATCTCACCACTCACGTTTTCTCTCTCGTCAGTGTGAGAGTATGTTCATTTTTATCCTTATCACTGCAAAAGTAGCTATCCATATCTCACGGCGGAATAAACAGGAGGGAAGTGCTTTTGTGGATCCGTTGGAAATTCTCAAAACTCGCATCACCAGCAAAACCTGTCAGCCTTGGTTGACGTCAGTAAGGGCATACGGTCGTAAAAACCTTGCACCAACTCAGCCTCAAATAAAGGCAACGTTTAGTAAACGTATGCATATCCCACGATAATACGTTTTTCTGCTATATTATCATCACAATACTACATTATCACACATTTCGTGCATAAATGAAATAAACATGGACAAAATAGTTCCATTTTGAAAAAAATAACGTGTTATTACGTTTATTTAAATATGTATATATTTGTCCTGGGTAAGATTTTTAACTACATCCGGTTGTGGAGTCTATGGACTTGGAAGAATGACGTTACCCTTTGCCACAACTACCTCCAGGTCACCCTTGGGCAAGGTGTAGTACCTGTCAGCCTTGGGTGCCAACTTTACACATGATAAGTTTGGTTGACGTCAGTAAAGGCATACGGTCGTAAAACTCCTGCACAAACAGAGCCGCATAGGCGGACAATTTTTCATGTAAATATGTAGATATTAGTTTCAGTTTTCCTTAGCATTTGGCAGGGGGGATCGTAACCTCTTGTGGTGAGAACCAGTGTGACTGGCCTGCCAACGGGGTGCTAAAGTTTTCATAGTAAAAGTTATCAGTCACATCCGTTAATGTTATTTCGTTTTACTTATCCGTAAATCAAAAATCACTGTACTGTACTGTACTGTACTTTTTGGTTGTTTTGATTTGTTATTGTTAATTGTTGTCAGTCGTTTGTTTTGTGTTTTTTAACTTTTATTGAAACACCTGCGATTGAGTATGTTATGTCCAATTTATTGATACATGTTGATGCACTGTGCACACTATTACATTAAATTTTGCGAGTATTGGTTGACAAATAACAAACACACAAGAAAGGAATCCAGAGTGATAACATTTCGACTATATCGTTGAGCTCTAACCAAATTAGGATTATGCCATTAAGATCTTACATGCCTCCGGAAGTTTGCCTCTTAATTCCAGTGATTTTAATCCTGTGTATAGAACAAAGAAATAAGGCTTCATGAGTTTGCAAGCTTTGCAGCTTGTGTAGTAAAAGCCTATAGGGGAACTGTAAACCTATGAGGATTACGAAAATTAAGTTTATTAAAGCATTTTGAAAGTCTATGAGAAGCTTTCAAAAGTTATAAATAAATATAAGAATACAAAGTTGCCGAAAGCTTACGAGTGTTATGGATGCCTATGAAGTTTTTGCAAACAACCTATCCCAAAATCAGTCAATTATAAATCTCCGAAAATAGTTTTTTTTTTTCAAGATGAGCATGTTGGTTTTTATCAACACCGATGGCTATAGTGAGATATATAATACTTCTACGTTTGGCTTTCCTACGAGTTGACACATGCGAGTGTCCTTACGAACATATCCACCCATCTTAGAATGCATTTGTGTGAATTGTAATGTAATACATTCAGGTACATTACCAGCTAACGCGGACTGGAATCCAGCATTGTAGTCGCAGGCTACTTCATTCAGTACGTAATCATATCTACTGTCTTCATACCAATCATAATCGTCAGGACCACCAACCAGTGCACCAATAAGCTCGTTATGATTATCGCCATCCCAGCCAAAACTATTCTTGTTGTTACATGATTCGAAGTTTGCTGGACACGAGCTGTAACAATTACGTGTTACATATGATACACACAGAAAAAATAAAATGTCAATATTTAGCGTCAATGAGTAGACTTCAACAACCTTACAATCCACAAGTAAATAAATTAAACTCACCTTGCACGGTGGTGGGGTTGTTTAGGACAATTATTACCGTACCCGATGACATAACTTCGACTACTGGGATTATCGCCTAATATGTAGTTAATTTGTTTGCAAGCAAATTCCCTGTATATAACACCATCATCGGTAATATCACTGGTAACACCTGAATCAGCAGCTAATAGTGCAATGAAGGATGTAGCGGCTTAAACAAGAAAAAAAGAAAAATATTAAACAAAACGACATGCATGTCACTAGGGGCAAAAAAGTACATCTTTCTTATAAATCTCGTCTTCGAGTGTCTTCTGTGGCCTAACAATGACGTATATGGGTGAAGGCAATGTATTTGGCGATGCAATCGTCTGTTATCTAAAATACAGTTAAATCATTATTGATAGGACAACAAAACAAAGCGACATCGGTGCTTTGAACACTTTCGTGTCACTATTAACATAATTAAAACACTTCGTCACGCAAATTGTAAGAAAGATGTATTAAAGGAAGTTTGTAGTACGCTAAGCCGAACATATAAATAATATAGAATGGAATTGTTTTTTTTTATCAGAATCAAAAATGAATGTTGCATATCACCGGAATATCTTAAAGATCCCCATAAGTCTCTGAATACCATTCCTCCATCAGTATAGTACAGTCCACCATCTAACATCCATGTATCCAGATATCTTTTTATGTTTCTTTCGTATCTACCTGATTTTAACTCTCGCCATATCACAATCTATGTTCATAAAATTAAAATTAAAAGTTAATTTTTTATTTCGAAGAAGTGAGCTTACTAGTATATAGGCAACTTTGGTAAAGATTAGTGGTAATTGGTTTATTTTCTGGTGAACAAATTTACGTTCATTCCCTTTAATAACAAATGCACCAGGTGGTAAAATTAGAAGCCGATTTAGGGAACAAATAGTTGGGGATATTTATGAATAAATCTACATACTTTCACCAATTCACGAACATCTCCCCATCCAAATGCGTACGAACGACCATACAGTCCGTATTCTCCATAAAGTACTATTGCTTCATCTAAATATGTTGTGTCTCTGGTTACAAAATGGAGAAGGGCAGCTGCCAAACCCAAGTCATCGCCGAACTTGTCAGACCTTCAATGGAACAGAAGAATTAGCTGAATCATCTTATTGATTGTCTGCCATGTCGATATACTCAGTTGATTGATATATTGAATTCTTTTTCTTAGCTATGGTACATTTGTGAATGGTCCGACAATTAATAATATACTCACATGTAATATTTATCAGATGGGTACGAACCGCGGTATGTCATTGCAAACTTATACAAACTTTTAGCCTTTCTCAAACACAGAGATGAGTAGTCAGGGTCTATTAAAACAAAATATTGCTATTATAAGTTATCACATAACAACATAATATAATTGTGACTCTGGGTATGTTATTCAGTCGGTGACTTGGAATACAACTCAACAGAATATCGGGAAGGTCATTCACGTCCTTCAACATTCTTATAATAGCAGCAAAGAAATACATTTAGAAAATTTCGGGTCTGTAAAAATGTGCCATCATGAATTTGGGAGTCAAACAGTCTCATTTCATGGGACCAGCTACATTCTATGTATAACGTTTGTAACTCACCTTCGTCTTCCCATACTTTAGAACACATTGCCAAGGCAGCAGCAGTTAGACCTGCTACATCTGAACCTGGGTGATCACAGTCAATTTTGTATATTGGTCTTGGTGCTGTCATATCCTCTGGACGTGTCCACTCGGAATGATCATTTCCAACCTTAAAGAGTGATTATGTATTTACACAATTTATAGTTATACAAAAACAATCAATTCTTGCACATGTTCTGAAGACATTTCGCATTCAGAATTTATCGAATCCATATTCGTGATTATATATAACACTGTGATATCCCTTACTATCAAATATGCGTGTCTGACATAACAAGGAGGAGTGTATGGATGTTTAATCCATCACTTTGTATCATAAGCACAGACAGATGCCGGCACAGCACCGTCCCAACAACACATCTTGAGATAACAATAACACATTGAAAATACACACTGAGAACCATGCACACTTGTTCCAATTTCAGAATGAGTCATTTCTATCTAGCCAGTTTCTGACAAATATTTCTCATTAATAGTCATGCTGGGGTTCAACTAGATCAAATGTGTGGCAACAAATATGAAACAGGTGGTTTGAATCTATACTGATATACAGATTCAGGCCCGTACAACAATAATATATTTGACGTGAAACGTGTGAATTTTATAATATTCAAAAAGTGTCTTAGAGCTCTGTTACAGACATTTTTATATTCTCGGGTTTACTTTGTGTTACGTTGGTAACTTATTTCACATAACATCTTTAAACTATTTTACCATTTTAGAGAAGGGGTCCTGAGCCATTCCCCACCCACAGACACACACACACACACACACACCATAGATCCACTACGACAAAATGTTATACACAAAAAAGACAAGACTTAGCATTATTGTCTAAGCATTTTAAGGTAGAATGCTACTCACGAGTTCTTTTGCTCTTCGTGGATGTTAGCGCTCATAAAAGTGACACGATTTCATGTCGAAATCTGTCTACAATTATTCAATTTAGTATTAGTCAATTTTGTATTTTGTAATTTTATTTATGTACAGAGCCTCAGCCCATCGTACAAAATGTAATGGGCTGAAAAGTGCATAGCACGTTTTAAAAACAATACAATATCCATGTAAACATATGGTACTCAAGTTAAGCTGGATTCATCTCGTCGCTCGAAAACTTTTAAAAGATAAGAGCTAGTTGATATATGGTGTGGCAGTTTGTGTAGCGACGAAGTAAGCCCAGACTGTCAGTATTTGCATAATTGCATAGGGTTATTGACAAACGATCAGCCTGTAGATCATTGAAAATGGACATATAAAAACAAAGTGAGTTTCATTTTCTACCATGCTAAATTCAAACGTATCACTGCAAAAACTAAAAATTTATTGATCTAACTGTATTTTTGTGTGTCTGCCTAATTCAACATTATGTTTATGGCCAAAACAGCGAAAACTCGTCAGTATATATTTTAGTATATAATTGCTTGCCAATAAATCTCCCAGGTTATAATACTACTAATATTTTTTCCGAAAGTACACAGCCTAAATGATTGTGAAATTGAGGCATGCCATTCTTGCTGACAACAATTGTTTATTCTTTGAGTAAATATCCCTAAGAAATTTGCAGTATCTCCAACTTGTTTTTCAAACCAGACAATGCCGAAACCATATTTGAACAGGAGATTTGTATGTGGGTTTCCCAAGTAAGTCTGTCGGTCTTGTCTAATCGTTTAAGCATTATATAACATGTTTTGGAGTTCCAGCTATTTTTTTACTTCAAGTAATTTTAACCAATATGAGATACAAGGCTTGAAATAACCACAGCATAATGGCAGCCTTCCACATTCGTCCAACATCGCTACATGGTTTGTACAACTATTAACGCTAAGTGGATACATTTGTATCTGCAAAATGTTGTCCGTACCCGCTCGATTTCCGAGTTTTCGTAACGCCAAATCGCTACAATAAGAAATGGCTGGCACAATGATTGCATCAAACATATTAAATGCACTAACAAATGGCATACTACCAAGTTTCTTACAGTATGTAACTCTTTTTGGTTCACTGTAAATCTGTTTAGGGGGCGGTACAATAATAAGCATAACTTCAATGACTACATCTCCTTTTTATGAACCCACTAAAATATAGTAAATTTTCTAAGACATAGTTTCAGTGCTGAAGCAACACTGTGCGGTAAATTGTTGGCTGCAAGAAGCTCTTCGACCTATACAACTCGTGATGATAAATCTTCGGCATTTTTTAATGATATGTCCAACCCGTAGCTGTACACTATTGTTCAATAACAGAGGCTACACGTACTAATACA
The DNA here is from genome assembly GCF_978046115.1 of Saccoglossus kowalevskii. NCBI lineage: Eukaryota > Metazoa > Hemichordata > Enteropneusta > Harrimaniidae > Saccoglossus > Saccoglossus kowalevskii. The sequence continues at coordinate 35,217,813 of NC_140654.1, forward strand.
ATAAGTTAACTACATTTGGCTGATACACTTGGAACAAAACCTTATATATGCCATCATTAACTTGAAGAATACAAAACTAATGAACCAAACTAGGAAAGTACAGTGTCGTGTTGTCGTGTCAATCCCGTTCGATTCCCACACTTTACTAACTGAGCGAACACTAGCACAAGACACACGGACCTATTCAGGACCACCACATCCTTCAGAGTGTGACTACCATTACATTATTTGTTCAAATGTTGTTTTAATATTTAACATCAGCTGCTTGAACGCGATCTTCATTACACCATCACGGAATCACCGAATAAAAGCTTGCCAATTTATAACATTTTTTTTTTATTTGCTGCTGTTGAGTACAGACGGCGACTTCACGATTTACATTTAAAGCTTGTTTCCACCAAAATGTTCATTACTATGCAATTTCGCCTGAGTCTGATAATTACCTCGCTGAGTCAAGTGATTTAAGCGATAATAATTATTTTAATTAATACTGTTTGTTTTATTATCATCTAATAAATCTATTCACTTCCAAAATTTAGGGGGTTCGACCGAACCCCCCGACCCCCGTCCCCAAACTACGGGCCTGAGATTTGTTTAGATGACTGTATTTTTGTAAATGTTCACAGCACCATCAATACTAATCACGTGAGAACGTGGACTATTTTGAAAGAGGTTTTAATAATTTACGTATGCTGCTACCTGATAATAATATTCATTTGGACTGACATGGCACTTTATGAAATAGTCACATGGCCATTTAATTTGGTTCATTGCATTCGTGTATTCATTAGAACTGTTGTAGGCATCTTTCCATATTATTAATCCATAACCAATAACAGCGGTACTGTACGCCATGGGTAAATTGAATTTAAGATTGTCACCAGCTGTGAATGAAAAACATAAAGAGTCAAATCCCATTATAAAAAATATGTATGCATATTATGCATTTTGGTGACGTTTATATTTTGCTAGTAGCATGTGTACCACTCACTCACTCACTCACACACACACACACACACACACACACACTCACTCACTCACTCACTCACTCACTCACTCACTCACTCACTCACTCACTCACTCACTCACTCACTCACTCACTCAATCAATCAATCAATCAATCAATCAATCAATCAATCAATCATTCCTCAGTGTAATCATTCATATTACTATATATATTCGAATACTCACCATCGTACCAACCACCTGTTAAATCTACTTCAGGTAAACCATCGTCCAACGCCGAATCGCCACGCCATGGAATGCGATTATCAGCCGGCAGTTTACCAGAACGTTGTGCTTCATAGAATAGAATGCTATTGTGTATAAGCTTGCTATAGTCATGGGGTATAACTAGGAACAAAAGAAAGGTTATAAACTTAAACGTTATGAATGAATCTTGCTAGCTGCAGCATCTCAGTTGTACACATGTAATGACAATTTTTATGTATAATAAAAACTAATCTCTAGATTAAAGTTCAGCATTTAGACACACTTGATTATAATAGATTTTCAACGTAATTGTAACTGTTTGCGTAATTTTTAGAATCACTGATTGTGAATTTAATGTTTTAGCTTTTAATGTAAAATGATCATGTGATACGTCTTTGTTAGACTAGAGAATATTTTTTAAAAGCGCTATAAATACCATAATATATATAAATATATATACACAAAATATACTATATTTTTGCAATTAGTTCATCACAAGTTGTGTGTTTTTAAATATACCAGTATTATTTGCACTTACTTCTAAATGACGTCAGAATAGTATGCTGGTCAATGGAAAACACAAGGACAATTTTAAAACTGCATATAATGAAATATTCAACTCAATAATAAACTTGCTGACATATGTCAGAGGTCATCTTGAGAATGTTGTTGCCTAGATTTGTTTCTATATGCATATAATATTAAAAACATTAGATATTATCATGACCAGTTATTGGATTGCCATTAGAGAATCTAGCGTTCTTGCACTTTGAACACAGATTACGCAACTCCATCACGACAACTCCATAACCCATTCATCAAGAACAAGAATAGTACATTTTTATTACGTTATCATAAGCAGACTCATGTAATCCTCATTATCGTTATTCAGTGTACCTCATTTGATTTGTTCTGCTTAGTTGATACACGACATTTTGTGACGTAGTAATGAGTGTTGAACAAGTCATTTAACAGACTCCAGATAATAGTCATCCACGTCATCATAGTATCGCAATACTTTGCCACGTCATCATAGCATCTCAATACTTTGCCACGTCATCATAGCATATCAATACTTTGCCACGGCATCATAGCATATCAATACTTTGCCACGGCATCATAGCATATCAATACTTTGCCACGGCATCATAGCATATCAATACTTTGCCACGTCATCATAGCATATCAATACTTTGCCACGTCATCATAGCATATCAATACTTTGCCACGGCATCATAGCATATCAATACTTTGCCACGGCATCATAGGATATCAATACTTTGCCACGTCATCATAGCATATCAATACTTTGCCACGGCATCATAGCATCTCAATACTTTGCCACGTCATCATAGTATCTCAATACTTTGTCACGGCATCAAAGCATCTCAATACTTTGCCACGTCATCATAGTACCTCAATACTTTGCCACGTCATCATAGTACCTCAATACTTTGCCACGGCATCATAGTACCTCAATACTTTGCCACGGCATCATAGTATCTCAATACTTTGCCACGGCATCATATCATCTCAATACTTTGCCACGTCATCATAGCATCTCAATACTTTGCCACGGCATCATAGCATCTCAATACTTTGCCACGGCATCATAGCATCTCAATACTTTGCCACGGCATCATAGTACCTCAATACTTTGCCACGGCATCATATCATCTCAATACTTTGCCACGTCATCATAGCATCCCAATACTTAGCCACGGCATCATATCATCTCAATACTTTGCCACGGCATCATATCATCTCAATACTTTGCCACGTCATCATAGCATCTCAATATTTTGCCACGTCATCATAGCATCTCAATACTTTGCCACATCATCATAGCATCTCAATACTTTACCACGTCATCATAGCATCTCAATACTTTGCCACGTCATCATAGCATCTCAATACTTTGCCACGTCATCATAGCATCTCAATAATTTGCCACGTCATCATAGTACCTAAATACATTGCCACGGCATCATATCATCTCAATACTTTGCCACGTCATCATAGCATCTCAATACTTTGCCACGTCATCATACATGTAGCATCTCAATACTTTGCCACGTCATCATAGCGTCTAAATACTTTGCCACGGCATCATAGCATATCAATACTTTGCCACGTCATCATGTAATCTGAATACTTTGCCACGTCATCATAGCATCTCAATACTTTGCCACAGCATCATAGTATTTCAATACTTTGCCACGTCATCATAGTATCTCAATACTTTACCACGTCATCATAGCATCTCAATACTTTTGCCACGGCATCAAAGTACCTCAATACTTTGCCACGGCATCATATCATCTCAATAATTTGCCACGTCATCATAGTATCTCAATACTTTGTCACGTCATCATAGTATCTCAATAATTTGCCACGTCATCATAGTATCTCAATACTTTGTCACGTCATTGTATTATTTCAATACTTTGCCACATCATCATAGTATCTCAATACTTTACCACGTCATCATAGCATCTCAATATTTTGCCACGGCATCATAGTATCTCAATACTTTGCCACGTCATCATAGTACCTCAATACTTTGCCACGGCATCATAGCATATCAATACTTTGCCACGTCATCATAGCATCTCAATACTTTGCCACGTCATCATAGTATCTCAATACTTTGCCACGGCATCATAGCATATCAATACTTTGCCACGTCGTCATAGCATCTCAATACTTTGCCACGTCATCATAGCATCTCAATACTTTGCCACGGCATCATAGTATCTCAATACTTTGTCACGTCATCATAGTACCTCAATACTTTGCCACGGCATCATAGTACCTCAATACTTTGCTACGTCATTGTATTATCACAATACCTTGCCACGTCATCATAGCATCTCAATACCTTGCCACGTCATCATAGCATCTCAATACTTTTGCCACGGCATCAAAGTACCTCAATACTTTGCCACGGCATCATATCATCTCAATAATTTGCCACGTCATCATAGTATCTCAATACTTTGTCACGTCATCATAGTATCTCAATAATTTGCCACGTCATCATAGTATCTCAATACTTTGTCACGTCATTGTATTATTTCAATACTTTGCCACATCATCATAGTATCTCAATACTTTACCACGTCATCATAGCATCTCAATACTTTGCCACGGCATCAGAGTACCTCAATACTTTGCCACGGCATCATAGCATCTCAATACTTTGCCACGTCATCATAGTATCTCAATACTTTGTCACGGCATCAAAGCATCTCAATACTTTGCCACGTCATCATAGTACCTCAATACTTTGCCACGTCATCATAGCATCTCAATACTTTACCACGTCATCATAGCATCTCAATACTTTGCCACGTCATCATAGCATCTCAATACTTTGCCACGTCATCATAGTATCTCAATACTTTGTCACGTCATCATAGTATCTCAATACTTTGCCACGTCATCATAGTATCTCAATACTTTGCCACGTCATCATAGTATCTCAATACTTTGCCACGTCATAATAGCATCTCAATACTTTGCCACGTCATAATAGCATCTCAATACTTTGCCACGTCATCATAGCATCTCAATACTTTGCCACGTCATCATAGCATCTCAATATTTTGCCACGTCATCATAGTATCTCAATACTTTGCCACGTCATCATAGTACCTCAATACTTTGCCACGGCATCATAGCATATCAATACTTTGCCACGTCATCATAGCATCTCAATACTTTGCCACGTCATCATAGTATCTCAATACTTTGCCACGGCATCATAGCATATCAATACTTTGCCACGTCGTCATAGCATCTCAATACTTTGCCACGTCATCATAGCATCTCAATACTTTGCCACGGCATCATAGTATCTCAATACTTTGTCACGTCATCATAGTATCTCAATACTTTACCACGGCATCATAGCATCTCAATACTTTGCCACGTCATCATAGCATCTCAATACTTTGCCACGGCATCATAGCATATCAATACTTTGCCACGTCATCATAGCATCTCAATACTTTGCCACGTCATAATAGCATCTCAATACTTTGCCACGTCATCATAGCATCTCAATACTTTGCCACGTCATCATAGCATCTCAATATTTTGCCACGGCATCATAGTATCTCAATACTTTGCCACGTCATCATAGTACCTCAATACTTTGCCACGGCATCATAGCATATCAATACTTTGCCACGTCATCATAGCATCTCAATACTTTGCCACGTCATCATAGTATCTCAATACTTTGCCACGGCATCATAGCATATCAATACTTTGCCACGTCGTCATAGCATCTCAATACTTTGCCACGTCATCATAGCATCTCAATACTTTGCCACGGCATCATAGTATCTCAATACTTTGTCACGTCATCATAGTATCTCAATACTTTACCACGGCATCATAGCATCTCAATACTTTGCCACGTCATCATAGTACCTCAATACTTTGCCACGGCATCATATCATCTCAATACTTTGCCACGTCATCATAGCATCTCAATATTTTGCCACGGCATCATAGTATCTCAATACTTTGCCACGTCATCATAGTACCTCAATACTTTGCCACGTCATCATAGCATCTCAATACTTTGCCACAACTTGCACGGCATCATATCATCTCAATACTTTGCCACGTCATCATAGCATCTCAATACTTAGCCACGGCATCATAGTACCTCAATACTTTGCCACGGCATCATAGTACCTCAATACTTTGCTACGTCATTGTATTATCTCAATACCTTGCCACGTCATCATAGCATCTCAATACTTTGCCACGGCATCATAGCATATCAATACTTTGCCACGTCATCATAGCATCTCAATACTTTGCCACGTCATCATAGCATCTCAATACTTTGCCACGTCATCATAGCATCTCAATACTTTGCCACGGCATCATAGTATTTCAATACTTTGCCACGTCATCATAGTATCTCAATACTTTACCACGGCATCATAGTATCTCAATACTTTGCCACGTCATCATAGCATCTCAATACTTTGCCACGGCATCATAGTACCTCATTACTTTGCCACGGCATCATATCATCTCAATACTTTGCCACGTCATCATAGCATCTCAATACTTTGCCACGTCATCATAGCATCTCAATACTTTGCCGCGTCATCATAGCATCTCAATACTTTGCCACGTCATCATAGCATCTCAATACTTTGCCACAGCATCATAGTATCGCAATACTTTGTCACGTCATCATAGTATCTCAATACTTTGCCACGTCATCATAGCATCTCAATACTTTGCCACGTCATCATAGTATCTCAATACTTTGCCACATCATAATAGCATCTCAATACTTTGCCACGTCATCATAGTATCTCAATACTTTGCCACGTCATCGTATTATCTCAATACTTTGCCACGTCATCATAGCACCTCAATACTTTGCCACGTCATCATAGCATCTCAATACTTTGCCACGGCATCATAGTATCTCAATACTTTGCCACGTCATCATAGCATCTCAATACTTTTCCACGTCATCATAGCATCTCAATATTTTGCCACGGCATCATAGTATCTCAATACTTTGCCACGTCATCATAGTATCTCAATACATCGGGTTAATTTAGAGCTTTTATACTTCTTAAAATATCAATGTTTTGACTTATGCCATATTGGTAGACATTGTCGCCAAAACGGTTGATTCGTCACGACTGTTTGTAGCAATGTATTGCCGTTACTGTGACGGGTACCCTATTTTTGTCTTGGTATGAAACGTGAATTGTCGACGTCAAATCACATTGTTCATTTCATATGGTCGTCATTTAAAAACTAAAACCATCGTTCTATAAGAGTATAATAAATATTTCTAGACAAACAAAAAAATACATCGTTTATCTCTGAACATCCGTTTACTGGTCAACTCCAATTATTGCTATCAAAAAAAAATGTTTCCTTGATTCCCGGAATGAGTATCAGAAGTAAACACACTTTTGTTACTGATGGTTTACCATATATGGTAGTATGTTCACAGCTTTGTTCAGTTCATCAGTGAATTTACTTAAATATGGTCTTTTCGTTTCGTAAATTCCGAACAGAGGAAATATTTTGAACAGTGAAATACAGCGTATGGATGGATCTTCCAGCAACTTTACGTCCCGGAAATAGTAGAAACTGAGCGATAGTAAACTGTTCGTCTCATATCGGCATGCTGCCTGTTTACAACGCAGCATAACTTAGATGCTGTATTGAGTTTTGCTGAGTGCTTTGCACGTTCAGTTCCAATTAGGGGGACACTAGTGATTTAAATGTTCGAAATTGTTTACACAATTACGTTTATTATCTTAGTTATGTTTTAACAGAGATTTCCTTAGGATATAGAATTATTGATTGATAAATAGATTACAGTAATGACGTATTATAATTGTTTGTATGGAAATTAGACCAAAAGGACAACCAATAAATCAATCGATTTACTTTTTTCATTTACTAAATAAATATCACTACTATATGTCGTTTGTAATATCACTACTATATGTCGTTTGTAATATCTCTACCCGCTCAAAAATTCAAGCTAGAATAGTGGTGTTAGGAGGCGGGTTTCAGTGACATTCCGGATTCTGTAGGATTCACAAGAAATGTCAAATTAAGAAATAATCTTTTGTATTTACATGGTCACTGCTGTGAGTCCACCTTCTTTAGATTGATTTGATGTAACCATCTATGAAAGATACAAGTGATTGTTCGTACTACTTACAGCTTCGTTTCTCTATTTCTTCATTTCTTCTTTGCCTATCTTCTTCTGGCCAGCCGAAATCTGGTTTATCGTTGTAGTTGTCCGAATCTTGGCCTAACACAATGTTGCTAAATGCAAGTAGAACTAAGCAGCACGATAGCTTACGGGACATCTTAACAGGTCTTGTGAATGAATAAACGCAAACCTGTCTTTATATACACTTGGGTAACAGGTAAAACAATATGACCTACTATAAAGTATTTGACCCCCACTGGTAAACACAATTACGGGAGTTCTCCTCCAGTAGTTAGCGTATGAATGAAATGAAAGCAATATATTCAGCATTTAATATTACTGAAAAGGTAAATTGCGTCACTATTTACCACTTTTATTAAATATGAAATTAAACTAAAGCATTTTGTTATTTTTGCAACGCAAATTAAATCCTGATGCAATGATTGTTATTATCAGAGTACATTTGTAAACAGCATGGTTTCTTGGAGTGGAGATAATCTCATGGCAGGCGTGTCTTTAACGACCAGTGTGTGTGCATTAACATGCAGGGAAGGAAATTACTTTTGCAGTTTATCAATAATACTTAGAATTTTTTAATTGATTTTGAAATTAAATTATAATAAAAGCTTAATGGAACCAGTGACCTACCTTATCGCGCAATTTATTTTAACTATAAAACCTATATAAGGTGATGAAATGTTCAAAAGATGCACAATTTATTTGGAAGAGGTGAGAACATGTGTCGACATGATGATATACATGATTCAATTATCCGTGTATGCCGCAAGTTGTGATGACAAGTTTGGAAACGCTGTGTGCTGGGGTTTTATATTATGTAACGTACACTTTCTCCTTTTTTTAATATGCACACAACAATAAAAATAAGATGAAGAAAGAAAAGCAAGTTCACTTAGTCATAAATATATTCCAGCTGGATGTCGTAAATGAAATGAAATTATCAAGGTCTGGCATCTAATATCGCAACTAACAACCACCATTTGGATTGAAATGTTTGCATGACTTTATTTTACGGGCTATATAATGCTCTGTTGAAAAATACATTTAAAGAAATCTATAAAGTTATAGAAAAGTTTTATTTTCTTTACGGCATTTAAAGGGCGGTAGTCGTCGCGCCGCTCATGTATAATAATCCAATGCGCTATTCTAATGGAAATCCCAAGTATGAGGTTTGACCAGGGCGGGACGTGCACTATTTACCGCAGGTGACTCCTTCGATACCTTGCTAAAAACTATTTAATTAAACCTTAGTAACGTCTCATTTTCTCATTACCCTAGAACGTACACTCCCACTACACCCTAGAACGTACACTTTCACTACACCCTAGAACGTACACTTTCACTACACGCTAGAACGTACACTTTCACTACACCCTAGAACGTACACTTTCATTACACCCTAGAACGCACACTCTCACTACACCCTAGAACGTACACTCCCACTACACCCTAGAACGTACACTTTCATTACACCCTAGAACGTACACTTTCACTATACCCTAGAACGCACACTCTCACTACACCCTAGAACGTACACTCCCACTACACCCTAGAACATACACTTTCACTACACCCTAGAACGTACACTTTCACTACACCCTAGAACACACACTTTCACTACACCCTAGAACGTCCACTTTCACGACACCCTAGAACGTACACTTTCACTACACCCTAAAACGTACACTTTCACTACACCCTAAAACGTACACTTTCACTACAACCTGGAACGTACACTTCCACTGCACCTTAGAATATACACTTTCACTACACCCTAGATCGTACACTTTCACTGAACCCTAGAACGTACACTTTCACTGCACCCTAGAACGTACAATCCCACTACACCCTAAAACTTACCTCCCACTACACCCTAGAACGTACACTTTCACTACACCCTATAACGTACACTTTCATTGCACCCTGGAAGGTACACTTTCACTACACCCTAGAACGTGCAATTTCACTACAACCTACAACGTGCACTTTCACTACACCGTAGAACGTGCACTTTCACTACACCCTCGAACGTACACTTTCACTACACCCTCGAACGTACACTTTCACTACACCCTAGAACGTACACTTTCACTGCACCCTGGAACGTACACTTTCACTACACCTTAGAACATACACTTTCACTTCACCCTGGAACGTACACTTTCACTACACCCTAGAACGTACACTTTCACTACACCCTTGAACGTACACTTTCACTACACCCTAGAACGTACACTTTCACTGCACCCTGAAACGTACACTTTCACTATACCCTAGAACGCACACTCTCACTACACCCTAGAACGTACACTCCCACTACACCCTAGAACATACACTTTCACTACACCCTAGAACGTACACTTTCACTACACCCTAGAACACACACTTTCACTACACCCTAGAACGTCCACTTTCACGACACCCTAGAACGTACACTTTCACTACACCCTAAAACGTACACATTCACTACACCCTAAAACGTACACTTTCACTACAACCTGGAACGTACACTTCCACTGCACCTTAGAATATACACTTTCACTACACCCTAGATCGTACACTTTCACTGAACCCTAGAACGTACACTTTCACTGCACCCTAGAACGTACAATCCCACTACACCCTAAAACTTACCTCCCACTACACCCTAGAACGTACACTTTCACTACACCCTATAACGTACACTTTCATTGCACCCTGGAAGGTACACTTTCACTACACCCTAGAACGTGCAATTTCACTACAACCTACAACGTGCACTTTCACTACACCGTAGAACGTGCACTTTCACTACACCCTCGAACGTACACTTTCACTACACCCTCGAACATACACTTTCACTACACCCTAGAACGTACACTTTCACTGCACCCTGGAACGTACACTTTCACTACACCTTAGAACATACACTTTCACTTCACCCTGGAACGTACACTTTCACTACACCCTAGAACGTACACTTTCACTACACCCTTGAACGTACACTTTCACTACACCCTAGAACGTACACTTTCACTGCACCCTGAAACGTACACTTTCGCTACACCCTAGAACGTACACTTTCACTACACCCTCGAACGTACATTTTCACTACACCCTAGAACGTACACTTTCACTGCACCCTGAACGTACACTTTCACTACACCCTAGAACGTGCATTTTCACTACACCCTAGAACGTACACTTTCACTACACCCTAGAATGTACACTTTCACCCCACCCTAGAACATACACTTTCACTACACCCTAGAACGTACACTCTCACTACACCCTAGAACGTACACTTTCACTACACCCTAGAACGTACACTTTCACTACACCCTAGAACGTACACTTTCACTACACCCTAGAACGTACATTTTCACTACACCCTAGAACGTGCACCTTCACTACACCCTAAAACGTGCACATTCACTACACCCTAGAACGTACAGTCGCACTACACCATAGAACGTACACTTTCACTACACCCTAGAACATACACTTTCACTACACCCTCTAAGGTAAACTTTCACTACACCCTGAAACGTACACTTTCACTATATCCTAGAACATGCACTTTCACTACACCATAGAACGTACACTTTCACTACACCCTAGAACGTACACTTTCACTACACCCTGGAACGTACACTTTAACTGCACCCTAGAACGTACAATCCCACTACACCCTAAAACTTACCTCCCACTACACCCTATAACGTACACTTTCACTACACCCTAGAACGTACACTTTCACTACACCCTGGAACGTACACTTTAACTGCACCCTAGAACGTACAATCCCACTACACCCTAAAACTTACCTGCCACTACACCCTATAACGTACACTTTCATTGCACCCTGGAAGGTACACTTTCACTACACCCTAGAACGTTCACTTTCACTAAACCCTAGAACGTACACTCTCACTACACCCTAGAACGTACACTTTCACTACACCCTAGAACGTACACTTTCACTACACCCTAGAACACACACTTTCACTACACCCTAGAACGTCCACTTTCACGACACCCTAGAAAGTACACTTTCACTACACCCTAAAACGTACACTTTCACTACACCCTAAAACGTACACTTTCACTACAACCTGGAACGTACACTTCCACTGCACCCTAGAATATACACTTTCACTACACCCTAGATCGTACACTTTCACTGCACCCTAGAACGTACACTTTCACTGCACCCTAGAACGTACAATCCCACTACACCCTAAAACTTACCTCCCACTACACCCTAGAACGTACACTTTCACTACACCCTATAACGTACACTTTCATTGCACCCTGGAAGGTACACTTTCACTACTCCCTAGAACGTGCAATTTCACTACAACCTACAACGTGCACTTTCACTACACCGTAGAACGTGCCCTTTCACTACACCCTCGAACGTACACTTTCACTACACCCTCAAACGTACACTTTCACTACACCCTAGAACGTACACTTTCACTGCACCCTGGAACGTACACTTTCACTACACCTTAGAACATACACTTTCACTTCACCCTGGAACGTACACTTTCACTACACCCTAGAACGTACACTTTCACTACACCCTTGAACGTACACTTTCACTACACCCTAGAACGTACACTTTCACTGCACCCTGAAACGTACACTTTCACTACACCCTAGAACGTACACTTTCACTACACCCTCGAACGTACATTTTCACTACACCCTAGAACGTACACTTTCACTGCACCCTGAACGTACACTTCCACTACACCCTAGAACGTGCACTTTCACTACAACCTAGAACGTACACTTTCACTACACCCTTGAATGTACACTTTCACCCCACCCTAGAACATACACTTTCACTACACCCTAGAACGTACACTCTCACTACACCCTAGAACGTACACTTTCACTACACCCTAGAACGTACACTTTCACTACACCCTAGAACGTACACTTTCACTACACCCTAGAACGTACATTTTCACTACACCCTAAAACGTGCACATTCACTACACCCTAGAACGTACACTCGCACTACACCATAGAACGTACACTTTCGCTACACCCTAGAACATACACTTTCACTACACCCTCTAAGGTAAACTTTCACTACACCCTGAAATGTACACTTTCACTATATCCTAGAACATGCTCTTTCACTACACCATAGAACGTACACTTTCACTACACCCTAGAACGTACACTTTCACTACACCCTGGAACGTACACTTTAACTGCACCCTAGAACGTACAATCCCACTACACCCTAAAACTTACCTCCCACTACACCCTATAACGTACACTTTCACTACACCCTAGAACGTACATTTTCACTACACCCTGGAACGTACACTTTAACTGCACCCTAGAACGTGCAATCCCACTACACCCTAAAACTTATCTGCCACTACACCCTATAACGTACACTTTCATTGCACCCTGGAAGGTACACTTTCACTACACCCTAGAACGTTCACTTTCACTAAACCCTAGAACGTACACTCTCACTACACCCTAGAACGTACACTTTCACTACACCCTAGAACGTACACTCTCACTACACCCTAGAACGTACACTTTCACTACACCCTAGAACGTACACTCTCACTACACCCTAGAACGTACACTTTCACTACACCCTAGAACGTGCACTTTCACTACATCCTAGAACATGCACTTTCACTACACCCTAGAACGTACACTTTCACTACACCCTAGAACGTACATTTTCACTACACCATAGAACGTACACTTTCATTACACCCTAGACGTACACTTTCACAACACCCTAGAACGCACACTCTCACTACACCTTAGAACGTACACTCCCACTACACCCTAGAACACACACTTTCACTGCACCCTAGAACGTACACTTTCAATACACCCTAGAACGTACACTTTCACTACACCCTAAAACGTACACTATCACTACAACCTGGAATGTACATTTTCACTACACCCTGGAACATACACTTTAACTGCACCCTAGAACGTACACTTTCACTGCACCTAGAACGTACACTTTCACTACACCCTAAAACGTACACTATCACTACAACCTGGAACATACACTTTCACGACACCCTGGAACGTACACTTTTACTGCACCCTAGAACGTACACTTTCACTACACCCTAGAACATACACTTTCACTACACCCTAGAACGTACACTTTCACTCCACCCTAGAACATACACTTTCACTACACCCTAGAACGTACACTCTCACTACACCCTAGAACGTACACTTTCACTACACACTAGAACGTACTCTTTCACTACACCCTAGAGCGTACACTTTCACTACACCCTAGAACGTACATTTTCACTACACCATAGAACGTACATTTTCACTACACCCTAAAACGTGCACATTCACTACACCCTAGAACGTACACTCGCACTACACCATAGAACGTACACTTTCACTACACCCTAGAACATGCACTTTTACTACACACTAGAACGTCCACTTTCACTACACCCTAGAACGTACACTTTCACTACACCCTAGAACGTACACTTTCACTACACCCTAGAACATACACTTTCACTACACCTTAGAACGTGCACCTTCACTACACCCTAAATCATGCCCATTCACTACACCCTAGAACGTACACTCGCACTAAACCCTAGAACGTCCACTTTCACTACACCCTAGAACGTCCACTTTCACTACACCCTAGAACGTATACTTTCACTACACCATAGATGTTAATTTCATTACACCCTAGAATGTACACTTTCACTACACCCTAGAACGTACACTTTTACTTCAACCTGAATCGTACAATTTCACTACACCCTAGAATGTACACTTTTACTACAACCTGGAACGTACACTTTCACTACACTCTGGAACGTACACTTTCACTACACCCTATAACGTACACTTTCACTACACCCTAGAACGTACACTTTCACTACACCCTGGAACGTACACTTTAACTGCACCCTAGAACGTACACTTTCACTACACCCTAGAACGTACACTTTCACTACATCCTAGAAAGTACACTTTCACTACACCCTGGAATGTACACTTTCACTACACCATAGAACGTACACTTTCACTACACCCTAGAACGTGCAATTTCACTACAACCTACAACGTGCACTTTCACTACACTGTAGAACGTGCACTTTCACTACACCCTCGAACGTACACTTTCACTACACCCTCGAACGTACACTTTCACTACACCCTAGAACGTACACTTTCACTGCACCCTGAAACGTACACTTTCACTACACCCTAGAACGTACACTTTCACTACACCCTCGAACGTACACTTTCACTACACCCTAGAATGTACACTTTCACTGCACCCTGAACGTACACTTTCACTACACCCTAGAACGTGCAGTTTCACTACAACCTAGAACGTACACTTTCACTGCACCCTAGAACGTACACTTTCACTACACCCTAGAACATACACTATCACTACACCCTAGAATGTACACTTTCACCCCACCCTAGAATATACACTTTCACTACACCCTAGAACATACACTTTCATTACACCATAGAACGTACACTTTCACTACACCCTAGAACATGCACTTTTACTACACCCTAGAACGTCCACTTTCACTACACCCTAGAACGTACACTTTCACTTCACCCTAGAAGGTACTCTTTCACTGCACCCTAGAACGTACACTTTCACTACACCCTAGAACATACACTTTCACTACACCCTAGAATGTACACTTTCACCCCACCCTAGAACATACACTTTCACTACACCCTAGAACGTACACTCTCACTACACCCTTGAACGTACACTTTCACTACACCCTAGAACATACACTTTCACTACACCCTAGAACGTACACTTTCACTCCACCCTAGAACATACACTTTCACTACACCCTAGAACGTACACTCTCACTACACCCTAGAACGTACACTTTCACTACACACTAGAACGTACTCTTTCACTACACCCTAGAGCGTACACTTTCACTACACCCTAGAACGTACATTTTCACTACACCCTAGAACGTACATTTTCACTACACCCTAAAACGTGCACATTCACTACACCCTAGAACGTACACTCGCACTACACCATAGAACGTACACTTTCACTACACCCTAGAACATGCACTTTTACTACACACTAGAACGTCCACTTTCACTACACCCTAGAACGTACACTTTCACTACACCCTAGAACGTACACTTTCACTACACCCTAGAACATACACTTTCACTACACCTTAGAACGTGCACCTTCACTACACCCTAAATCATGCCCATTCACTACACCCTAGAACGTACACTCGCACTACACCCTAGAACGTCCACTTTCACTACACCCTAGAACGTCCACTTTCACTACACCCTAGAACGTATACTTTCACTACACCATAGATGTTAATTTCATTACACCCTAGAATGTACACTTTCACTACACCCTAGAACGTACACTTTTACTTCAACCTGAATCGTACAAATTCACTACACCCTAGAATGTACACTTTTACTACAACCTGGAACGTACACTTTCACTACACTCTGGAACGTACACTTTCACTACACCCTATAACGTACACTTTCACTACACCCTAGAACGTACACTTTCACTACACCCTGGAACGTACACTTTAACTGCACCCTAGAACGTACACTTTCACTACACCCTAGAACGTACACTTTCACTACATCCTAGAAAGTACACTTTCACTACACCCTGGAATGTACACTTTCACTACACCATAGAACGTACACTTTCACTACACCCTAGAACGTGCAATTTCACTACAACCTACAACGTGCACTTTCACTACACCATAGAACGTGCACTTTCACTACACCCTCGAACGTACACTTTCACTACACCCTCGAACGTACACTTTCACTACACCCTAGAACGTACACTTTCACTGCACCCTGAAACGTACACTTTCACTACACCCTAGAACGTACACTTTCACTACACCCTCGAACGTACACTTTCACTACACCCTAGAATGTACACTTTCACTGCACCCTGAACGTACACTTTCACTACACCCTAGAACGTGCAGTTTCACTACAACCTAGAACGTACACTTTCACTGCACCCTAGAACGTACACTTTCACTACACCCTAGAACATACACTATCACTACACCCTAGAATGTACACTTTCACCCCACCCTAGAATATACACTTTCACTACACCCTAGAACATACACTTTCATTACACCATAGAACGTACAGTTTCACTACACCCTAGAACATGCACTTTTACTACACCCTAGAACGTCCACTTTCACTACACCCTAGAACGTACACTTTCACTGCACCCTAGAAGGTACTCTTTCACTGCACCCTAGAACGTACACTTTCACTACACCCTAGAACATACACTTTCACTACACCCTAGAATGTACACTTTCACCCCACCCTAGAACATACACTTTCACTACACCCTAGAACGTACACTCTCACTACACCCTAGAACGTACACTTTCACTACACTCTAGAACGTACACTTTCACTACACCCTAGAACGTACACTTTCACTACACACTAGAACGTACATTTTCACCACACCCTAGAACGTGCACCTTCACTACACCCTAAAACGTGCACATTCACTACACCCTAGAACGTACACTCGCACTACACCATAGAACGTACACTTTCACTACACCCTAGAACATGCACTTTTACTACACCCTAGAACGTCCACTTTCACTACACCCTAGAACGTACACTTTCACTACACCCTAGAACTTACACTTTCACTACACCCTAGAACGTACACTTTCACTACACCTTAGAACGTGCACCTTCACTACACCCTAAATCATGCCCATTCACTACACCCTAGAACATACACTCGCACTACACCCTAGAACGTACACTTTCACTACACCCTAGAACGTGCACTTTCACTACACCCTAGAACGTATACTTTCACTACACCATAGATCTTACAATTTCATTACACCCAATAACGTACACTTTCACTACACCCTAGAACGCACACTTTTACTTCAACCTGAATCGTACAATTTCACTACACCCTAGAATGTACACTTTTACTACAACCTGGAACGTACACTTTCACTACACCCTGGAACCTACACTTTCACTACACCCGAGAACACACACCCTCACTACACCCTAGAACGTACACTTCCACTACACCCTCGAACGTGCACTTTCACTACGCCCTAGAACGTACACTTTCACTACACCCTAGAACGTACACTTTCACTACATCCTAGAACGTACACTTTCACTACACCCTGGAATGTACACTTTCACTACACCATAAAACGTACACTTTCACTACACCCTAGAACGGGCACTTTCACTACAACCTAGAACATGCACTTTCACTACACCGTAGAACGTGCACTTTCACTACACCCTCGAACGTACACTTTCACTACACCCTCGAACGTACACTTTCACTACACCCTAGAACGTACACTTTCACTCACTGCACCCTGGAACGTACACTTTCACTACACCTTAGAACGTACACTTTCACTTCACCCTGGAACGCACACTTTCACTACACCCTAGAACGTACACTTTCACTACACCCTTGAACGTACACTTTCACTACACCCTAGAACGTACACTTTCACTGCACCCTGAAACGTACACTTTCACTACACCCTAGAATGTACACTTTCACTACACCCTCGAACGTACACTTTCACTACACCCTAGAACATACACATTCACTGCACTCTGGAACGTACACTTTCACTACACCCTAGAACGTGCACTTTCACTACAACCTAGAACGTACACTTTCACTGCACCCTAGAAAGTACACTTTCACTGCACCCTAGAACGTACACTTTCACTACACCCTGGAACATACACTTTCACTACACCCTAGAACGTACACTTTCACTGCACCCTAGAACGTACACTTTCACTACACTCTTGAACGTACACTTGCACTACACCCTGGAATGTACACTTTCACTGCACCCTAGAACGTACACTTTCACTGAACCCTAGAACGTACACTTTCACTACACCCTATAACGTACACTTTCACTACACCCTAGAACATGCACTTTTACTACACCCTAGAACGTCCACTTTCACTACACCCTAGAACGTACACTTTCACTACACCCTAGAACTTACACTTTCACTACACCCTAGAATGTACACTTTCACTACACCTTAGAACGTGCACCTACACTACACCCTAAAACATGCCCATTCACTACACCCTAGAACGTACACTCGCACTACACCCTAGAACGTACACTTTCACTACACCCTAGAACGTGCACTTTCACTACACCCTAGAACGTATACTTTCACTACCCCATAGATCTTACAATTTCATTACACCCAATAACGTACACTTTCACTACACCCTAGAACGTACACTTTTACTTCAACCTGAATCGTACAATTTCACTACACCCTAGAATGTACACTTTTACTACAACCTGGAACGTACACTTTCACTACACCCTGGAACCTACACTTTCACTACACCCGAGAACACACACCCTCACTACACCCTAGAACGTACACTTCCACTGCACCCTCGAACGTGCACTTTCACTACGCCCTAGAATGTACACTTTCACTACACCCAAGAACGTACACTTTCACAACATCCTAGAACGTACACCTTCACTACACCCTGGAATGTACACTTTCACTACACCATAGAACGTACACTTTCACTACACCCTAGAACGGGCACTTTCACTACAACCTAGAACGTGCACTTTCACTACACCGTAGAACGTGCACTTTCACTACACCCTCGAACGTACACTTTCACTACACCCTAGAACGTACACTTTCACTCACTGCACCCTGGAACGTACACTTTCACTACACCTTAGAACGTACACTTTCACTTCACCCTGGAACGTACACTTTCACTACACCCTAGAACGTACACTTTCACTACACCCTTGAACGTACACTTTCACTACACCCTAGAACGAACACTTTCACTGCACCCTGAAACGTACACTTTCACTACACCCTGGAATGTACACTTTCACTACACCATAAAACGTACACTTTCACTACACCCTAGAACGGGCACTTTCACTACAACCTAGAACATGCACTTTCACTACACCGTAGAACGTGCACTTTCACTACACCCTCGAACGTACACTTTCACTACACCCTCGAACGTACACTTTCACTACACCCTAGAACGTACACTTTCACTCACTGCACCCTGGAACGTACACTTTCACTACACCTTAGAACGTACACTTTCACTTCACCCTGGAACGCACACTTTCACTACACCCTAGAACGTACACTTTCACTACACCCTTGAACGTACACTTTCACTACACCCTAGAACGTACACTTTCACTGCACCCTGAAACGTACACTTTCACTACACCCTAGAATGTACACTTTCACTACACCCTCGAACGTACACTTTCACTACACCCTAGAACATACACATTCACTGCACTCTGGAACGTACACTTTCACTACACCCTAGAACGTGCACTTTCACTACAACCTAGAACGTACACTTTCACTGCACCCTAGAAAGTACACTTTCACTGCACCCTAGAACGTACACTTTCACTACACCCTCGAACATACACTTTCACTACACCCTAGAACGTACACTTTCACTGCACCCTAGAACGTACACTTTCACTACACTCTTGAACGTACACTTGCACTACACCCTGGAATGTACACTTTCACTGCACCCTAGAACGTACACTTTCACTGAACCCTAGAACGTACACTTTCACTACACCCTATAACGTACACTTTCACTACACCCTAGAACATGCACTTTTACTACACCCTAGAACGTCCACTTTCACTACACCCTAGAACGTACACTTTCACTACACCCTAGAACTTACACTTTCACTACACCCTAGAATGTACACTTTCACTACACCTTAGAACGTGCACCTACACTACACCCTAAAACATGCCCATTCACTACACCCTAGAACGTACACTCGCACTACACCCTAGAACGTACACTTTCACTACACCCTAGAACGTGCACTTTCACTACACCCTAGAACGTATACTTTCACTACCCCATAGATCTTACAATTTCATTACACCCAATAACGTACACTTTCACTACACCCTAGAACGTACACTTTTACTTCAACCTGAATCGTACAATTTCACTACACCCTAGAATGTACACTTTTACTACAACCTGGAACGTACACTTTCACTACACCCTGGAACCTACACTTTCACTACACCCGAGAACACACACCCTCACTACACCCTAGAACGTACACTTCCACTGCACCCTCGAACGTGCACTTTCACTACGCCCTAGAATGTACACTTTCACTACACCCAAGAACGTACACTTTCACAACATCCTAGAACGTACACCTTCACTACACCCTGGAATGTACACTTTCACTGCACCCTAGAACGTACACTTTCACTACACCCTATAACGTACACTTTCACTACACCCTAGAACGTACACTTTCACTACACCCTGGAACGTACACTTTCACTACACCTTAGAACGTACACTTTCACTTCACCCTGGAACGTACACTTTCACTACACCCTAGAACGTACACTTTCACTACACCCTTGAACGTACACTTTCACTACACCCTAGAACATATACTTTCACTGCACCCTGAAACGTACACTTTCACTACACCCTCGAACGTACACTTTCACTACACCCTCGAACGTACATTTTCACTACACCCTAGAACGTACACTTTCACTGCACCCTGAACGTACACTTTCACTACACCCTAGAACGTGCACTTTCACTACAACCTAGAACGTACACTTTCACTACACCCTAGAATGTACACTTTCACCTCACCCTAGAACATACACTTTCACTACACCCTAGAACGTACACTCTCACTACACCCTAGAACGTTCACTTTCACTACACCCTAGAACGTACACTTTCACTACACCCTAGAACGTACACTTTCACTACACCCTAGAACGTACATTTTCACTACACCCTAGAACGTGCACCTTCACTACACCCTAAAACGTGCACATTCACTACACCCTAGAACGTACACTCGCACTACACCATAGAACGTACACTTTCACTACACCCTAGAACATACACTTTCACTACACCCTCTAAGGTAAACTTTCACTACACCCTGAAACGTACACTTTCACTATATCCTAGAACATGCACTTTCACTACACCATAGAACGTACACTTTCACTACACCCTAGAACATACACTTTCAGTACACCTGGAACGTACACTTTAACTGCACCCTAGAACGTACAATCCCACTACACCCTAAAACTTACCTCCCACTACACCCTATAACGTACACTTTCACTACACCCTAGAACCTACACTTTCACTACACCCTAGAACGTTAACTTTCACTAAACCCTAGAACGTACACTCTCACTACACCCCCCAGAACGTACACTTTCACTACACCCTAGAACGTACACTCTCACTACACCCTAGAACGTACACTTTCACTACACCCTAGAACGTACACTCTCACTACACCCTAGAACGTACACTTTCACTACACCCTAGAACGTGCACTTTCACTACATCCTAGAACATGCACTTTCACTACACCCTAGAACGTACACTTTCACTACACCCTAGAACGTACATTTTCACTACACCATAGAACGTACACTTTCATTACACCCTAGAACGTACACTTTCACAACACCCTGGAACGCACACTCTCACTACACCTTAGAACGTACACTCCCACTACACCCTAGAAAACACACTTTCACTGCACCCTAGAACGTACACTTTCAATACACCCTAGAACGTACACTTTCACTACACCCTAGAACGTACATTTTCACTACACCCTAGAACGTACATTTTCACTACACCCTAAAACGTGCACATTCACTACACCCTAGAACGTACACTCGCACTACACCATAGAACGTACACTTTCACTACACCCTAGAACATGCACTTTTACTACATGCTAGAACGTCCACTTTCACTACACCCTAGAACGTACACTTTCACTACACCCTAGAACGTACACTTTCACTACACCCTAGAACGTACACTTTCACTACACCCTAGAACGTACACTCGCACTACAGCCTAGAACGTACACTTTCACTACACTCTAGAACGTGCACTTTCACTACACCCTAGAACGTCCACTTTCACTACACCCTAGAACGTATACTTTCACTACACCATAGATCTTACAATTTCATTACACCCTAGAACGTACACTTTCACTACACCCTAGAACGTACACTTTTACTTCAACCTGAATCGTACAATTTCACTACACCCTAGAATGTACACTTTTACTACAACCTGGAACGTACACTTTCACTACACTCTGGAACGTACACTTTCACTACACCCGACAACACACACACTCA
The DNA here is from genome assembly GCF_978046115.1 of Saccoglossus kowalevskii. NCBI lineage: Eukaryota > Metazoa > Hemichordata > Enteropneusta > Harrimaniidae > Saccoglossus > Saccoglossus kowalevskii. The sequence goes on from NC_140654.1 coordinate 35,241,103, forward strand.
CTACACCCGAGAACGTACACTTCCATTGCACCCTCGAACGTGCACTTTCACTACGCCCTAGAACGTACACTTTCACTACACCCTAGAACGTACACTTTTACTACACCCTGGAACGTACATTTTAACTGCACCCTAGAACGTACAATCCCACTACACCCTAAAACTTACCTGCCACTACACCCTATAACGTACACTTTCATTGCACCCTGGAAGGTACACTTTCACTACACTCTAGAACGTTCACTTTCACTAAACCCTAGAACGTACACTCTCACTACACCCTAGAACGTACACTTTCACTACACCCTAGAACGTACACTCTCACTACACCCTAGAACGTACACTTTCACTACACCCTAGAACGTACACTCTCACTACACCCTAGAACGTACACTTTCACTACACCCTAGAACGTGCACTTTCACTACATCCTAGAACATGCACTTTCACTACACCCTAGAACGTACACTTTCACTACACCCTAGAACGTACATTTTCACTACACCCTAGAACGTACACTTTCATTACACCCTAGAACGTACACTTTCACAACACCCTAGAACGCACACTCTCACTACACCTTAGAACATACACACCCACTACACCCTAGAACACACACTTTCACTGCACCCTAGAACGTACACTTTCAATACACCCTAGAACGTACACTTTCACTACACCCTAGAACGTACATTTTCACTACACCCTAGAACGTACATTTTCACTACACCCTAAAACGTGCACATTCACTACACCCTAGAACGTACACTCGCACTACACCATAGAACGTCCACTTTCACTACACCCTAGAACATGCACTTTTACTACACGCTAGAACGTCCACTTTCACTACACCCTAGAACGTACACTTTCACTACACCCTAGAACGTACACTTTCACTACACCCTAGAACGTACACTTTCACTACACCTTAGAACGTGCACCTTCACTACACCCTAAATCATGCCCATTCACTACACCATAGAACGTACACTCGCACTACACCCTAGAACGTACACTTTCACTACACCCTAGAACGTGCACTTTCACTACACCCTAGAACGTCCACTTTCACTACACCCTAGAACGTATACTTTCACTACACCATAGATCTTACAATTTCATTACACCCTAGAACGTACACTTTCACTACACCCTAGAACGTACACTTTCACTACACCCTAGAACGTACACTTTCACTACACCCTAGAACGTGCACCTTCACTACACCCTAAAACGTGCACATTCACTACTCCCTAGAACGTACACTCGCACTACACCATAGAACGTACACTTTCACTACACCCTAGAACATACACTTTCACTACACCCTCTAAGGTAAACTTTCACTACACCCTGAAACGTACACTTTCACTATATCCTAGAACATGCACTTTCACTACACCATAGAACGTACACTTTCACTGCACCCTAGAACATACACTTTCAGTACACCTGGAACGTACACTTTAACTGCACCCTAGAACGTACACTTTCACTACACCCTAGAATGTACACTTTCACCCCACCCTAGAACATACACTTTCACTACACACTAGAACATACACTTTCATTACACCATAGAACGTACACTTTCACTACACCCTAGAACATGCACTTTTACTACACCCTAGAACGTACACTTTCACTACACCCTAGAACGTACACTTTCACTACACCCTAGAACGTACACTTTCACTACACCCTAGAACGTACACTTTCACTACACCTTAGAACGTGCACCTTCACTACACCCTATAACGTACACTTTCACTACACCCTAGAACGTAGACTTTCACTGCACCCTAGAAGGTACTCTTTCACTGCACCCTAGAACGTACACTTTCACTACACCCTAGAACATACACTTTCACTACACCCTAGAATGTACACTTTCACCCCACCCTAGAACATACACTTTCACTACACCCTAGAACGTACATTTTCACTACACCCTAGAACGAACATTTTCACTACACCCTAAAACGTGCACATTCACTACACCCTAGAACGTACACTCGCACTACACCATAGAACGTACACTTTCACTACACCCTAGAACATGCACTTTTACTACACACTAGAACGTCCACTTTCACTACACCCTAGAACGTACACTTTCACTACACCCTAGAACGTACACTTTCACTACACCCTAGAACATACACTTTCACTACACCTTAGAACGTGCACCTTCACTACACCCTAAATCATGCCCATTCACTACACCCTAGAACGTACACTCGCACTACACCCTAGAACGTACACTTTCACTACACCCTAGAACGTCCACTTTCACTACACCCTAGAACGTATACTTTCACTACACCATAGATGTTACAATTTCATTACACCCTAGAATGTACACTTTCACTACACCCTAGAACGTACACTTTTACTTCAACCTGAATCGTACAATTTCACTACACCCTAGAATGTACACTTTTACTACAACCTGGAACGTACACTTTCACTACACTCTGGAACGTACACTTTCACTACACCCTATAACGTACACTTTCACTACACCCTAGAACGTACACTTTCACTACACCCTGGAACGTACACTTTAACTGCACCCTAGAACGTACACTTTCACTGCACCCTAGAACGTACACTTTCACTACATCCTAGAAAGTACACTTTCACTACACCCTGGAATGTACACTTTCACTACACCATAGAACGTACACTTTCACTACCCCCTAGAACCTGCAATTTCACTACAACCTACAATGTGCACTTTCACTACACCGTAGAACGTGCACTTTCACTACACCCTTGAACGTACACTTTCACTACACCCTCGAACGTACACTTTCACTACACCCTAAAACGTACACTTTCACTGCACCCTGAAACGTACACTTTCACTACACCCTAGAACGTACACTTTCACTACACCCTCGAACGTACACTTTCACTACACCCTAGAATGTACACTTTCACTGCACCCTGAACGTACACTTTCACTACACCCTAGAACGTGCAGTTTCACTACAACCTAGAACGTACACTTTCACTGCACCCTAGAACGTACACTTTCACTACACCCTAGAACATACACTATCACTACACCCTAGAATGTACACTTTCACCCCACCCTAGAATATACACTTTCACTACACCCTAGAACATACACTTTCATTACACCATAGAACGTACACTTTCACTACACCCTAGAACATGCACTTTTACTACACCCTAGAACGTACACTTTCACTGCACCCTAGAAGGTACTCTTTCACTGCACCCTAGAACGTACACTTTCACTACACCCTAGAACATACACTTTCACTACACCCTAGAATGTACACTTTCACCCCACCCTAGAACATACACTTTCACTACACCCTAGAACGTACACTCTCACTACACCCTAGAACGTACACTTTCACTACACTCTAGAACGTACACTTTCACTACACCCTAGAACGTACACTTTCACTACACACTAGAACGTACATTTTCACCACACCCTAGAACGTGCACCTTCACTACACCCTAAAACGTGCACATTCACTACACCCTAGAACGTACACTCGCACTACACCATAGAACGTACACTTTCACTACACCCTAGAACATGCACTTTTACTACACCCTAGAACGTCCACTTTCACTACACCCTAGAACGTACACTTTCACTACACCCTAGAACTTACACTTTCACTACACCCTAGAACGTACACTTTCACTACACCTTAGAACGTGCACCTTCACTACACCCTAAATCATGCCCATTCACTACACCCTAGAACGTACACTCGCACTACACCCTAGAACGTACACTTTCACTACACCCTAGAACGTGCACTTTCACTACACCCTAGAACGTACACTTTCACTACACCATAGATCTTACAATTTCATTACACCCAATAACGTACACTTTCACTACACCCTAAAACGCACACTTTTACTTCAACCTAAATCGTACAATTTCACTACACCCTAGAATGTACACTTTTACTACAACCTGGAACGTACACTTTCACTACACCCTGGAACCTACACTTTCACTACACCCGAGAACACACACCCTCACTACACCCTAGAACGCACACTTCCACTGCACCCTCGAACGTGCGCTTTCACTACGCCCTAGAACGTACACTTTCACTACACCCTAGAACGTACACTTTCACTACATCCTAGAACGTACACTTTCACTACACCCTGGAATGTACACTTTCACTACATCATAAAACGTACACTTTCACTACACCCTAGAACGGGCACTTTCACTACAACCTAGAACATGCACTTTCACTACACCGTAGAACGTGCACTTTCACTACACCCTCGAACGTACACTTTCACTACACCCTCGAACGTACACTTTCACTACACCCTAGAACGTACACTTTCACTCACTGCACCCTGGAACGTACACTTTCACTACACCTTAGAACGTACACTTTCACTTCACCCTGGAACGCACACTTTCACTACACCCTAGAACGTACACTTTCACTACACCCTTGAACGTACACTTTCACTACACCCTAGAACGTACACTTTCACTGCACCCTGAAACGTACACTTTCACTACACCCTAGAACGTACACTTTCACTACACCCTCGAACGTACACTTTCACTACACCCTAGAACGTACACTTTCACTGCACTCTGGAACGTACACTTTCACTACACCCTAGAACGTGCACTTTCACTACAACCTAGAACGTACACTTTCACTGCACCCTAGAAAGTACACTTTCACTGCACCCTAGAACGTACACTTTCACTACACCCTCGAACATACACTTTCACTACACCCTAGAACGTACACTTTCACTGCACCCTAGAACGTACACTTTCACTACACTCTTGAACGTACACTTTCACTACACCCTGGAATGTACACTTTCACTGCACCCTAGAACGTACACTTTCACTGAACCCTAGAACGTACACTTTCACTACACCCTATAACGTACACTTTCACTACACCCTAGAACATGCACTTTTACTACACCCTAGAACGTCCACTTTCACTACACCCTAGAACGTACACTTTCACTACACCCTAGAACTTACACTTTCACTACACCCTAGAATGTACACTTTCACTACACCTTAGAACGTGCACCTTCACTACACCCTAAAACATGCCCATTCACTACACCCTAGAACGTACACTCGCACTACACCCTAGAACGTACACTTTCACTACACCCTAGAACGTGCACTTTCACTACACCCTAGAACGTATACTTTCACTACACCATAGATCTTACAATTTCATTACACCCAATAACGTACACTTTCACTACACCCTAGAACGTACACTTTTACTTCAACCTGAATCGTACAATTTCACTACACCCTAGAATGTACACTTTTACTACAACCTGGAACGTACACTTTCACTACACCCTGGAACCTACACTTTCACTACACCCGAGAACACACACCCTCACTACACCCTAGAACGTACACTTCCACTGCACCCTCGAACGTGCACTTTCACTACGCCCTAGAATGTACACTTTCACTACACCCTAGAACGTACACTTTCACAACATCCTAGAACGTACACCTTCACTACACCCTGGAATGTACACTTTCACTACACCATAGAACGTACACTTTCACTACACCCTAGAACGGGCACTTTCACTACAACCTAGAACGTGCACTTTCACTACACCGTAGAACGTGCACTTTCACTACACCCTCGAACGTACACTTTCACTACACCCTAGAACGTACACTTTCACTCACTGCACCCTGGAACGTACACTTTCACTACACCTTAGAACGTACACTTTCACTTCACCCTGGAACGCACACTTTCACTACACCCTAGAACGTACACTTTCACTACACCCTTGAACGTACACTTTCACTACACCCTAGAACGTACACTTTCACTGCACCCTGAAACGTACACTTTCACTACACCCTAGAACGTACACTTTCACTACACCCTCGAACGTACACTTTCACTACACCCTAGAACGTACACTTTCACTGCACTCTGGAACGTACACTTTCACTACACCCTAGAACGTGCACTTTCACTACAACCTAGAACGTACACTTTCACTGCACCCTAGAAAGTACACTTTCACTGCACCCTAGAACGTACACTTTCACTACACCCTCGAACATACACTTTCACTACACCCTAGAACGTACACTTTCACTGCACCCTAGAACGTACACTTTCACTACACTCTTGAACGTACACTTTCACTACACCCTGGAATGTACACTTTCACTGCACCCTAGAACGTACACTTTCACTGAACCCTAGAACGTACACTTTCACTACACCCTATAACGTACACTTTCACTACACCCTAGAACATGCACTTTTACTACACCCTAGAACGTCCACTTTCACTACACCCTAGAACGTACACTTTCACTACACCCTAGAACTTACACTTTCACTACACCCTAGAATGTACACTTTCACTACACCTTAGAACGTGCACCTTCACTACACCCTAAAACATGCCCATTCACTACACCCTAGAACGTACACTCGCACTACACCCTAGAACGTACACTTTCACTACACCCTAGAACGTGCACTTTCACTACACCCTAGAACGTATACTTTCACTACACCATAGATCTTACAATTTCATTACACCCAATAACGTACACTTTCACTACACCCTAGAACGTACACTTTTACTTCAACCTGAATCGTACAATTTCACTACACCCTAGAATGTACACTTTTACTACAACCTGGAACGTACACTTTCACTACACCCTGGAACCTACACTTTCACTACACCCGAGAACACACACCCTCACTACACCCTAGAACGTACACTTCCACTGCACCCTCGAACGTGCACTTTCACTACGCCCTAGAATGTACACTTTCACTACACCCTAGAACGTACACTTTCACAACATCCTAGAACGTACACCTTCACTACACCCTGGAATGTACACTTTCACTACACCATAGAACGTACACTTTCACTACACCCTAGAACGGGCACTTTCACTACAACCTAGAACGTGCACTTTCACTACACCGTAGAACGTGCACTTTCACTACACCCTCGAACGTACACTTTCACTACACCCTAGAACGTACACTTTCACTCACTGCACCCTGGAACGTACACTTTCACTACACCTTAGAACGTACACTTTCACTTCACCCTGGAACGTACACTTTCACTACACCCTAGAACGTACACTTTCACTACACCCTTGAACGTACACTTTCACTACACCCTAGAACGTACACTTTCACTGCACCCTGAAACGTACACTTTCACTACACCCTAGAACGTACACTTTCACTACACCCTTGAACGTACACTTTCACTACACCCTAGAACGTACACTTTCACTGCACTCTGGAACGTACACTTTCACTACACCCTAGAACGTGCACTTTCACTACAACCTAGAACGTACACTTTCACTGCACGCTAGAAAGTACACTTTCACTGCACCCTAGAACGTACACTTTCACTACACCCTCGTACATACACTTTCACTACACCCTAGAACGTACACTTTCACTGCACCCTAGAACGTACACTTTCACTACACCCTATAACGTACACTTTCACTACACCCTAGAACGTACACTTTCACTACACCCTGGAACGTACACTTTCACTACACCTTAGAACGTACACTTTCACTTCACCCTGGAACGTACACTTTCACTACACCCTAGAACGTACACTTTCACTACACCCTTGAACGTACACTTTCACTACACCCTAGAACGTACACTTTCATTGCACTCTGGAACGTACACTTTCACTACACCCTAGAACGTGCACTTTCACTACAACCTAGAACGTACACTTTCACTGCACGCTAGAAAGTACACTTTCACTGCACCCTAGAACGTACACTTTCACTACACCCTCGTACATACACTTTCACTACACCCTAGAACGTACACTTTCACTGCACCCTAGAACGTACACTTTCACTACACCCTATAACGTACACTTTCACTACACCCTAGAACGTACACTTTCACTACACCCTGGAACGTACACTTTCACTACACCTTAGAACGTACACTTTCACTTCACCCTGGAACGTACACTTTCACTACACCCTAGAACGTACACTTTCACTACACCCTTGAACGTACACTTTCACTACACCCTAGAACATACACTTTCACTGCACCCTGAAACGTACACTTTCACTACACCCTAGAACGTACACTTTCACTACACCCTCGAACGTACATTTTCACTACACCCTAGAACGTACACTTTCACTGCACCCTGAACGTACACTTTCACTACACCCTAGAACGTGCACTTTCACTACATCCTAGAACATGCACTTTCACTACACCCTAGAACGTACACTTTCACTACACCCTAGAACGTACATTTTCACTACACCATAGAACGTACACATTCATTACACCCTAGAACGTACACTTTCACAACACCCTAGAACGCACAATCTCACTACACCTTAGAACGTACTCACCCACTACACCCTAGAACACACACTTTCACTGCACCCTAGAACGTACACTTTCAATGCACCCTAGAACGTACACTTTCACTACACCCTAGAACGTACATTTTCACTACACCCTAGAACGTACATTTTCACTACACCCTAAAACGTGCACATTCACTACACCCTAGAACGTACACTTTCACTACACTCTTGAACGTACACTTTCACTACACCCTGGAATGTACACTTTCACTGCACCCTAGAACGTACACTTTCACTGAACCCTAGAACGTACACTTTCACTACACCCTATAACGTACACTTTCACTACACCCTAGAACATGCACTTTTACTACACCCTAGAACGTCCACTTTCACTACACCCTAGAACGTACACTTTCACTACACCCTAGAACTTACACTTTCACTACACCCTAGAATGTACACTTTCACTACACCTTAGAACGTGCACCTTCACTACACCCTAAAACATGCCCATTCACTACACCCTAGAACGTACACTCGCACTACACCCTAGAACGTACACTTTCACTACACCCTAGAACGTGCACTTTCACTACACCCTAGAACGTATACTTTCACTACACCATAGATCTTACAAATTCATTACACCCAATAACGTACACTTTCACTACACCCTAGAACGTACACTTTTACTTCAACCTGAATCGTACAATTTCACTACACCCTAGAATGTACACTTTTACTACAACCTGGAACGTACACTTTCACTACACCCTGGAACCTACACTTTCACTACACCCGAGAACACACACCCTCACTACACCCTAGAACGTACACTTCCACTGCACCCTCGAACGTGCACTTTCACTACGCCCTAGAATGTACACTTTCACTACACCCTAGAACGTACACTTTCACAACATCCTAGAACGTACACCTTCACTACACCCTGGAATGTACACTTTCACTACACCATAGAACGTACACTTTCACTACACCCTAGAACGGGCACTTTCACTACAACCTAGAACGTGCACTTTTACTACACCGTAGAACGTGCACTTTCACTACACCCTCGAACGTACACTTTCACTACACCCTAGAACGTACACTTTCACTCACTGCACCCTGGAACGTACACTTTCACTACACCTTAGAACGTACACTTTCACTTCACCCTGGAACGTACACTTTCACTACACCCTAGAACGTACACTTTCACTACACCCTTGAACGTACACTTTCACTACACCCTAGAACGTACACTTTCACTGCACCCTGAAACGTACACTTTCACTACACCCTAGAACGTACACTTTCACTACACCCTTGAACGTACACTTTCACTACACCCTAGAACGTACACTTTCACTGCACTCTGGAACGTACACTTTCACTACACCCTAGAACGTGCACTTTCACTACAACCTAGAACGTACACTTTCACTGCACGCTAGAAAGTACACTTTCACTGCACCCTAGAACGTACACTTTCACTACACCCTCGTACATACACTTTCACTACACCCTAGAACGTACACTTTCACTGCACCCTAGAACGTACACTTTCACTACACCCTATAACGTACACTTTCACTACACCCTAGAACGTACACTTTCACTACACCCTGGAACGTACACTTTCACTACACCTTAGAACGTACACTTTCACTTCACCCTGGAACGTACACTTTCACTACACCCTAGAACGTACACTTTCACTACACCCTTGAACGTACACTTTCACTACACCCTAGAACGTACACTTTCATTGCACTCTGGAACGTACACTTTCACTACACCCTAGAACGTGCACTTTCACTACAACCTAGAACGTACACTTTCACTGCACGCTAGAAAGTACACTTTCACTGCACCCTAGAACGTACACTTTCACTACACCCTCGTACATACACTTTCACTACACCCTAGAACGTACACTTTCACTGCACCCTAGAACGTACACTTTCACTACACCCTATAACGTACACTTTCACTACACCCTAGAACGTACACTTTCACTACACCCTAGAACGTACACTTTCACTACACCTTAGAACGTACACTTTCACTTCACCCTGGAACGTACACTTTCACTACACCCTAGAACGTACACTTTCACTACACCCTTGAACGTACACTTTCACTACACCCTAGAACATACACTTTCACTGCACCCTGAAACGTACACTTTCACTACACCCTAGAACGTACACTTTCACTACACCCTCGAACGTACATTTTCACTACACCCTAGAACGTACACTTTCACTGCACCCTGAACGTACACTTTCACTACACCCTAGAACGTGCACTTTCACTACATCCTAGAACATGCACTTTCACTACACCCTAGAACGTACACTTTCACTACACCCTAGAACGTACATTTTCACTACACCATAGAACGTACACATTCATTACACCCTAGAACGTACACTTTCACAACACCCTAGAACGCACAATCTCACTACACCTTAGAACGTACTCACCCACTACACCCTAGAACACACACTTTCACTGCACCCTAGAACGTACACTTTCAATGCACCCTAGAACGTACACTTTCACTACACCCTAGAACGTACATTTTCACTACACCCTAGAACGTACATTTTCACTACACCCTAAAACGTGCACATTCACTACACCCTAGAACGTACACTCGCACTACACCATAGAACGTACACTTTCACTACACCCTAGAACATGCACTTTTACTACACGCTAGAACGTCCACTTTCACTACACCCTAGAACGTACACTTTCACTACACCCTAGAACGTACACTTTCACTACACCCTAGAACGTACACTTTCACTACACCTTAGAACGTGCACCTTCACTACACCCTAAATCATGCCCATTCACTACACCCTAGAACGTACACTCGCACTACACCCTAGAACGTACACTTTCACTACACCCTAGAACGTGCACTTTCACTACACCCTAGAACGTCCACTTTCACTACACCCTAGAACGTATACTTTCACTACACCATAGATCTTACAATTTCATTACACCCTAGAACGTACACTTTCACTACACCCTAGAACGTACACTTTTACTTCAACCTGAATCGTACAATTTCACTACACCCTAGAATGTACACTTTTACTACAACCTGGAACGTACACTTTCACTACACACTGGAACGTACATTTTCACTACACCCGACAACACACACACTCACTACACCCTAGAACGTACACTTCCACTGCACCTTCGAACGTGCACTTTCACTACGCCCTAGAACATACACTTTCACTACACCCTAGAACGTACACTTTCACTACATCCTAGAAAGTACACATTCACTACACCCTGGAATGTACACTTTCAGTACACCATAGAACGTACACTTTCACTACACCCTAGAACATACACTTTCACTACACCCTAGAATGTACACTTTCACCCCACCCTAGAACATACACTTTCACTACACACTAGAACATACACTTTCATTACACCATAGAACGTACACTTTCACTGCACCCTAGAACATGCACTTTTACTACACCCTAGAACGTCCACTTTCACTACACCCTAGAACGTACACTTTCACTACACCCTAGAACGTACACTTTCACTACACCCTAGAACGTACACTTTCACTACACCTTAGAACGTGCACCTTCACTACACCCTATAACGTACACTTTCACTACACCCTAGAACGTACACTTTCACTGCACCCTAGAAGGTACTCTTTCACTGCACCCTAGAACGTACACTTTCACTAAACCCTAGAACATACACTTTCACTACACCCTAGAATGTACACTTTCACCCCACCCTAGAACATACACTTTCACTACACCCTAGAACGTACACTTTCACTACACCCTAAAACGTACATTTTCACTACACCCTAGAACGTACATTTTCACTACACCCTAAAACGTGCACATTCACTACACCCTAGAACGTACACTCGCACTACACCATAGAACGTACACTTTCACTACACCCTAGAACATGCACTTTTACTACACACTAGAACGTCCACTTTCACTACACCCTAGAACGTACACTTTCACTACACCCTAGAACGTACACTTTCACTACACCCTAGAACATACACTTTCACTACACCTTAGAACGTACACTTTCACTACACTCTGGAACGTACACTTTCACTACACCCTATAACGTACACTTTCACTACACCCTAGAACGTACACTTTCACTACACCCTGGAACGTACACTTTAACTGCACCCTAGAACGTACACTTTCACTACACCCTAGAACGTACACTTTCACTACATCCTAGAAAGTACACTTTCACTACACCCTGGAATGTACACTTTCACTACATCATAGAACGTACACTTTCACTACACCCTAGAACGTGCAATTTCACTACAACCTACAACGTGCACTTTCACTACACCGTAGAACGTGCACTTTCACTACACCCTCGAACGTACACTTTCACTACACCCTCGATCGTACACTTTCACTACACCCTAGAACGTACATTTTCACTGCACCCTGAAACGTACACTTTCACTACACCCTAGAACGTACACTTTCACTACACCCTCGAACGTACACTTTCACTACACCCTAGAATGTACACTTTCACTGCACCCTGAACGTACACTTTCACTACACCCTAGAACGTGCAGTTTCACTACAACCTAGAACGTACACTTTCACTTCACCCTAGAACGTACACTTTCACTACACCCTAGAACATACACTATCACTACACCCTAGAATGTACACTTTCACCCCACCCTAGAATATACACTTTCACTACACCCTAGAACATACACTTTCATTACACCATAGAACGTACACTTTCATTACACCCTGGAACGTACACTTTCACTACACCTTAGAACGTACACTTTCACTGCACGCTAGAAAGTACACTTTCACTGCACCCTAGAACGTACACTTTCACTACACCCTCGTACATACACTTTCACTACACCCTAGAACGTACACTTTCACTGCACCCTAGAACGTACACTTTCACTACACCCTATAACGTACACTTTCACTACACCCTAGAACGTACACTTTCACTACACCCTGGAACGTACACTTTCACTACACCTTAGAACGTACACTTTCACTTCACCCTGGAACGTACACTTTCACTACACCCTAGAACGTACACTTTCACTACACCCTTGAACGTACACTTTCACTACACCCTAGAACGTACACTTTCATTGCACTCTGGAACGTACACTTTCACTACACCCTAGAACGTGCACTTTCACTACAACCTAGAACGTACACTTTCACTGCACGCTAGAAAGTACACTTTCACTGCACCCTAGAACGTACACTTTCACTACACCCTCGTACATACACTTTCACTACACCCTAGAACGTACACTTTCACTGCACCCTAGAACGTACACTTTCACTACACCCTATAACGTACACTTTCACTACACCCTAGAACGTACACTTTCACTACACCCTGGAACGTACACTTTCACTACACCTTAGAACGTACACTTTCACTTCACCCTGGAACGTACACTTTCACTACACCCTAGAACGTACACTTTCACTACACCCTTGAACGTACACTTTCACTACACCCTAGAACATACACTTTCACTGCACCCTGAAACGTACACTTTCACTACACCCTAGAACGTACACTTTCACTACACCCTCGAACGTACATTTTCACTACACCCTAGAACGTACACTTTCACTGCACCCTGAACGTACACTTTCACTACACCCTAGAACGTGCACTTTCACTACATCCTAGAACATGCACTTTCACTACACCCTAGAACGTACACTTTCACTACACCCTAGAACGTACATTTTCACTACACCATAGAACGTACACATTCATTACACCCTAGAACGTACACTTTCACAACACCCTAGAACGCACAATCTCACTACACCTTAGAACGTACTCACCCACTACACCCTAGAACACACACTTTCACTGCACCCTAGAACGTACACTTTCAATGCACCCTAGAACGTACACTTTCACTACACCCTAGAACGTACATTTTCACTACACCCTAGAACGTACATTTTCACTACACCCTAAAACGTGCACATTCACTACACCCTAGAACGTACACTCGCACTACACCATAGAACGTACACTTTCACTACACCCTAGAACATGCACTTTTACTACACGCTAGAACGTCCACTTTCACTACACCCTAGAACGTACACTTTCACTACACCCTAGAACGTACACTTTCACTACACCCTAGAACGTACACTTTCACTACACCTTAGAACGTGCACCTTCACTACACCCTAAATCATGCCCATTCACTACACCCTAGAACGTACACTCGCACTACACCCTAGAACGTACACTTTCACTACACCCTAGAACGTGCACTTTCACTACACCCTAGAACGTCCACTTTCACTACACCCTAGAACGTATACTTTCACTACACCATAGATCTTACAATTTCATTACACCCTAGAACGTACACTTTCACTACACCCTAGAACGTACACTTTTACTTCAACCTGAATCGTACAATTTCACTACACCCTAGAATGTACACTTTTACTACAACCTGGAACGTACACTTTCACTACACACTGGAACGTACATTTTCACTACACCCGACAACACACACACTCACTACACCCTAGAACGTACACTTCCACTGCACCCTCGAACGTGCACTTTCACTACGCCCTAGAACATACACTTTCACTACACCCTAGAACGTACACTTTCACTACATCCTAGAAAGTACACATTCACTACACCCTGGAATGTACACTTTCAGTACACCATAGAACGTACACTTTCACTACACCCTAGAACATACACTTTCACTACACCCTAGAATGTACACTTTCACCCCACCCTAGAACATACACTTTCACTACACACTAGAACATACACTTTCATTACACCATAGAACGTACACTTTCACTACACCCTAGAACATGCACTTTTACTACACCCTAGAACGTCCACTTTCACTACACCCTAGAACGTACACTTTCACTACACCCTAGAACGTACACTTTCACTACACCCTAGAACGTACACTTTCACTACACCTTAGAACGTGCACCTTCACTACACCCTATAACGTACACTTTCACTACACCCTAGAACGTACACTTTCACTGCACCCTAGAAGGTACTCTTTCACTGCACCCTAGAACGTACACTTTCACTACACCCTAGAACATACACTTTCACTACACCCTAGAATGTACACTTTCACCCCACCCTAGAACATACACTTTCACTACACCCTAGAACGTACACTTTCACTACACCCTAAAACGTACATTTTCACTACACCCTAGAACGTACATTTTCACTACACCCTAAAACGTGCACATTCACTACACCCTAGAACGTACACTCGCACTACACCATAGAACGTACACTTTCACTACACCCTAGAACATGCACTTTTACTACACACTAGAACGTCCACTTTCACTACACCCTAGAACGTACACTTTCACTACACCCTAGAACGTACACTTTCACTACACCCTAGAACATACACTTTCACTACACCTTAGAACGTACACTTTCACTACACTCTGGAACGTACACTTTCACTACACCCTATAACGTACACTTTCACTACACCCTAGAACGTACACTTTCACTACACCCTGGAACGTACACTTTAACTGCACCCTAGAACGTACACTTTCACTACACCCTAGAACGTACACTTTCACTACATCCTAGAAAGTACACTTTCACTACACCCTGGAATGTACACTTTCACTACATCATAGAACGTACACTTTCACTACACCCTAGAACGTGCAATTTCACTACAACCTACAACGTGCACTTTCACTACACCGTAGAACGTGCACTTTCACTACACCCTCGAACGTACACTTTCACTACACCCTCGATCGTACACTTTCACTACACCCTAGAACGTACATTTTCACTGCACCCTGAAACGTACACTTTCACTACACCCTAGAACGTACACTTTCACTACACCCTCGAACGTACACTTTCACTACACCCTAGAATGTACACTTTCACTGCACCCTGAACGTACACTTTCACTACACCCTAGAACGTGCAGTTTCACTACAACCTAGAACGTACACTTTCACTTCACCCTAGAACGTACACTTTCACTACACCCTAGAACATACACTATCACTACACCCTAGAATGTACACTTTCACCCCACCCTAGAATATACACTTTCACTACACCCTAGAACATACACTTTCATTACACCATAGAACGTACACTTTCATTACACCCTAGAACATGCACTTTTACTACACCCTAGAACGTCCACTTTCACTACACCCTAGAACGTACACTTTCACTGCACCCTAGAAGGTACTCTTTCACTGCACCCTAGAACGTACACTTTCACTACACCCTAGAACATACACTTTCACTACACCCTAGAATGTACACTTTCACCCCACCCTAGAACATACACTTTCACTACACCCTAGAACGTACACTCTCACTACACCCTAGAACGTACACTTTCACTACACTCTAGAACGTACACTTTCACTACACCCTAGAACGTACACTTTCACTACACACTAGAACGTACATTTTCACCACACCCTAGAACGTGCACCTTCACTACACCCTAAAACGTGCACATTCACTACACCCTAGAACGTACACTCGCACTACACCATAGAACGTACACTTTCACTACACCCTAGAACATGCACTTTTACTACACCCTAGAACGTCCACTTTCACTACACCCTAGAACGTACACTCGCACTACACCCTAGAACGTACACTTTCACTACACCCTAGAACGTGCACTTTCACTACACCCTAGAACGTATACTTTCACTACACCATAGATCTTACAATTTCATTACACCCAATAACGTACACTTTCACTACACCCTAGAACGCACACTTTTACTTCAACCTGAATCGTACAATTTCACTACACCCTAGAATGTACACTTTTACTACAACCTGGAACGTACACTTTCACTACACCCTGGAACCTACACTTTCACTACACCCGAGAACACACACCCTCACTACACCCTAGAACGCACACTTCCACTGCACCCTCGAACGTGCACTTTCACTACGCCCTAGAACGTACACTTTCACTACACCCTAGAACGTACACTTTCACTACATCCTAGAACGTACACTTTCACTACACCCTGGAATGTACACTTTCACTACACCATAAAACATACACTTTCACTACACCCTAGAACGGGCACTTTCACTACAACCTAGAACATGCACTTTCACTACACCGTAGAACGTGCACTTTCACTACACCCTCGAACGTACACTTTCACTACACCCTCGAACGTACACTTTCACTACACCCTAGAACGTACACTTTCACTCACTGCACCCTGGAACGTACACTTTCACTACACCTTAGAACGTACACTTTCACTTCACCCTGGAACGCACACTTTCACTACACCCTAGAACGTACACTTTCACTACACCCTATAACGTACACTTTCACTACACCCTAGAACGTACACTTTCACTACACCCCAGAACGTGCACTTTCACTACATCCTAGAACATGCACTTTCACTACACCCTAGAACGTACACTTTCACTACACCCTAGAACGTACATTTTCACTACACCATAGAACGTACACATTCATTACACCCTAGAACGTACACTTTCACTACACCCTAGAACGTACACTCGCACTACACCATAGAACGTACACTTTCACTACACCCTAGAACGTACACTTTTACTTCAACCTGAATCGTACAATTTCACTACACCCTAGAATGTACACTTTTACTACAACCTGGAACGTACACTTTCACTACACTCTGGAACGTACACTTTCACTACACCCGACAACACACACACTCACTACACCCTAGAACGTACACTTCCACTGCACCCTCGAACGTGCACTTTCACTACGCCCTAGAACATACACTTTCACTACACCCTAGAACGTACACTTTCACTACATCCTAGAAAGTACACATTCACTACACCCTGGAATGTACACTTTCACTACACCATAGAACGTACACTTTCACTACACCCTAGAACATACACTTTCACTACACCCTAGAATGTACACTTTCACCCCACCCTAGAACATACACTTTCACTACACACTAGAACATACACTTTCATTACACCATAGAACGTACACTTTCACTACACCCTAGAACATGCACTTTTACTACACCCTAGAACGTCCACTTTCACTACACCCTAGAACGTACACTTTCACTACACCCTAGAACGTACACTTTCACTACACCCTAGAACGTACACTTTCACTACACCTTAGAACGTGCACCTTCACTACACCCTATAACGTACACTTTCACTACACCCTAGAACGTACACTTTCACTGCACCCTAAAAGGTACTCTTTCACTGCACCCTAGAACGTACACTTTCACTACACCCTAGAACATACACTTTCACTACACCCTAGAATGTACACTTTCACCCCACCCTAGAACATACACTTTCACTACACCCTAGAACGTACACTTTCACTACACCCTAAAACGTACATTTTCACTACACCCTAGAACGTACATTTTCACTACACCCTAAAACGTGCACATTCACTACACCCTAGAACGTACACTCGCACTACACCATAGAACGTACACTTTCACTACACCCTAGAACATGCACTTTTACTACACACTAGAACGTCCACTTTCACTACACCCTAGAACGTACACTTTCACTACACCCTAGAACGTACACTTTCACTACACCCTAGAACATACACTTTCACTACACCTTAGAACGTACACTTTCACTACACTCTGGAACGTACACTTTCACTACACCCTATAACGTACACTTTCACTACACCCTAGAACGTACACTTTCACTACACCCTGGAACGTACACTTTAACTGCACCCTAGAACGTACACTTTCACTACACCCTGGAATGTACACTTTCACTACATCATAGAACGTACACTTTCACTACACCCTAGAACGTGCAATTTCACTACAACCTACAACGTGCACTTTCACTACACCGTAGAACGTGCACTTTCACTACACCCTCGAACGTACACTTTCACTACACCCTCGATCGTACACTTTCACTACACCCTAGAACGTACATTTTCACTGCACCCTGAAACGTACACTTTCACTACACCCTAGAACGTACACTTTCACTACACCCTCGAACGTACACTTTCACTACACCCTAGAATGTACACTTTCACTGCACCCTGAACGTACACTTTCACTACACCCTAGAACGTGCAGTTTCACTACAACCTAGAACGTACACTTTCACTGCACCCTAGAACGTACACTTTCACTACACCCTAGAACATACACTATCACTACACCCTAGAATGTACACTTTCACCCCACCCTAGAATATACACTTTCACTACACCCTAGAACATACACTTTCATTACACCATAGAACGTACACTTTCACTACACCCTAGAACATGCACTTTTACTACACCCTAGAACGTCCACTTTCACTACACCCTAGAACGTACACTTTCACTGCACCCTAGAAGGTACTCTTTCACTGCACCCTAGAACGTACACTTTCACTACACCCTAGAACATACACTTTCACTACACCCTAGAATGTACACTTTCACCCCACCCTAGAACATACACTTTCACTACACCCTAGAACGTACACTCTCACTACACCCTAGAACGTACACTTTCACTACACTCTAGAATGTACACTTTCACTACACCCTAGAACGTACACTTTCACTACACACTAGAACGTACATTTTCACCACACCCTAGAACGTGCACCTTCACTACACCCTAAAACGTGCACATTCACTACACCCTAGAACGTACACTCGCACTACACCATAGAACGTACACTTTCACTACACCCTAGAACATGCACTTTTACTACACCCTAGAACGTCCACTTTCACTACACCCTAGAACGTACACTCGCACTACACTCTAGAACGTACACTTTCACTACACCCTAGAACGTGCACTTTCACTACACCCTAGAACGTATACTTTCACTACACCATAGATCTTACAATTTCATTACACCCAATAACGTACACTTTCACTACACCCTAGAACGCACACTTTTACTTCAACCTGAATCGTACAATTTCACTACACCCTAGAATGTACACTTTTACTACAACCTGGAACGTACACTTTCACTACACCCTGGAACCTACACTTTCACTACACCCGAGAACACACACCCTCACTACACCCTAGAACGCACACTTCCACTGCACCCTCGAACTTGCACTTTCACTACGCCCTAGAACGTACACTTTCACTACACCCTAGAACGTACACTTTCACTACATCCTAGAACGTACACTTTCACTACACCCTGGAATGTACACTTTCACTACACCATAAAACATACACTTTCACTACACCCTAGAACGGGCACTTTCACTACAACCTAGAACATGCACTTTCACTACACCGTAGAACGTGCACTTTCACTACACCCTCGAACGTACACTTTCACTACACCCTCGAACGTACACTTTCACTACACCCTAGAACGTACACTTTCACTCACTGCACCCTGGAACGTACACTTTCACTACACCTTAGAACGTACACTTTCACTTCACCCTGGAACGCACACTTTCACTACACCCTAGAACGTACACTTTCACTACACCCTATAACGTACACTTTCACTACACCCTAGAACGTACACTTTCACTACACCCTGGAACGTACACTTTAACTGCACCCTAGAACGTACACTTTCACTACACCCTCGAACGTACACTTTCACTACACCCTCGAACGTACACTTTCACTACACCCTAAAACGTACACTTTCACTGCACCCTGAAACGTACACTTTCACTACACCCTAGAACGTACACTTTCACTACACCCTCGAACGTACACTTTCACTACACCCTAGAATGTACACTTTCACTGCACCCTGAACGTACACTTTCACTACACCCTAGAACGTGCAGTTTCACTACAACCTAGAACGTACACTTTCACTGCACCCTAGAACGTACACTTTCACTACACCCTAGAACATACACTATCACTACACCCTAGAATGTACACTTTCACCCCACCCTAGAATATACACTTTCACTACACCCTAGAACATACACTTTCATTACACCATAGAACGTACACTTTCACTACACCCTAGAACATGCACTTTTACTACACCCTAGAACGTCCACTTTCACTACACCCTAGAACGTGCACCTTCACTACACCCTAAAACGTGCACATTCACTACACCCTAGAACGTACACTCGCACTACACCATAGAACGTACACTTTCACTACACCCTAGAACATGCACTTTTACTACACCCTAGAACGTCCACTTTCACTACACCCTAGAACGTACACTTTCACTACACCCTAGAACTTACACTTTCACTACACCCTAGAACGTACACTTTCACTACACCTTAGAACGTGCACCTTCACTACACCCTAAATCATGCCCATTCACTACACCCTAGAACGTACACTCGCACTACACCCTAGAACGTACACTTTCACTACACCCTAGAACGTGCACTTTCACTACACCCTAGAACGTACACTTTCACTACACCATAGATCTTACAATTTCATTACACCCAATAACGTACACTTTCACTACACCCTAAAACGCACACTTTTACTTCAACCTGAATCGTACAATTTCACTACACCCTAGAATGTACACTTTTACTACAACCTGGAACGTACACTTTCACTACACCCTGGAACCTACACTTTCACAACACCCGAGAACACACACCCTCACTACACCCTAGAACGCACACTTCCACTGCACCCTCGAACGTGCACTTTCACTACGCCCTAGAATGTACACTTTCACTACACCCTAGAACGTACACTTTCACTACACCCTAAAACGTACATTTTCACTACACCCTAGAACGTACATTTTCACTACACCCTAAAACGTGCACATTCACTACACCCTAGAACGTACACTCGCACTACACCATAGAACGTACACTTTCACTACACCCTAGAACATGCACTTTTACTACACACTAGAACGTCCACTTTCACTACACCCTAGAACGTACACTTTCACTACACCCTAGAACGTACACTTTCACTACACCCTAGAACATACACTTTCACTACACCTTAGAACGTACACTTTCACTACACTCTGGAACGTACACTTTCACTACACCCTATAACGTACACTTTCACTACACCCTAGAACGTACACTTTCACTACACCCTGGAACGTACACTTTAACTGCACCCTAGAACGTACACTTTCACTACACCCTAGAACGTACACTTTCACTACATCCTAGAAAGTACACTTTCACTACACCCTGGAATGTACACTTTCACTACATCATAGAACGTACACTTTCACTACACCCTAGAACGTGCAATTTCACTACAACCTACAACGTGCACTTTCACTACACCGTAGAACGTGCACTTTCACTACACCCTCGAACGTACACTTTCACTACACCCTCGATCGTACACTTTCACTACACCCTAGAACGTACATTTTCACTGCACCCTGAAACGTACACTTTCACTACACCCTAGAACGTACACTTTCACTACACCCTCGAACGTACACTTTCACTACACCCTAGAATGTACACTTTCACTGCACCCTGAACGTACACTTTCACTACACCCTAGAACGTGCAGTTTCACTACAACCTAGAACGTACACTTTCACTTCACCCTAGAACGTACACTTTCACTACACCCTAGAACATACACTATCACTACACCCTAGAATGTACACTTTCACCCCACCCTAGAATATACACTTTCACTACACCATAGAACGTACACTTTCATTACACCCTAGAACATGCACTTTTACTACACCCTAGAACGTCCACTTTCACTACACCCTAGAACGTACACTTTCACTGCACCCTAGAAGGTACTCTTTCACTGCACCCTAGAACGTACACTTTCACTACACCCTAGAACATACACTTTCACTACACCCTAGAATGTACACTTTCACCCCACCCTAGAACATACACTTTCACTACACCCTAGAACGTACACTCTCACTACACCCTAGAACGTACACTTTCACTACACTCTAGAACGTACACTTTCACTACACCCTAGAACGTACACTTTCACTACACACTAGAACGTACATTTTCACCACACCCTAGAACGTGCACCTTCACTACACCCTAAAACGTGCACATTCACTACACCCTAGAACGTACACTCGCACTACACCATAGAACGTACACTTTCACTACACCCTAGAACATGCACTTTTACTACACCCTAGAACGTCCACTTTCACTACACCCTAGAACGTACACTCGCACTACACCCTAGAACGTACACTTTCACTACACCCTAGAACGTGCACTTTCACTACACCCTAGAACGTATACTTTCACTACACCATAGATCTTACAATTTCATTACACCCAATAACGTACACTTTCACTACACCCTAGAACGCACACTTTTACTTCAACCTGAATCGTACAATTTCACTACACCCTAGAATGTACACTTTTACTACAACCTGGAACGTACACTTTCACTACACCCTGGAACCTACACTTTCACTACACCCGAGAACACACACCCTCACTACACCCTAGAACGCACACTTCCACTGCACCCTCGAACGTGCACTTTCACTACGCCCTAGAACGTACACTTTCACTACACCCTAGAACGTACACTTTCACTACATCCTAGAACGTACACTTTCACTACACCCTGGAATGTACACTTTCACTACACCATAAAACATACACTTTCACTACACCCTAGAACGGGCACTTTCACTACAACCTAGAACATGCACTTTCACTACACCGTAGAACGTGCACTTTCACTACACCCTCGAACGTACACTTTCACTACACCCTCGAACGTACACTTTCACTACACCCTAGAACGTACACTTTCACTCACTGCACCCTGGAACGTACACTTTCACTACACCTTAGAACGTACACTTTCACTTCACCCTGGAACGCACACTTTCACTACACCCTAGAACGTACACTTTCACTACACCCTATAACGTACACTTTCACTACACCCTAGAACGTACACTTTCACTACACCCTAGAACGTGCACTTTCACTACATCCTAGAACATGCACTTTCACTACACCCTAGAACGTACACTTTCACTACACCCTAGAACGTACATTTTCACTACACCATAGAACGTACACATTCATTACACCCTAGAACGTACACTTTCACTACACCCTAGAACGTACACTCGCACTACACCATAGAACGTACACTTTCACTACACCCTAGAACATGCACTTTTACTACACGCTAGAACGTCCACTTTCACTACACCCTAGAACGTACACTTTCACTACACCCTAGAACGTACACTTTCACTACACCCTAGAACGTACACTTTCACTACACCTTAGAACGTGCACCTTCACTACACCCTAAATCATGCCCATTCACTACACCCTAGAACGTACACTCGCACTACACCCTAGAACGTACACTTTCACTACACCCTAGAACGTGCACTTTCACTACACCCTAGAACGTCCACTTTCACTACACCCTAGAACGTATACTTTCACTACACCATATATCTTACAATTTCATTACACCCTAGAACGTACACTTTCACTACACCCTAGAACGTACACTTTTACTTCAACCTGAATCGTACAATTTCACTACACCCTAGAATGTACACTTTTACTACAACCTGGAACGTACACTTTCACTACACTCTGGAACGTACACTTTCACTACACCCGACAACACACACACTCACTACACCCTAGAACGTACACTTCCACTGCACCCTCGAACGTGCACTTTCACTACGCCCTAGAACATACACTTTCACTACACCCTAGAACGTACACTTTCACTACATCCTAGAAAGTACACATTCACTACACCCTGGAATGTACACTTTCACTACACCATAGAACGTACACTTTCACTACACCCTAGAACATACACTTTCACTACACCCTAGAATGTACACTTTCACCCCACCCTAGAACATACACTTTCACTACACACTAGAACATACACTTTCATTACACCATAGAACGTACACTTTCACTACACCCTAGAACATGCACTTTTACTACACCCTAGAACGTCCACTTTCACTACACCCTAGAACGTACACTTTCACTACACCCTAGAACGTACACTTTCACTACACCCTAGAACGTACACTTTCACTACACCTTAGAACGTGCACCTTCACTACACCCTATAACGTACACTTTCACTACACCCTAGAACGTACACTTTCACTGCACCCTAAAAGGTACTCTTTCACTGCACCCTAGAACGTACACTTTCACTACACCCTAGAACATACACTTTCACTACACCCTAGAATGTACACTTTCACCCCACCCTAGAACATACACTTTCACTACACCCTAGAACGTACACTTTCACTACACCCTAAAACGTACATTTTCACTACACCCTAGAACGTACATTTTCACTACACCCTAAAACGTGCACATTCACTACACCCTAGAACGTACACTCGCACTACACCATAGAACGTACACTTTCACTACACCCTAGAACATGCACTTTTACTACACACTAGAACGTCCACTTTCACTACACCCTAGAACGTACACTTTCACTACACCCTAGAACGTACACTTTCACTACACCCTAGAACATACACTTTCACTACACCTTAGAACGTACACTTTCACTACACTCTGGAACGTACACTTTCACTACACCCTATAACGTACACTTTCACTACACCCTAGAACGTACACTTTCACTACACCCTGGAACGTACACTTTAACTGCACCCTAGAACGTACACTTTCACTACACCCTGGAATGTACACTTTCACTACATCATAGAACGTACACTTTCACTACACCCTAGAACGTGCAATTTCACTACAACCTACAACGTGCACTTTCACTACACCGTAGAACGTGCACTTTCACTACACCCTTGAACGTACACTTTCACTACACCCTCGATCGTACACTTTCACTACACCCTAGAACGTACATTTTCACTGCACCCTGAAACGTACACTTTCACTACACCCTAGAACGTACACTTTCACTACACCCTCGAACGTACACTTTCACTACACCCTAGAATGTACACTTTCACTGCACCCTGAACGTACACTTTCACTACACCCTAGAACGTGCAGTTTCACTACAACCTAGAACGTACACTTTCACTGCACCCTAGAACGTACACTTTCACTACACCCTAGAACATACACTATCACTACACCCTAGAATGTACACTTTCACCCCACCCTAGAATATACACTTTCACTACACCCTAGAACATACACTTTCATTACACCATAGAACGTACACTTTCACTACACCCTAGAACATGCACTTTTACTACACCCTAGAACGTCCACTTTCACTACACCCTAGAACGTACACTTTCACTGCACCCTAGAAGGTACTCTTTCACTGCACCCTAGAACGTACACTTTCACTACACCCTAGAACATACACTTTCACTACACCCTAGAATGTACACTTTCACCCCACCCTAGAACATACACTTTCACTACACCCTAGAACGTACACTCTCACTACACCCTAGAACGTACACTTTCACTACACTCTAGAATGTACACTTTCACTACACCCTAGAACGTACACTTTCACTACACACTAGAACGTACATTTTCACCACACCCTAGAACGTGCACCTTCACTACACCCTAAAACGTGCACATTCACTACACCCTAGAACGTACACTCGCACTACACCATAGAACGTACACTTTCACTACACCCTAGAACATGCACTTTTACTACACCCTAGAACGTCCACTTTCACTACACCCTAGAACGTACACTCGCACTACACTCTAGAACGTACACTTTCACTACACCCTAGAACGTGCACTTTCACTACACCCTAGAACGTATACTTTCACTACACCATAGATCTTACAATTTCATTACACCCAATAACGTACACTTTCACTACACCCTAGAACGCACACTTTTACTTCAACCTGAATCGTACAATTTCACTACACCCTAGAATGTACACTTTTACTACAACCTGGAACGTACACTTTCACTACACCCTGGAACCTACACTTTCACTACACCCGAGAACACACACCCTCACTACACCCTAGAACGCACACTTCCACTGCACCCTCGAACTTGCACTTTCACTACGCCCTAGAACGTACACTTTCACTACACCCTAGAACGTACACTTTCACTACATCCTAGAACGTACACTTTCACTACACCCTGGAATGTACACTTTCACTACACCATAAAACATACACTTTCACTACACCCTAGAACGGGCACTTTCACTACAACCTAGAACATGCACTTTCACTACACCGTAGAACGTGCACTTTCACTACACCCTCGAACGTACACTTTCACTACACCCTCGAACGTACACTTTCACTACACCCTAGAACGTACACTTTCACTCACTGCACCCTGGAACGTACACTTTCACTACACCTTAGAACGTACACTTTCACTTCACCCTGGAACGCACACTTTCACTACACCCTAGAACGTACACTTTCACTACACCCTATAACGTACACTTTCACTACACCCTAGAACGTACACTTTCACTACACCCTGGAACGTACACTTTAACTGCACCCTAGAACGTACACTTTCACTACACCCTCGAACGTACACTTTCACTACACCCTCGAACGTACACTTTCACTACACCCTAAAACGTACACTTTCACTGCACCCTGAAACGTACACTTTCACTACACCCTAGAACGTACACTTTCACTACACCCTCGAACGTACACTTTCACTACACCCTAGAATGTACACTTTCACTGCACCCTGAACGTACACTTTCACTACACCCTAGAACGTGCAGTTTCACTACAACCTAGAACGTACACTTTCACTGCACCCTAGAACGTACACTTTCACTACACCCTAGAACATACACTATCACTACACCCTAGAATGTACACTTTCACCCCACCCTAGAATATACACTTTCACTACACCCTAGAACATACACTTTCATTACACCATAGAACGTACACTTTCACTACACCCTAGAACATGCACTTTTACTACACCCTAGAACGTCCACTTTCACTACACCCTAGAACGTGCACCTTCACTACACCCTAAAACGTGCACATTCACTACACCCTAGAACGTACACTCGCACTACACCATAGAACGTACACTTTCACTACACCCTAGAACATGCACTTTTACTACACCCTAGAACGTCCACTTTCACTACACCCTAGAACGTACACTTTCACTACACCCTAGAACTTACACTTTCACTACACCCTAGAACGTACACTTTCACTACACCTTAGAACGTGCACCTTCACTACACCCTAAATCATGCCCATTCACTACACCCTAGAACGTACACTCGCACTACACCCTAGAACGTACACTTTCACTACACCCTAGAACGTGCACTTTCACTACACCCTAGAACGTACACTTTCACTACACCATAGATCTTACAATTTCATTACACCCAATAACGTACACTTTCACTACACCCTAAAACGCACACTTTTACTTCAACCTGAATCGTACAATTTCACTACACTCTAGAATGTACACTTTTACTACAACCTGGAACGTACACTTTCACTACACCCTGGAACCTACACTTTCACAACACCCGAGAACACACACCCTCACTACACCCTAGAACGCACACTTCCACTGCACCCTCGAACGTGCACTTTCACTACGCCCTAGAACGTACACTTTCACTACACCCTAGAACGTACACTTTCACTACATCCTAGAACGTACACTTTCACTACACCCTGGAATGTACACTTTCACTACACCATAAAACGTACACTTTCACTACACCCTAGAACGGGCACTTTCACTACAACCTAGAACATGCACTTTCACTACACCGTAGAAGGTGCACTTTCACTACACGCTCGAACGTACACTTTCACTACACCCTCGAACGTACACTTTCACTACACCCTAGAACGTACACTTTCACTCACTGCACCCTGGAACGTACACTTTCACTACACCTTAGAACGTACACTTTCACTTCACCCTGGAACGCACACTTTCACTACACCCTAGAACGTACACTTTCACTACACCCTTGAACGTACACTTTCACTACACCCTAGAACGTACACTTTCACTGCACCCTGAAACGTACACTTTCACTACACCCTAGAACGTACACTTTCACTACACCCTCGAACGTACACTTTCACTACACCCTAGAACGTACACTTTCACTGCACTCTGGAACGTACACTTTCACTACACCC
Source organism: Saccoglossus kowalevskii (assembly GCF_978046115.1). Classification (NCBI taxonomy): domain Eukaryota; kingdom Metazoa; phylum Hemichordata; class Enteropneusta; family Harrimaniidae; genus Saccoglossus; species Saccoglossus kowalevskii. The sequence continues at coordinate 35,270,784 of NC_140654.1, forward strand.
TAGAACGTGCACTTTCACTACAACCTAGAACGTACACTTTCACTGCACCCTAGAAAGTACACTTTCACTGCACCCTAGAACGTACACTTTCACTACACCCTCGAACATACACTTTCACTACACCCTAGAACGTACACTTTCACTGCACCCTAGAACGTACACTTTCACTACACTCTTGAACGTACACTTTTACTACACCCTGGAATGTACACTTTCACTGCACCCTAGAACGTACACTTTCACTGAACCCTAGAACGTACACTTTCACTACACCCTATAACGTACACTTTCACTACACCCTAGAACATGCACTTTTACTACACCTTAGAACGTCCACTTTCACTACACCCTAGAACGTACACTTTCACTACACCCTAGAACTTACACTTTCACTACACCCTAGAATGTACACTTTCACTACACCTTAGAACGTGCACCTTCACTACACCCTAAAACATGCCCATTCACTACACCCTAGAACGTACACTCGCACTACACCCTAGAACGTACACTTTCACTACACCCTAGAACGTGCACTTTCACTACACCCTAGAACGTATACTTTCACTACACCATAGATCTTACAATTTCATTACACCCAATAACGTACACTTTCACTACACCCTAGAACGTACACTTTTACTTCAACCTGAATCGTACAATTTCACTACACCCTAGAATGTACACTTTTACTACAACCTGGAACGTACACTTTCACTACACCCTGGAACCTACACTTTCACTACACCCGAGAACACACACCCTCACTACACCCTAGAACGTACACTTCCACTGCACCCTCGAACGTGCACTTTCACTACGCCCTAGAATGAACACTTTCACTACACCCTAGAACGTACACTTTCACAACATCCTAGAACGTACACCTTCACTACACCCTGGAATGTACACTTTTACTACACCATAGAATGTACACTTTCACTACACCCTAGAACGGGCACTTTCACTACAACCTAGAACGTGCACTTTCACTACACCGTAGAACGTGCACTTTCACTACACCCTCGAACGTACACTTTCACTACACCCTAGAACGTACACTTTCACTCACTGCACCCTGGAACGTACACTTTCACTACACCTTAGAACGTACACTTTCACTTCACCCTGGAACGTACATTTTCACTACACCCTAGAACGTACACTTTCACTAAACCCTTGAACGTACACTTTCACTACACCCTAGAACGTACACTTTCACTGCACCCTGAAACGTACACTTTCACTACACCCTAGAACGTACACTTTCACTACACCCTTGAACGTACACTTTCACTACACCCTAGAACGTACACTTTCATTGCACTCTGGAACGTACACTTTCACTACACCCTAGAACGTGCACTTTCACTACAACCTAGAACGTACACTTTCACTGCACGCTAGAAAGTACACTTTCACTGCACCCTAGAACGTACACTTTCACTACACCCTCGTACATACACTTTCACTACACCCTAGAACGTACACTTTCACTGCACCCTAGAACGTACACTTTCACTACACCCTATAACGTACACTTTCACTACACCCTAGAACGTACACTTTCACTACACCCTGGAACGTACACTTTCACTACACCTTAGAACGTACACTTTCACTTCACCCTGGAACGTACACTTTCACTACACCCTAGAACGTACACTTTCACTACACCCTTGAACGTACACTTTCACTACACCCTAGAACATACACTTTCACTGCACCCTGAAACGTACACTTTCACTACACCCTAGAACGTACACTTTCACTACACCCTCGAACGTACATTTTCACTACACCCTAGAACGTAAACTTTCACTGCACCCTGAACGTACACTTTCACTACACCCTAGAACGTGCACTTTCACTACATCCTAGAACATGCACTTTCACTACACCCTAGAACGTACACTTTCACTACACCCTAGAACGTACATTTTCACTACACCATAGAACGTACACTTTCATTACACCCTAGAACGTACACTTTCACAACACCCTAGAACGCACACTCTCACTACACCTTAGAACGTACACACCCACTACACCCTAGAACACACACTTTCACTGCACCCTAGAACGTACACTTTCAATACACCCTAGAACGTACACTTTCACTACACCCTAGAACGTACATTTTCACTACACCCTAGAACGTACATTTTCACTACACCCTAAAACGTGCACATTCACTACACCCTAGAACGTACACTCGCACTACACCATAGAACGTACACTTTCACTACACCCTAGAACATGCACTTTTACTACACGCTAGAACGTCCACTTTCACTACACCCTAGAACGTACACTTTCACTACACCCTAGAACGTACACTTTTACTACACCCTAGAACGTACACTTTCACTACACCTTAGAACGTGCACCTTCACTACACCCTAAATCATGCCCATTCACTACACCCTAGAACGTACACTCGCACTACACCCTAGAACGTACACTTTCACTACACCCTAGAACGTGCACTTTCACTACACCCTAGAACGTCCACTTTCACTACACCCTAGAACGTATACTTTCACTACACCATAGATCTTACAATTTCATTACACCCTAGAACGTACACTTTCACTACACCCTAGAACGTACACTTTTACTTCAACCTGAATCGTACAATTTCACTACACCCTAGAATGTACACTTTTACTACAACCTGGAACGTACACTTTCACTACACTCTGGAACGTACACTTTCACTACACCCGACAACACACACACTCACTACACCCTAGAACGTACACTTCCACTGCACCCTCGAACGTGCACTTTCACTACGCCCTAGAACGTACACTTTCACTACACCCTAGAACGTACACTTTCACTACATCCTAGAAAGTACACATTCATTACACCCTGGAATGTACACTTTCACTACACCCTAGAACGTACACTTTCACTACACCCTAGAACGTACACTTTCACTACACCCTAGAACGTACATTTTCACTACACCTTAGAACGTGCACCTTCACTACACCCTAGAACGTACACTTTCACTACACCCTAGAACGTACACTTTCACTACACCTTAGAACGTGCACCTTCACTACACCCTAAATCATGCCCATTCACTACACCCTAGAACGTACACTCGCACTACACCCTAGAACGTACACTTTCACTACACCCTAGAACGTGCACTTTCACTACACCCTAGAACGTCCACTTTCACTACACCCTAGAACGTATACTTTCACTACACCATAGATCTTACAATTTCATTACACCCTAGAACGTACACTTTCACTACACCCTAGAACGTACACTTTTACTTCAACCTGAATCGTACAATTTCACTACACCCTAGAATGTACACTTTTACTACAACCTGGAACGTACACTTTCACTACACTCTGGAACGTACACTTTCACTACACCCGACAACACACACACTCACTACACCCTAGAACGTACACTTCCACTGCACCCTCGAACGTGCACTTTCACTACGCCCTAGAACGTACACTTTCACTACACCCTAGAACGTACACTTTCACTACATCCTAGAAAGTACACATTCATTACACCCTGGAATGTACACTTTCACTACACCATAGAACGTACACTTTCACTACACCCTAGAACATACACTTTCACTACACCCTAGAATGTACACTTTCACCCCACCCTAGAACATACACTTTCACTACACACTAGAACATACTCTTTCATTACACCATAGAACGTACACTTTCACTACACCCTAGAACATGCACTTTTACTACACCCTGGAACGTCCACTTTCACTACACCCTAGAACGTACACTTTCACTACACCCTAGAACGTACACTTTCACTACACCCTAGAACGTACATTTTCACTACACCTTAGAACGTGCACCTTCACTACACCCTATAACGTACACTTTCACTACACCCTAGAACGTACACTTTCACTGCACCCTAGAAGGTACTCTTTCACTGCACCCTAGAACGTACACTTTCACTACACCCTAGAACATACACTTTCACTACACCCTAGAATGTACACTTTCACCCCACCCTAGAACATACACTTTCACTACACCCTAGAACGTGCACTTTCACTACACCCTAGAACGTACATTTTCACTACACCCTAGAACGTACATTTTCACTACACCCTAAAACGTGCACATTCACTACACCCTAGAACGTACACTCGCACTACACCATAGAACGTACACTTTCACTACACCCTAGAACATGCACTTTTACTACACACTAGAACGTCCACTTTCACTACACCCTAGAACGTACACTTTCACTACACCCTAGAACGTACACTTTCACTACACCCTAGAACATACACTTTCACTACACCTTAGAACGTACACTTTCACTACACTCTGGAACGTACACTTTCACTACACCCTATAACGTACACTTTCACTACACCCTAGAACGTACACTTTCACTAAACCCTGGAACGTACACTTTAACTGCACCCTAGAACGTACACTTTCACTACACCCTAGAACGTACACTTTCACTACATCCTAGAAAGTACACTTTCACTACACCCTGGAATGTACACTTTCACTACATCATAGAACGTACACTTTCACTACACCCTAGAACGTGCAATTTCACTACAACCTACAACGTGCACTTTCACTACACCGTAGAACGTGCACTTTCACTACACCCTCGAACGTACACTTTCACTACACCCTCGAACGTACACTTTCACTACATCCTAGAACGTACATTATCACTGCACCCTGAAACGTACACTTTCACTACACCCTAGAACGTACACTTTCACTACACCCTCGAACGTACACTTTCACTACACCCTAGAATGTACACTTTCACTGCACCCTGAACGTACACTTTCACTACACCCTAGAACGTGCAGTTTCACTACAACGTAGAACGTACACTTTCACTGCACCCTAGAACGTACACTTTCACTACACCCTAGAACATACACTATCACTACACCCTAGAATGTACACTTTCACCCCACCCTAGAATATACACTTTCACTACACCCTAGAACATACACTTTCATTACACCATAGAACGTACACTTTCACTACACCCTAGAACATGCACTTTTACTACACCCTAGAACGTCCACTTTCACTACACCCTAGAACGTACACTTTCACTGCACCCTAGAAGGTACTCTTTCACTGCACCCTAGAACGTACACTTTCACTACACCCTAGAACATACACTTTCACTACACCCTAGAATGTACACTTTCACCCCACCCTAGAACATACACTTTCACTACACCCTAGAACGTACACTCTCACTACACCCTAGAACGTACACTTTCACTACACTCTAGAACGTACACTTTCACTACACCCTAGAACGTACACTTTCACTACACACTAGAACGTACATTTTCACCACACCCTAGAACGTGCACCTTCACTACACCCTAAAACGTGCACATTCACTACACCCTAGAACGTACACTCGCACTACACCATAGAACGTACACTTTCACTACACCCTAGAACATGCACTTTTACTACACCCTAGAACGTCCACTTTCACTACACCCTAGAACGTACACTTTCACTACACCCTAGAACGTGCACGTTCACTACACCCTAGAACGTATACTTTCACTACACCATAGATCTTACAATTTCATTACACCCAATAACGTACACTTTCACTACACCCTAGAACGCACACTTTTACTTCAACCTGAATCGTACAATTTCACTACACCCTAGAATGTACACTTTTACTACAACCTGGAACGTACACTTTCACTACACCCTGGAACCTACACTTTCACTACACCCGAGAACACACACCCTCACTACACCCTAGAACGCACACTTCCACTGCACCCTCGAACATGCACTTTCACTACGCCCTAGAACGTACACTTTCACTACACCCTAGAACGTACACTTTCACTACATCCTAGAACGTACACTTTCACTACACCCTGGAATGTACACTTTCACTACACCATAAAACGTACACTTTCACTACACCCTAGAACGGGCACTTTCACTACAACCTAGAACATGCACTTTCACTACACCGTAGAACGTGCACATTCACTACACCCTCGAACGTACACTTTCACTACACCCTCGAACGTACACTTTCACTACACCCTAGAACGTACACTTTCACTCACTGCACCCTGGAACGTACACTTTCACTACACCTTAGAACGTACACTTTCACTTCACCCTGGAACGCACACTTTCACTACACCCTAGAACGTACACTTTCACTACACCCTTGAACGTACACTTTCACTACACCCTAGAACGTACACTTTCACTGCACCCTGAAACGTACACTTTCACTACACCCTAGAATGTACACTTTCACTACACCCTCGATCGTACACTTTCACTACACCCTAGAACGTACACTTTCACTGCACTCTGGAACGTACACTTTCACTACACCCTAGAACGTGCACTTTCACTACAACCTAGAACGTACACTTTCACTGCACCCTAGAAAGTACACTTTCACTGCACCCTAGAACGTACACTTTCACTACTCCCTCGAACATACACTTTCACTACACCCTAGAACGTACACTTTCACTGCACCCTAGAACGTACACTTTCACTACACTCTTGAACGTACACTTTCACTACACCCTGGAATGTACACTTTCACTGCACCCTAGAACGTACACTTTCACTGAACCCTAGAACGTACACTTTCACTACACCCTATAACGTACACTTTCACTACACCCTAGAACATGCACTTTTACTACACCCTAGAACGTCCACTTTCACTACACCCTAGAACGTACACTTTCACTACACCCTAGAACTTACACTTTCACTACACCCTAGAATGTACACTTTCACTACACCTTAGAACGTGCACCTTCACTACACCCTAAAACATGCCCATTCACTACACCCTAGAACGTACACTCGCACTACACCCTAGAACGTACACTTTCACTACACCCTAGAACGTGCACTTTCACTACACCCTAGAACGTATACTTTCACTACACCATAGATCTTACAATTTCATTACACCCAATAACGTACACTTTCACTACACCCTAGAACGTACACTTTTACTTCAACCTGAATCGTACAATTTCACTACACCCTAGAATGTACACTTTTACTACAACCTGGAACGTACACTTTCACTACACCCTGGAACCTACACTTTCACTACACCCGAGAACACACACCCTCACTACACCCTAGAACGTACACTTCCACTGCACCCTCGAACGTGCACTTTCACTACGCCCTAGAATGTACACTTTCACTACACCCTAGAACGTACACTTTCACAACATCCTAGAACGTACACCTTCACTACACCCTGGAATGTACACTTTCACTACACCATAGAACGTACACTTTCACTACACCCTAGAACGGGCACTTTCACTACAACCTAGAACGTGCACTTTCACTACACCGTAGAACGTGCACTTTCACTACACCCTCGAACGTACACTTTCACTACACCCTAGAACGTACACTTTCACTCACTGCACCCTGGAACGTACACTTTCACTACACCTTAGAACGTACACTTTCACTTCACCCTGGAACGTACACTTTCACTACACCCTAGAACGTACACTTTCACTACACCCTTGAACGTACACTTTCACTACACCCTAGAACGTACACTTTCACTGCACCCTGAAACGTACACTTTCACTACACCCTAGAACGTACACTTTCACTACACCCTTGAACGTACACTTTCACTACACCCTAGAACGTACACTTTCACTGCACTCTGGAACGTACACTTTCACTACACCCTAGAACGTGCACTTTCACTACAACCTAGAACGTACACTTTCACTGCACGCTAGAAAGTACACTTTCACTGCACCCTAGAACGTACACTTTCACTACACCCTCGTACATACACTTTCACTACACCCTAGAACGTACACTTTCACTGCACCCTAGAACGTACACTTTCACTACACCCTATAACGTACACTTTCACTACACCCTAGAACGTACACTTTCACTACACCCTGGAACGTACACTTTCACTACACCTTAGAACGTACACTTTCACTTCACCCTGGAACGTACACTTTCACTACACCCTAGAACGTACACTTTCACTACACCCTTGAACGTACACTTTCACTACACCCTAGAACATACACTTTCACTGCACCCTGAAACGTACACTTTCACTACACCCTAGAACGTACACTTTCACTACACCCTCGAACGTACATTTTCACTACACCCTAGAACGTACACTTTCACTGCACCCTGAACGTACACTTTCACTACACCCTAGAACGTGCACTTTCACTACAACCTAGAACGTACACTTTCACTACACCCTAGAATGTACACTTTCACCTCACCCTAGAACATACACTTTCACTACACCCTAGAACGTACACTCTCACTACACCCTAGAACGTTCACTTTCACTACACCCTAGAACGTACACTTTCACTACACCCTAGAACGTACACTTTCACTACACCCTAGAACGTACATTTTCACTACACCCTAGAACGTGCACCTTCACTACACCCTAAAACGTGCACATTCACTACACCCTAGAACGTACACTCGCACTACACCATAGAACGTACACTTTCACTACACCCTAGAACATACACTTTCACTACACCCTCTAAGGTAAACTTTCACTACACCCTGAAACGTACACTTTCACTATATCCTAGAACATGCACTTTCACTACACCATAGAACGTACACTTTCACTACACCCTAGAACATACACTTTCAGTACACCTGGAACGTACACTTTAACTGCACCCTAGAACGTACAATCCCACTACACCCTAAAACTTTCCTCCCACTACACCCTATAACGTACACTTTCACTACACCCTAGAACCTACACTTTCACTACACCCTATAACGTACACTTTCACTACACCCTAGAACGTACACTTTCACTACACCCTGGAACGTACACTTTAACTGCACCCTAGAACGTACAATCCCACTACACCCTAAAACTTACCTGCCACTACACCCTATAACGTACACTTTCATTGCACCCTGGAAGGTACACTTTCACTACACCCTAGAACGTTCACTTTCACTAAACCCTAGAATGTACACTCTCATTACACCCCCAGAACGTACACTTTCACTACACCCTAGAACGTACACTCACACTACACCCTAGAACGTACACTTTCACTACACCCTAGAACGTACACTCTCACTACACCCTAGAACGTACACTTTCACTACACCCTAGAACGTGCACTTTCACTACATCCTAGAACATGCACTTTCACTACACCCTAGAACGTACACTTTCACTACACCCTAGAACGTACATTTTCACTACACCATAGAACGTACACTTTCATTACACCCTAGAACGTACACTTTCACAACACCCTAGAACGCACACTCTCACTACACCTTAGAACGTACACTCCCACTACACCCTAGAACACACACTTTCACTGCACCCTAGAACGTACACTTTCAATACACCCTAGAACGTACACTTTCACTACACCCTAGAACGTACATTTTCACTACACCCTAGAACGTACATTTTCACTACACCCTAAAACGTGCACATTCACTACACCCTAGAACGTACACTCGCACTACACCATAGAACGTACACTTTCACTACACCCTAGAACATGCACTTTTACTACACGCTAGAACGTCCACTTTCACTACACCCTAGAACGTACACTTTCACTACACCCTAGAACGTACACTTTCACTACACCCTAGAACGTACACTTTCACTACACCCTAGAACGTACACTCGCACTACAGCCTAGAACGTACACTTTCACTACACCCTAGAACGTGCACTTTCACTACACCCTAGAACGTACACTTTCACTACACCCTAGAACGTATACTTTCACTACACCATAGATCTTACAATTTCATTACACCCTAGAACGTACACTTTCACTACACCCTAGAACGTACACTTTTACTTCAACCTGAATCGTACAATTTCACTACACCCTAGAATGTACACTTTTACTACAACCTGGAACGTACACTTTCACTACACTCTGGAACGTACACTTTCACTATACCCGACAACACACACACTCACTACACCCTAGAACGTACACTTCCATTGCACCCTCGAACGTGCACTTTCACTACGCCCTAGAACGTACACTTTCACTACACCCTAGAACATACACTTTCACTACACCCTGGAACGTACACTTTAATTGCACCCTAGAACGTACAATCCCACTACACCCTAAAACTTACCTGCCACTACACCCAATAACGTACACTTTCATTGCACCCTGGAAGGTACACTTTCACTACACTCTAGAACGTTCACTTTCACTAAACCCTAGAACGTACACTCTCACTACACCCTAGAACGTACACTTTCACTACACCCTAGAACGTACACTCTCACTACACCCTAGAACGTTCACTTTCACTACACCCTAGAACGTACACTCTCACTACACCCTAGAACGTACACTTTCACTACACCCTATAACGTGCACTTTCACTACATCCTAGAACATGCACTTTCACTACACCCTAGAACGTACACTTTCACTACACCCTAGAACGTACATTTTCACTACACCATAGAACGTACACTTTCATTACACCCTAGAACGTACACTTTCACAACACCCTAGAACGCACACTCTCACTACACCTTAGAACGTACACACCCACTACACCCTAGAACACACACTTTCACTGCACCCTAGAACGTACACTTTCAATACACCCTAGAACGTACACTTTCACTACACCCTAGAACGTACATTTTCACTACACCCTAGAACGTACATTTTCACTACACCCTAAAACGTGCACATTCACTACACCCTAGAACGTACACTCGCACTACACCATAGAACGTACACTTTCACTACACCCTAGAACATGCACTTTTACTACACGCTAGAACGTCCACTTTCACTACACCCTAGAACGTACACTTTCACTACACCCTAGAACGTACACTTTCACTACACCCTAGAACGTACACTTTCACTACACCTTAGAACGTGCACCTTCACTACACCCTAAATCATGCCCATTCACTACACCCTAGAACGTACACTCGCACTACACCCTAGAACGTACACTTTCACAACACCCTAGAACGTGCACTTTCACTACACCCTAGAACGTCCACTTTCACTACACCCTAGAACGTATACTTTCACTACACCATAGATCTTACAATTTCATTACACCCTAGAACGTACACTTTCACTACACCCTAGAACGTACACTTTTACTTCAACCTGAATCGTACAATTTCACTACACCCTAGAATGTACACTTTTACTACAACCTGGAACGTACACTTTCACTACACTCTGGAACGTACACTTTCACTATACCCGACAACACACACACTCACTACACCCTAGAACGTACACTTCCATTGCACCCTCGAACGTGCACTTTCACTACGCCCTAGAACGTACACTTTCACTACACCCTAGAACGTACACTTTCACTACACCCTGGAACGTACACTTTAACTGCACCCTAGAACGTACAATCCCACTACACCCTAAAACTTACCTGCCACTACACCCAATAACGTATACTTTCATTGCACCCTGGAAGGTACACTTTCACTACACTCTAGAACGTTCACTTTCACTAAACCCTAGAACGTACACTCTCACTACACCCTAGAACGTACACTTTCACTACACCCTAGAACGTACACTCTCACTACACCCTAGAACGTTCACTTTCACTACACCCTAGAACGTACACTCTCACTACACCCTAGAACGTACACTTTCACTACACCCTAGAACGTGCACTTTCACTACACCCTAGAACGTCCACTTTCACTACACCCTAGAACGTCCACTTTCACTACACCCTAGAACGTATACTTTCACTACACCATAGATCTTACAATTTCATTACACCCTAGAACGTACACTTTCACTACACCCTAAAACGTACACTTTTACTTCAACCTGAATCGTACAATTTCACTACACCCTAGAATGTACACTTTTACTACAAGCTGGAACGTACACTTTCACTACACTCTGGAACGTACACTTTCACTATACCCGACAACACACACACTCACTACACCCTAGAACGTACACTTCCATTGCAACCTCGAACGTGCACTTTCACTACGCCCTAGAACGTACACTTTCAATACACCCTAGAACGTACACTTTCACTACACACTAGAACGTACATTTTCACCACACCCTAGAACGTGCACCTTCACTACACCCTAAAACGTGCACATTCACTACACCCTAGAACGTACACTCGCACTACACCATAGAACGTACACTTTCACTACACCCTAGAACATGCACTTTTACTACACGCTAGAACGTCCACTTTCACTACACCCTAGAACGTACACTTTCACTACACCCTAGAACGTACACTTTCACTACACCCTAGAACGTACACTTTCACTACACCCTAGAACGTACACTCGCACTACAGCCTAGAACGTACACTTTCACTACACCCTAGAACGTGCACTTTCACTACACCCTAGAACGTACACTTTCACTACACCCTAGAACGTATACTTTCACTACACCATAGATCTTACAATTTCATTACACCCTAGAACGTACACTTTCACTACACCCTAGAACGTACACTTTTACTTCAACCTGAATCGTACAATTTCACTACACCCTAGAATGTACACTTTTACTACAACCTGGAACGTACACTTTCACTACACTCTGGAACGTACACTTTCACTATACCCGACAACACACACACTCACTACACCCTAGAACGTACACTTCCATTGCACCCTCGAACGTGCACTTTCACTACGCCCTAGAACGTACACTTTCACTACACCCTAGAACATACACTTTCACTACACCCTGGAACGTACACTTTAACTGCACCCTAGAACGTACAATCCCACTACACCCTAAAACTTACCTGCCACTACACCCAATAACGTACACTTTCATTGCACCCTGGAAGGTACACTTTCACTACACTCTAGAACGTTCACTTTCACTAAACCCTAGAACGTACACTCTCACTACACCCTAGAACGTACACTTTCACTACACCCTAGAACGTACACTCTCACTACACCCTAGAACGTTCACTTTCACTACACCCTAGAACGTACACTCTCACTACACCCTAGAACGTACACTTTCACTACACCCTATAACGTGCACTTTCACTACATCCTAGAACATGCACTTTCACTACACCCTAGAACGTACACTTTCACTACACCCTAGAACGTACATTTTCACTACACCATAGAACGTACACTTTCATTACACCCTAGAACGTACACTTTCACAACACCCTAGAACGCACACTCTCACTACACCTTAGAACGTACACACCCACTACACCCTAGAACACACACTTTCACTGCACCCTAGAACGTACACTTTCAATACACCCTAGAACGTACACTTTCACTACACCCTAGAACGTACATTTTCACTACACCCTAGAACGTACATTTTCACTACACCCTAAAACGTGCACATTCACTACACCCTAGAACGTACACTCGCACTACACCATAGAACGTACACTTTCACTACACCCTAGAACATGCACTTTTACTACACGCTAGAACGTCCACTTTCACTACACCCTAGAACGTACACTTTCACTACACCCTAGAACGTACACTTTCACTACACCCTAGAACGTACACTTTCACTACACCTTAGAACGTGCACCTTCACTACACCCTAAATCATGCCCATTCACTACACCCTAGAACGTACACTCGCACTACACCCTAGAACGTACACTTTCACAACACCCTAGAACGTGCACTTTCACTACACCCTAGAACGTCCACTTTCACTACACCCTAGAACGTATACTTTCACTACACCATAGATCTTACAATTTCATTACACCCTAGAACGTACACTTTCACTACACCCTAGAACGTACACTTTTACTTCAACCTGAATCGTACAATTTCACTACACCCTAGAATGTACACTTTTACTACAACCTGGAACGTACACTTTCACTACACTCTGGAACGTACACTTTCACTATACCCGACAACACACACACTCACTACACCCTAGAACGTACACTTCCATTGCACCCTCGAACGTGCACTTTCACTACGCCCTAGAACGTACACTTTCACTACACCCTAGAACGTACACTTTCACTACACCCTGGAACGTACACTTTAACTGCACCCTAGAACGTACAATCCCACTACACCCTAAAACTTACCTGCCACTACACCCAATAACGTATACTTTCATTGCACCCTGGAAGGTACACTTTCACTACACTCTAGAACGTTCACTTTCACTAAACCCTAGAACGTACACTCTCACTACACCCTAGAACGTACACTTTCACTACACCCTAGAACGTACACTCTCACTACACCCTAGAACGTTCACTTTCACTACACCCTAGAACGTACACTCTCACTACACCCTAGAACGTACACTTTCACTACACCCTAGAACGTGCACTTTCACTACACCCTAGAACGTCCACTTTCACTACACCCTAGAACGTCCACTTTCACTACACCCTAGAACGTATACTTTCACTACACCATAGATCTTACAATTTCATTACACCCTAGAACGTACACTTTCACTACACCCTAAAACGTACACTTTTACTTCAACCTGAATCGTACAATTTCACTACACCCTAGAATGTACACTTTTACTACAACCTGGAACGTACACTTTCACTACACTCTGGAACGTACACTTTCACTATACCCGACAACACACACACTCACTACACCCTAGAACGTACACTTCCATTGCACCCTCGAACGTGCACTTTCACTACGCCCTAGAACGTACACTTTCACTACACCCTAGAACGTACACTTTCACTACACCCTGGAACGTACACTTTAACTGCACCCTAGAACGTACAATCCCACTACACCCTAAAACTTACCTGCCACTACACCCAATAACGTACACTTTCATTGCACCCTGGAAGGTACACTTTCACTACACTCTAGAACGTTCACTTTCACTAAACCCTAGAACGTACACTCTCACTACACCCTAGAACGTACACTTTCACTACACCCTAGAACGTACACTCTCACTACACCCTAGAACGTTCACTTTAACTACACCCTAGAACGTACACTCTCACTACACCCTAGAACGTACACTTTCACTACACCCTAGAACGTGCACTTTCACTACATCCTAGAACATGCACTTTCACTACACCCTAGAACGTACACTTTCACTACACCCTAGAACGTACATTTTCACTACACCATAGAACGTACACTTTCATTACACCCTAGAACGTACACTTTCACAACACCCTAGAACGCACACTCTCACTACACCTTAGAACGTACACACCCACTACACCCTAGAACACACACTTTCACTGCACCCTAGAACGTACACTTTCAATACACCCTAGAACGTACACTTTCACTACACCCTAGAACGTACATTTTCACTACACCCTAGAACGTACATTTTCACTACACCCTAAAACGTGCACATTCACTACACCCTAGAACGTACACTCGCACTACACCATAGAACGTACACTTTCACTACACCCTAGAACATGCACTTTTACTACACGCTAGAACGTCCACTTTCACTACACCCTAGAACGTACACTTTCACTACACCCTAGAACGTACACTTTCACTACACCCTAGAATGTACACTTTCACTACACCTTAGAACGTGCACCTTCACTACACCCTAAATCATGCCCATTCACTACACCCTAGAACGTACACTCGCACTACACCCTAGAACGTACACTTTCACAACACCCTAGAACGTGCACTTTCACTACACCCTAGAACGTCCACTTTCACTACACCCTAGAACGTATACTTTCACTACACCATAGATCTTACAATTTCATTACACCCTAGAACGTACACTTTCACTACACCCTAGAACGTACACTTTTACTTCAACCTGAATCGTACAATTTCACTACACCCTAGAATGTACACTTTTACTACAACCTGGAACGTACACTTTCACTACACTCTGGAACGTACACTTTCACTACACCCGACAACACACACACTCACTACACCCTAGAACGTACACTTCCACTGCACCCTCGAACGTGCACTTTCACTACGCCCTAGAACGTACACTTTCACTACACCCTAGAACGTACACTTTCACTACATCCTAGAAAGTACACTTTCACTACACCCTGGAATGTACACTTTCACTACACCATAGAACGTACACTTTCACTACACCCTAGTACATACACTTTCACTACACCCTAGAATGTACACTTTCACCCCACCCTAGAACATACACTTTCACTACACACTAGAACATACACTTTCATTACACCATAGAACGTACACTTTCACTACACCCTAGAACATGCACTTTTACTACACCCTAGAACGTCCACTTTCACTACACACTAGAACGTACACTTTCACTACACCCTAGAACGTACACTTTCACTACACCCTAGAACGTACACTTTCACTACACCTTAGAACGTGCACCTTCACTACACCCTATAACGTACACTTTCACTACACCCTAGAACGTACACTTTCACTGCACCCTAGAAGGTACTCTTTCACTGCACCCTAGAACGTACACTTTCACTACACCCTAGAACATACACTTTCACTACACCCTAGAATGTACACTTTCACCCCACCCTAGAACGTCCACTTTCACTACACCCTAGAACGTACACTTTCACTACACCCTAGAACTTACACTTTTACTACACCCTAGAACGTACACTTTCACTACACCTTAGAACGTGCACCTTCACTACACCCTAAATCATGCCCATTCACTACACCCTAGAACGTACACTCGCACTACACCCTAGAACGTACACTTTCACTACACCCTAGAACGTACACTTTTACTTCAACCTGAATCGTACAATTTCACTACACCCTAGAATGTACACTTTTACTACAACCTGGAACGTACACTTTCACTACACCCTGGAACCTTCACTTTCACTACACCCGAGAACACACACCCTCACTACACACTAGAACGTACACTTCCACTGCACCCTCGAACGTGCACTTTCACTACGCCCTAGAAAGTACACTTTCACTACACCCTGGAATGTACACTTTCACTACACCATAGAACGTACACTTTCACTACACCCTAGTACATACACTTTCACTACACCCTAGAATGTACACTTTCACCCCACCCTAGAACATACACTTTCACTACACACTAGAACATACACTTTCATTACACCATAGAACGTACACTTTCACTACACCCTAGAACATGCACTTTTACTACACCCTAGAACGTCCACTTTCACTACACACTAGAACGTACACTTTCACTACACCCTAGAACGTACACTTTCACTACACCCTAGAACGTACACTTTCACTACACCTTAGAACGTGCACCTTCACTACACCCTATAACGTACACTTTCACTACACCCTAGAACGTACACTTTCACTGCACCCTAGAAGGTACTCTTTCACTGCACCCTAGAACGTACACTTTCACTACACCCTAGAACATACACTTTCACTACACCCTAGAATGTACACTTTCACCCCACCCTAGAACGTACACTTTCACTACACCCTAGAACGTACACTTTCACTACACCCTAGAACTTACACTTTTACTACACCCTAGAACGTACACTTTCACTACACCTTAGAACGTGCACCTTCACTACACCCTAAATCATGCCCATTCACTACACCCTAGAACGTACACTCGCACTACACCCTAGAACGTACACTTTCACTACACCCTAGAACGTGCACTTTCACTACACCCTAGAACGTATACTTTCACTACACCATAGATCTTACAATTTCATTACACCCAATAACGTACACTTTCACTACACCCTAGAACGTACACTTTTACTTCAACCTGAATCGTACAATTTCACTACACCCTAGAATGTACACTTTTACTACAACCTGGAACGTACACTTTCACTACACCCTGGAACCTTCACTTTCACTACACCCGAGAACACACACCCTCACTACACACTAGAACGTACACTTCCACTACACCCTAGAACGTACACTTTCACTACATCCTAGAACGTACACTTTTACTACACCCTGGAATGTTCACTTTCACTACACCATAGAACGTACACTTTCACTACACCCTAGAACGGGCACTTTCACTACAACCTAGAACGTGCACTTTCACTACACCGTAGAACGTGCACTTTCACTACACCCTCAAACGTACACTTTCACTACACCCTCGAACGTACACTTTCACTACACCCTAGAACGTACACTTTCACTCACTGCACCCTGGAACGTCCACTTTCACTACACCTTAGAACGTACACTTTCACTTCACCCTGGAACGTACACTTTCACTACACCCTAGAACGTACACTTGCACTACACCCTTGAACGTACACTTTCACTACACCCTAGAACGTACACTTTCACTGCACCCTGAAACGTACACTTTCACTACACCCTAGAACGTACACTTTCACTACACCCTCGAACGTACACTTTCACTACACCCTAGAACGTACACTTTCACTGCATTCTGGAACGTACAATTTCACTACACCCTGGAATGTACACTTTCACTACACCATGGAACATACACTTTCACTACACCCTAGAACGGGCACTTTCACTACAACCTAGAACGTGCACTTTCACTACACCATATAACATGCACTTTTACTACACCCTAGAACATCCACTTTCACTACACCCTAGAACGTACACTTTCACTACACCCTAGAACTTACACTTTCACTACACCCTAGAACGTACACTTTCAGTACACCCTAGAATGTACACTTTCACCCCACCCTAGAACATACACTTTCACTACACCCTAGAACGTACACTCTCACTACACCCTAGAACGTACACTTTCACTACACTCTAGAACGTACACTTTCACTACACCCTAGAACGTACACTTTCACTACACACTAGAACGTACATTTTCACTACACCCTAGAACGTGCACCTTCACTACACCCTAAAACGTGCACATTCACTACACCCTAGAACGTACACTCGCACTACAACATAGAACGTACACTTTCACTACACCCTAGAACATGCACTTTTACTACACCCTAGAACGTCCACTTTCACTACACCCTAGAACGTACACTTTCACTACACCCTAGAACTTACACTTTCACTACACCCTAGAACGTACACTTTCACTACACCTTAGAACGTGCACCTTCACTACACCCTAAATCATGCCCATTCACTACTCCCTAGAACGTACACTCGCACTACACCCTAGAACGTACACTTTCACTACACCCTAGAACGTGCACTTTCACTACACCCTAGAACGTATACTTTCACTACACCATAGATCTTACAATTTCATTACACCCAATAACGTACACTTTCACTACACCCTAGAACGTACACTTTTACTTCAACCTGAATCGTACAATTTCACTACACCCTAGAATGTACACTTTTACTACAACCTGGAACGTACACTTTCACTACACCCTGGAACCTTCACTTTCACTACACCCGAGAACACACACCCTCACTACACCCTAGAACGTACACTTCCACTACACCCTAGAACGTACACTTTCACTACATCCTAGAACGTACACTTTCACTACACCCTGGAATGTACACTTTCACTACACCATGGAACATACACTTTCACTACACCCTAGAACGGGCACTTTCACTACAACCTAGAACGTGCACTTTCACTACACCGTAGAACGTGCACTTTCACTACACCCTCAAACGTACACTTTCACTACACCCTCGAACGTACACTTTCACTACACCCTAGAACGTACACTTTCACTCACTGCACCCTGGAACGTACACTTTCACTACACCTTAGAACGTACACTTTCACTTCACCCTGGAACGTACACTTTCACTACACCCTAGAACGTACACTTTCACTACACCCTTGAACGTACATTTTCACTACACCCTAGAACGTACACTTTCACTGCACCCTGAAACGTACACTTTCACTACACCCTAGAACGTACACTTTCACTACACCCTCAAACGTACACTTTCACTACACCCTAGAACGTACACTTTCACTGCACTCTGGAACGTACACTTTCACTACACCCTAGAATGTGCACTTTCACTACAACCTAGAACGTACACTTTCACTACACCCTAGAATGTGCACTTTCACTACAACCTAGAACGTACACTTTCACTGCACCCTAGAAAGTACACTTTCACTACACCCTAGAACGTACACTTTCACTGCACCATAGAACGTACACTTTCACTACACTCTTGAACGTACACTTTCACTGCACTCTGGAACGTACACTTTCACTACACCCTAGAATGTGCACTTTCACTACAACCTAGAACGTACACTTTCACTGCACACTAGAAAGTACACTTTCACTGCACCCTAGAACGTACACTTTCACTACACCCTCGAACATACACTTTCACTACACCCTAGAACGTACACTTTCACTGCACCCTAGAACGTACACTTTCACTACACTCTTGAACATACACTTTCACTACACCCTGGAACGTACACTTTCACTGCACCCTAGAACGTACACTTTCACTGCACCCTATAACGTACACTTTCACTACACCATAGAACATGCACTTTTACTACACCCTAGAACATCCACTTTCACTACACCCTAGAACGTACACTTTCACTACACCCTAGAACTTACACTTTCACTACACCCTAGAATGTACACTTTCACTACACCTTAGAACGTGCAACTTCACTACACCCTAAATCATGCCCATTCACTACACCCTAGAACGTACACTCGCACTACACCCTAGAACGTACACTTTCACTACACCCTAGAACGTATACTTTCACTACACCATAGATCTTACAATTTCATTACACCCAATAACGTACACTTTCACTACACCCTAGAACGTACACTTTTACTTCAACCTGAATCGTACAATTTCACTACACCCTAGAATGTACACTTTTACTACAACCTGGAACGTACACTTTCACTACAGCCTGGAACCTACACTTTCACTACACCCGAGAACACACACCCTCACTACACCCTAGAACGTACACTTCCACTGCACCCTCGAACGTGCACTTTCACTACGCCCTAGAACGTACACTTTCACTACATCCTAGAACGTACACTTTCACTACAACCTGGAATGTACACTTTCACTACACCATAGAACGTTCAATCCCACTACACCCTAAAACTTACCTGCCACTACACCCTATAACGTACACTTTCATTGCACCCTGGAAGGTACACTTTCACTACACCCTAGAACGTTCACTTTCACTAAACCCTAGAACGTACACTCTCACTACACCCTAGAACGTACACTTTCACTACACCCTAGAACGTACACTCTCACTACACCCTAGAACGTACACTTTCACTACACCCTAGAACGTACACTCTCACTACACCCTAGAACGTACACTTTCACTACACCCTAGAACGTGCACTTTCACTACATCCTAGAACATGCACTTTCACTACACCCTAGAACGTACACTTTCACTACACCCTAGAACGTACATTTTCACTACACCATAGAACGTACACTTTCATTACACCCTAGAACGTACACTTTCACAACACCCTAGAACGCACACTCTCACTACACCTTAGAACGTACACTCCCACTACACCCTAGAACACACACTTTCACTGCACCCTAGAACGTACACTTTCAATACACCCTAGAACGTACACTTTCACTACACCCTAGAACGTACATTTTCACTACACCCTAGAACGTACATTTTCACTACACCCTAAAACGTGCACATTCACTACACCCTAGAACGTACACTTTCACTACACCTTAGAACGTACACTTTCACTACACCCTAGAACGTACACTTTCACTACACCCTAGAACGTATACTTTCACTACATCATATATCTTACAATTTCATTACACCCTAGAACGTACACTTTCACTACACCCTAGAACGTACACTTTTACTTCAACCTGAATCGTACAATTTCACTACACCCTAGAATGTACACTTTCACTACATCCTAGAACGTACACTTTCACTACACCCTGGAATGTACACTTTCACTACACCATGGAACGTACACTTTCACTACACCCTAGAACGGGCACTTTCACTACAACCTAGAACGTGCACTTTCACTACACCGTAGAACGTGCACTTTCACTACACCCTCAAACGTACACTTTCACTACACCCTCGAACGTACACTTTCACTACACCCTAGAACGTACACTTTCACTCACTGCACCCTGGAACGTACACTTTCACTACACCTTAGAACGTACACTTTCACTTCACCCTGGAACGTACACTTTCACTACACCCTAGAACGTACACTTTCACTACACCCTTGAACGTACACTTTCACTACACCCTAGAACGTACACTTTCACTGCACCCTGAAACGTACACTTTCACTACACCCTAGAACGTACACTTTCACTACACCCTCAAACGTACACTTTCACTACACCCTAGAACGTACACTTTCACTGCACTCTGGAACGTACACTTTCACTACACCCTAGAATGTGCACTTTCACTACAACCTAGAACGTACACTTTCACTGCACCCTAGAAAGTACACTTTCACTGCACCCTAGAACGTACACTTTCACTGCACCCTAGAACGTACACTTTCACTACACCCTATAACGTACACTTTCACTACACCCTAGAACGTACACTTTCACTACACCCTGGAACGTACACTTTCACTACACCTTAGAACGTACACTTTCACTGCACCATAGAACGTACACTTTCACTACACTCTTGAACGTACACTTTCACTGCACTCTGGAACGTACACTTTCACTACACCCTAGAATGTGCACTTTCACTACAACCTAGAACGTACACTTTCACTGCACCCTAGAAAGTACACTTTCACTGCACCCTAGAACGTACACTTTCACTACACCCTCGAACATACACTTTCACTACACCCTAGAACGTACACTTTCACTGCACCCTAGAACGTACACTTTCACTACACTCTTGAACATACACTTTCACTACACCCTGGAACGTACACTTTCACTGCACCCTAGAACGTACACTTTCACTGCACCCTATAACGTACACTTTCACTACACCATAGAACATGCACTTTTACTACACCCTAGAACATCCACTTTCACTACACCCTAGAACGTACACTTTCACTACACCCTAGAACTTACACTTTCACTACACCCTAGAATGTACACTTTCACTACACCTTAGAACGTGCAACTTCACTACACCCTAAATCATGCCCATTCACTACACCCTAGAACGTACACTCGCACTACACCCTAGAACGTACACTTTCACTACACCCTAGAACGTGCACTTTCACTACACCCTAGAACGTATACTTTCACTACACCATAGATCTTACAATTTCATTACACCCAATAACGTACACTTTCACTACACCCTAGAACGTACACTTTTACTTCAACCTGAATCGTACAATTTCACTACACCCTAGAATGTACACTTTTACTACAACCTGGAACGTACACTTTCACTACAGCCTGGAACCTACACTTTCACTACACCCGAGAACACACACCCTCACTACACCCTAGAACGTACACTTCCACTGCACCCTCGAACGTGCACTTTCACTACGCCCTAGAACGTACACTTTCACTACACCCTAGAACGTACACTTTCACTACATCCTAGAACGTACACTTTCACTACAACCTGGAATGTACACTTTCACTACACCATAGAACGTACACTTTCACTACACCCTAGAACGGGCACTTTCACTACAACCTAGAACGTGCACTTTCACTACACCGTAGAACGTGCACTTTCACTGCACCCTGAAACGTACACTTTCACTACACCCTAGAACGTACACTTTCACTACACCCTCGAACGTACACTTTCACTACACCCTAGAAAGTGCACTTTCACTACAACCTAGAACGTACACTTTCACTGCACCCTAGAAAGTACACTTTCACTGCACCCTAGAACGTACACTTTCACTACACCCTCGAACATACACTTTCACTACACCCTAGAACGTACACTTTCACTGCACCCTAGAACGTACACTTTTACTACACTCTTGAACGTACACTTTCACTACACCCTGGAACGTACACTTTCACTGCACCCTAGAACGTAGACTTTCACTACACCATAGAACGTACACTTTCACTACACCCTAGAACATGCACTTTTACTACACGCTAGAACGTCCACTTTCACTGCACCCTAGAACGTACACTTTCACTACACCCTAGAACGTACACTTTCACTACACCCTAGAACGTACACTTTCACTACACCCTAGAACGTACACTCGCACTACACCCTAGAACGTACACTTTCACTACACCCTAGAACGTGAACTTTCACTACACCCTAGAACGTCCACTTTCACTACACCCTAGAACGTATACTTTCACTACACCATAGATCTTACAATTTCATTACACCCTAGAACGTACGCTTTCACTACACCCTAGAACGTACACTTTTACTTCAACCTGAATCGTACAATTTCACTACACCCTAGAATGTACACTTTTACTACAACCTGGAACGTACACTTTCACTACAGCCTGGAACCTACACTTTCACTACACCCGAGAACACACACCCTCACTACACCCTAGAACGTACACTTCCACTGCACCCTCGAACGTGCACTTTCACTACGCCCTAGAACGTACACTTTCACTACACCCTAGAACGTACACTTTCACTACATCCTAGAACGTACACTTTCACTACAACCTGGAATGTACACTTTCACTACACCATAGAACGTACACTTTCACTACACCCTAGAACGGGCACTTTCACTACAACCTAGAACGTGCACTTTCACTACACCGTAGAACGTGCACTTTCACTGCACCCTGAAACGTACACTTTCACTACACCCTAGAACGTACACTTTCACTACACCCTCGAACGTACACTTTCACTACACCCTAGAAAGTGCACTTTCACTACAACCTAGAACGTACACTTTCACTGCACCCTAGAAAGTACACTTTCACTGCACCCTAGAACGTACACTTTCACTACACCCTCGAACATACACTTTCACTACACCCTAGAACGTACACTTTCACTGCACCCTAGAACGTACACTTTTACTACACTCTTGAACGTACACTTTCACTACACCCTGGAACGTACACTTTCACTGCACCCTAGAACGTAGACTTTCACTACACCATAGAACGTACACTTTCACTACACCCTAGAACATGCACTTTTACTACACGCTAGAACGTCCACTTTCACTGCACCCTAGAACGTACACTTTCACTACACCCTAGAACGTACACTTTCACTACACCCTAGAACGTACACTTTCACTACACCCTAGAACGTACACTCGCACTACACCCTAGAACGTACACTTTCACTACACCCTAGAACGTGAACTTTCACTACACCCTAGAACGTCCACTTTCACTACACCCTAGAACGTATACTTTCACTACACCATAGATCTTACACTTTCACTACACCCTAGAATGTACACTTTCACTACACCCTGGAACGTACACTTTAACTGCACCCTAGAACGTACAATCCCACTACACCCTAAAACTTACCTGCCACTACACCCTATAACGTACACTTTCATTGCACCCTGGAAGGTACACTTTCACTACACCCTAGAACGTTCACTTTCACTAAACCCTAGAACGTACACTCTCACTACACCCTAGAACGTACACTTTCACTACACCCTAGAACGTACACTCTCACTACACCCTAGAACGTACACTTTCACTACACCCTAGAACGTACACTCTCACTACACCCTAGAACGTACACTTTCACTACACCCTAGAACGTGCACTTTCACTATATCCTAGAACATGCACTTTCACTACACCCTAGAACGTACACTTTCACTACACCCTAGAACGTACATTTTCACTACACCATAGAACGTACACTTTCATTACACCCTAGAACGCACACTTTCACAACACCCTAGAACGCACTCTCTCACTACACCTTAGAACGTACACTCCCACTACACCCTAGAACACACACTTTCACTGCACCCTAGAACGTACACTTTCAATACACCCTAGAACGTACACTTTCACTACACCCTAGAACGTACATTTTCACTACACCCTAGAACGTACATTTTCACTACACCCTAAAACGTGCACATTCACTACACCCTAGAACGTACACTCGCACTACACCATAGAACGTACACTTTCACTACACCCTAGAACATGCACTTTTACTACACGCTAGAACGTCCACATTCACTACACCCTAGAACGTACACTTTCACTACACCTTAGAACGTACACTTTCACTACACCCTAGAACGTACACTTTCACTACACCCTAAAACGTATACTTTCACTACATCATATATCTTACAATTTCATTACTCCCTAGAACGTACACTTTCACTACACCCTAGAACGTACACTTTTACTTCAACCTGAATCGTACAATTTCACTACACCCTAGAATGTACACTTTTACTACAACCTGGAACGTACACTTTCACTACACTCTGGAACGTACACTTTCACTACACCCGACAACACACACACTCACTACACCCTAGAACGTACACTTCCACTGCACCCTCGAACGTGCACTTTCACTACGCCCTAGAACGTACACTTTCACTACACCCTAGAACGTACACTTTCACTACATCCTAGAAAGTACACTTTCACTACACCCTGGAATGTACACTTTCACTACACCATAGAACGTACACTTTCACTACACCCTAGAACGTGCAATTCCACTACAACCTACAACGTGCACTTTCACTACACCGTAGAACGTGCACTTTCACTACACCCTCGAACATACACTTTCACTACACCCTTGAACGTACACTTTCACTACACCCTAGAACGTACACTTTCACTGCACCCTGGAATGTACACTTTCACTACACCTTAGAAATTACACTTTCACTTCACCTTAGAACGTACACTTTCACTTCACCCATGGAACGTAAACTTTCACTACACCCTAGAACGTACACTTTCACTACACCCTTGAACGTACACTTTCACTACACCCTAGAACGTACACTTTCACTGCACCATGAAACGTACACTTTCACTACACCCTAGAACGTACACTTTCACTACACCCTCGAACGTACACTTTCACTACACCCTAGAATGTACACTTTCACTGCACCCTGAACGTACACTTTCACTACACCCTAGAACGTGCACTTTCACTACAACCTAGAACGTACACTTTCACTGCACCCTAGAACGTACACTTTCACTACACCCTAGAACATACACTTTCACTACACCCTAGAATGTACACTTTCACCCCACCCTAGAACATACACTTTCACTACACCCTAGAACATACACTTTCATTACACCATAGAACGTACACTTTCACTACACCCTAGAACATGCACTTTTACTACACCCTAGAACGTCCACTTTCACTACACCCTAGAACGTACACTTTCACTACACCCTAGAACGTACACTTTCACTACACCCTAGAACGTACACTTTCACTACACCTTAGAACGTGCACCTTCACTACACCCTATAACGTACACTTTCACTACACCCTAGAACGTACACTTTCACTGCACCCTAGAAGGTACTCTTTCACTGCACCCTAGAACGTACACTTTCACTACACCCTAGAACATACACTTTCACTACACCCTAGAATGTACACTTTCACCCCACCCTAGAACATACACTTTCACTACACCCTAGAACGTACACTCTCACTACACCCTAGAACGTACACTTTCACTACACTCTAGAACGTACACTTTCACTACACCCTAGAACGTACACTTTCACTACACACTAGAACGTACATTTTCACTACACCCTAGAACGTGCACCTTCACTACACCCTAAAACGTGCACATTCACTACACCCTAGAACATACACTCGCACTACAACATAGAACGTACACTTTCACTACACCCTAGAACATGCACTTTTACTACACCCTAGAACGTCCACTTTCACTACACCCTAGAATGTACACTTTCACTACACCCTAGAACTTACACTTTCACTACACCCTAGAACGTACACTTTCACTACACCTTAGAACGTGCACCTTCACTACACCCTAAATCATGCCCATTCACTACACCCTAGAACGTACACTCGCACTACACCCTAGAACGTACACTTTCACTACACCCTAGAACGTGCACTTTCACTACACCCTAGAACGTATACTTTCACTACACCATAGATCTTACAATTTCATTACACCCAATAACGTACACTTTCACTACACCCTAGAACGTACACTTTTACTTCAACCTGAATCGTACAATTTCACTACACCCTAGAATGTACACTTTTACTACAACCTGGAACGTACACTTTCACTACACCCTGGAACCTTCACTTTCACTACACCCGAGAACACACACCCTCACTACACCCTAGAACGTACACTTCCACTACACCCTAGAACGTACACTTTCACTACATCCTAGAACGTACACTTTCACTACACCCTGGAATGTACACTTTCACTACACCATAGAACGTACACTTTCACTACACCCTAGAACGGGTACTTTCACTACAACCTAGAACGTGCACTTTCACTACACCGTAGAACGTGCACTTTCACTACACCCTCAAACGTACACTTTCACTACACCCTCGAACGTACACTTTCACTACACGCTAGAACGTACACTTTCACTCACTGCACCATGAAACGTACACTTTCACTACACCTTAGAACGTACACTTTCACTTCACCCTGGAACGTACACTTTCACTACACCCTAGAACGTACACTTTCACTACACCATTGAACGTACACTTTCACTAAACCCTAGAACGTACACTTTCACTGCACCCTGAAACGTACACTTTCACTACACCCTAGAACGTACACTTTCACTACACCCTCGAACGTACACTTTCACTACACCCTAGAACGTACACTTTCACTGCACTCTGGAACGTACACTTTCACTACACCCTAGAATGTGCACTTTCACTACAACCTAGAACGTACACTTTCACTGCACCTTAGAAAGTACACTTTCACTGTACCCTAGAACGTACACTTTCACTACACCCTCGAACATACACTTTCACTACATCCTAGAACGTACACTTTCACTGCACCATAGAACGTACACTTTCACTACACTCTTGAACGTACACTTTCACTGCACTCTGGAACGTACACTTTCACTACACCCTAGAATGTGCACTTTCACTACAACCTAGAACGTACACTTTCACTGCGCCCTAGAAAGTACACTTTCACTTCACCCTAGAACGTACACTTTCACTACACCCTCGAACATACACTTTCACTACACCCTAGAACGTACACTTTCACTGCACCCTAGAACGTACACTTTCACTACACTCTTGAACGTACACTTTTACTACACCCTAGAACGTCCACTTTCACTACACCCTAGAACGTACACTTTCACTACACCCTAGAACGTACACTTTCACTACACCCTAGAACGTACACTTTCACTACACCTTAGAACGTGCACCTTCACTACACCCTATAACGTACACTTTCACTACACCCTAGAACGTACACTTTCACTGCACCCTAGAAGGTACTCTTTCACTGCACCCTAGAACGTACACTTTCACTACACCCTAGAACATACACTTTCACTACACCCTAGAATGTACACTTTCACCCCACCCTAGAACATACACTTTCACTACACCCTAGAACGTACACTCTCACTACACCCTAGAACGTACACTTTCACTACACTCTAGAACGTACACTTTCACTACACCCTAGAACGTACACTTTCACTACACACTAGAACGTACATTTTCACTACACCCTAGAACGTGCACCTTCACTACACCCTAAAACGTGCACATTCACTACACCCTAGAACGTACACTCGCACTACAACATAGAACGTACACTTTCACTACACCCTAGAACATGCACTTTTACTACACCCTAGAACGTCCACTTTCACTACACCCTAGAACGTACACTTTCACTACACCCTAGAACTTACACTTTCACTACACCCTAGAACGTACACTTTCACTACACCTTAGAACGTGCACCTTCACTACACCCTAAATCATGCCCATTCACTACACCCTAGAACGTACACTCGCACTACACCCTAGAACGAACACTTTCACTACACCCTAGAACGTGCACTTTCACTACACCCTAGAACGTATACTTTCACTACACCATAGATCTTACAATTTCATTACACCCAATAATGTACACTTTCACTACACCCTAGAACGTACACTTTTACTTCAACCTGAATCGTACAATTTCACTACACCTTAGAATGTACCCTTTTACTACAACCTGGAACGTACACTTTCACTACACCCTGGAACCTTCACTTTCACTACACCCGAGAACACACACCCTCACTACACCCTAGAACGTACACTTCCACTACACCCTAGAACGTACACTTTCACTACATCCTAGAACGTACACTTTCACTACACCCTGGAATGTACACTTTCACTACACCATAGAACGTACACTTTCACTACACCCTAGAACGGACACTTTCACTACAACCTAGAACGTGCACTTTCACTACACCGTAGAACGTGCACTTTCACTACACCCTCAAACGTACACTTTCACTACACCCTCGAACGTACACTTTCACTACACCCTAGAATGTACACTTTCACTCACTGCACCCTGGAACGTACACTTTCACTACACCTTAGAACGTACACTTTCACTTCACCCTGGAACGTACACTTTCACTACACCCTAGAACGTACACTTTCACTACACCCTTGAACGTACACTTTCACTACACCCTAGAACGTACACTTTCACTGCACCCTGAAACGTACACTTTCACTACACCCTAGAACGTACACTTTCACTACACCCTCGAACGTACACTTTCACTACACCCTAGAACGTACACTTTCACTGCACTCTGGAACATTCACTTTCGCACTCTGGAACATTCACTTTCTCTACACCCTAGAATGTGCACTTTCACTACAACCTAGAACGTACACTTTCACTGCACCCTAGAAAGTACACTTTCACTGCACCCTAGAATGTACACTTTCACTACACCCTCGAACATACACTTTCACTACACCCTAGAACGTGCAATTCCACTACAACCTACAACGTGCACTTTCACTACACCGTAGAACGTGCACTTTCACTACACCCTCGAACGTACACTTTCACTACACCCTTGAACGTACACTTTCACTACACCCTAGAACGTACACTTTCACTGCACCCTGGAATGTACACTTTCACTACACCTTAGAAATTACACTTTCACTTCACCTTAGAACGTACATTTTCACTTCACCCATGGAACGTAAACTTTCACTACACCCTAGAACGTACACTTTCACTACACCCTTGAACGTACACTTTCACTACACCCTAGAACGTACACTTTCACTGCACCCTGAAACGTACACTTTCACTACACCCTAGAACGTACACTTTCACTACACCCTCGAACGTACACTTTCACTACACCCTAGAATGTACACTTTCACTGCACCCTGAACGTACACTTTCACTACACCCTAGAACGTGCACTTTCACTACAACCTAGAACGTACACTTTCACTGCACCCTAGAACGTACACTTTCACTACACCCTAGAACATACACTTTCACTACACCCTAGAATGTACACTTTCACCCCACCCTAGAACATACACTTTCACTACACCCTAGAACATACACTTTCATTACACCATAGAACGTACACTTTCACTACACTCTAGAACGTACACTTTCACTACACCCTAGAACGTACACTTTCACTACACCCTGGAACGTACACTTTCACTACACCCTAGAACGTACACTTTCACTACACCTTAGAACGTGCACCTTCACTACACCCTATAACGTACACTTTCACTACACCCTAGAACGTACACTTTCACTGCACCCTAGAAGGTACTCTTTCACTGCACCCTAGAACGTACACTTTCACTACACCCTAGAACATACACTTTCACTACACCCTAGAATGTACACTTTCACCCCACCCTAGAACATACACTTTCACTACACCCTAGAACGTACACTCTCACTACACCCTAGAACATACACTTTCACTACACTCTAGAACGTACACTTTCACTACACCCTAGAACGTACACTTTCACTACACACTAGAACGTACATTTTCACTACACCCTAGAACGTGCACCTTCACTACACCCTAAAACGTGCACATTCACTACACCCTAGAACGTACACTCGCACTACAACATAGAACGTACACTTTCACTACACCCTAGAACATGCACTTTTACTACACCCTAGAACGTCCACTTTCACTACACCCTAGAACGTACACTTTCACTACACCCTAGAACTTACACTTTCACTACACCCTAGAACGTACACTTTCACTACACCTTAGAACGTGCACCTTCACTACACCCTAAATCATGCCCATTCACTACACCCTAGAACGTACACTCGCACTACAACATAGAACGTACACTTTCACTACACCCTAGAACATGCACTTTTACTACACCCTAGAACGTCCACTTTCACTACACCCTAGAATGTACACTTTCACTACACCCTAGAACGTGCACTTTCACTACACCCTAGAACGTATACTTTCACTACACCATAGATCTTACAATTTCATTACACCCAATAACGTACACTTTCACTACACCCTAGAACGTACACTTTTACTTCAACCTGAATCGTACAATTTCACTACACCCTAGAATGTACACTTTTACTACAACCTGGAACGTACACTTTCACTACACCCTGGAACCTTCACTTTCACTACACCCGAGAACACACACCCTCACTACACCCTAGAACGTACACTTCCACTACACCCTAGAACGTACACTTTCACTACATCCTAGAACGTACACTTTCACTACACCCTGGAATGTACACTTTCACTACACCATAGAACGTACACTTTCACTACACCCTAGAACGGGTACTTTCACTACAACCTAGAACGTGCACTTTCACTACACCGTAGAACGTGCACTTTCACTACACCCTCAAACGTACACTTTCACTACACCCTCGAACGTACACTTTCACTACACGCTAGAACGTACACTTTCACTCACTGCACCATGGAACGTACACTTTCACTACACCTTAGAACGTACACTTTCACTTCACCCTGGAACGTACACTTTCACTACACCCTAGAACGTACACTTTCACTACACCATTGAACGTACACTTTCACTAAACCCTAGAACGTACACTTTCACTGCACCCTGAAACGTACACTTTCACTACACCCTAGAACGTACACTTTCACTACACCCTCGAACGTACACTTTCACTACACCCTAGAACGTACACTTTCACTGCACTCTGGAACGTACACTTTCACTACACCCTAGAATGTGCACTTTCACTACAACCTAGAACGTACACTTTCACTGCACCCTAGAAAGTACACTTTCACTGCACCCTAGAACGTACACTTTCACTACACCCTCGAACATACACTTTCACTACATCCTAGAACGTACACTTTCACTGCACCATAGAACGTACACTTTCACTACACTCTTGAACGTACACTTTCACTGCACTCTGGAACGTACACTTTCACTACACCCTAGAATGTGCACTTTCACTACAACCTAGAACGTACACTTTCACTGCGCCCTAGAAAGTACACTTTCACTTCACCCTAGAACGTACACTTTCACTACACCCTCGAACATACACTTTCACTACACCCTAGAACGTACACTTTCACTGCACCCTAGAACGTACACTTTCACTACACTCTTGAACGTACACTTTTACTACACCCTAGAACGTCCACTTTCACTACACCCTAGAACGTACACTTTCACTACACCCTAGAACGTACACTTTCACTACACCCTAGAACGTACACTTTCACTACACCTTAGAACGTGCACCTTCACTACACCCTATAACGTACACTTTCACTACACCCTAGAACGTACACTTTCACTGCACCCTAGAAGGTACTCTTTCACTGCACCCTAGAACGTACACTTTCACTACACCCTAGAACATACACTTTCACTACACCCTAGAATGTACACTTTCACCCCACCCTAGAACATACACTTTCACTACACCCTAGAACGTACACTCTCACTACACCCTAGAACGTACACTTTCACTACACTCTAGAACGTACACTTTCACTACACCCTAGAACGTACACTTTCACTACACACTAGAACGTACATTTTCACTACACCCTAGAACGTGCACCTTCACTACACCCTAAAACGTGCACATTCACTACACCCTAGAACGTACACTCGCACTACAACATAGAACGTACACTTTCACTACACCCTAGAACATGCACTTTTACTACACCCTAGAACGTCCACTTTCACTACACCCTAGAACGTACACTTTCACTACACCCTAGAACTTACACTTTCACTACACCCTAGAACGTACACTTTCACTACACCTTAGAACGTGCACCTTCACTACACCCTAAATCATGCCCATTCACTACACCCTAGAACGTACACTCGCACTACACCCTAGAACGAACACTTTCACTACACCCTAGAACGTGCACTTTCACTACACCCTAGAACGTATACTTTCACTACACCATAGATCTTACAATTTCATTACACCCAATAATGTACACTTTCACTACACCCTAGAACGTACACTTTTACTTCAACCTGAATCGTACAATTTCACTACACCCTAGAATGTACCCTTTTACTACAACCTGGAACGTACACTTTCACTACACCCTGGAACCTTCACTTTCACTACACCCGAGAACACACACCCTCACTACACCCTAGAACGTACACTTCCACTACACCCTAGAACGTACACTTTCACTACATCCTGGAATGTACACTTTCACTACACCATAGAACGTACACTTTCACTACACCCTAGAACGGACACTTTCACTACAACCTAGAACGTGCACTTTCACTACACCGTAGAACGTGCACTTTCACTACACCCTCAAACGTACACTTTCACTACACCCTCGAACGTACACTTTCACTACACCCTAGAACGTACACTTTCACTCACTGCACCCTGGAACGTACACTTTCACTACACCTTAGAACGTACACTTTCACTTCACCCTGGAACGTACACTTTCACTACACCCTAGAACGTACACTTTCACTACACCCTTGAACGTACACTTTCACTACACCCTAGAACGTACACTTTCACTGCACCCTGAAACGTACACTTTCACTACACCCTAGAACGTACACTTTCACTACACCCTCGAACGTACACTTTCACTACACCCTAGAACGTACACTTTCACTGCACTCTGGAACATTCACTTTCGCACTCTGGAACATTCACTTTCTCTACACCCTAGAATGTGCACTTTCACTACAACCTAGAACGTACACTTTCACTGCACCCTAGAAAGTACACTTTCACTGCACCCTAGAACGTACACTTTCACTACACCCTCGAACATACACTTTCACTACACCCTAGAACGTGCAATTCCACTACAACCTACAACGTGCACTTTCACTACACCGTAGAACGTGCACTTTCACTACACCCTCGAACGTACACTTTCACTACACCCTTGAACGTACACTTTCACTACACCCTAGAACGTACACTTTCACTGCACCCTGGAATGTACACTTTCACTACACCTTAGAAATTACACTTTCACTTCACCTTAGAACGTACACTTTCACTTCACCCATGGAACGTAAACTTTCACTACACCCTAGAACGTACACTTTCACTACACCCTTGAACGTACACTTTCACTACACCCTAGAACGTACACTTTCACTGCACCCTGAAACGTACACTTTCACTACACCCTAGAACGTACACTTTCACTACACCCTCGAACGTACACTTTCACTACACCCTAGAATGTACACTTTCACTGCACCCTGAACGTACACTTTCACTACACCCTAGAACGTCCACTTTCACTACACCCTAGAACGTACACTTTCACTACACCCTGGAACGTACACTTTCACTACACCCTAGAACGTACACTTTCACTACACCTTAGAACGTGCACCTTCACTACACCCTATAACGTACACTTTCACTACACCCTAGAACGTACACTTTCACTGCACCCTAGAAGGTACTCTTTCACTGCACCCTAGAACGTACACTTTCACTACACCCTAGAACATACACTTTCACTACACCCTAGAATGTACACTTTCACCCCACCCTAGAACATACACTTTCACTACACCCTAGAACGTACACTCTCACTACACCCTAGAACATACACTTTCACTACACTCTAGAACGTACACTTTCACTACACCCTAGAACGTACACTTTCACTACACACTAGAACGTACATTTTCACTACACCCTAGAACGTGCACCTTCACTACACCCTAAAACGTGCACATTCACTACACCCTAGAACGTACACTCGCACTACAACATAGAACGTACACTTTCACTACACCCTAGAACATGCACTTTTACTACACCCTAGAACGTCCACTTTCACTACACCCTAGAACGTACACTTTCACTACACCCTAGAACTTACACTTTCACTACACCCTAGAACGTACACTTTCACTACACCCTAGAATGTACACTTTCACTACACCCTGGAACGTGCACTTTCACTACATCCTAGAACATGCACTTTCACTACACCCTAGAACGTACACTTTCACTACACCCTAGAACGTACATTTTCACTACACCATAGAACGTACACTTTCATTACACCCTAGAACGTACACTTTCACAACACCCTAGAACGCACTCTCTCACTACACCTTAGAACGTACACTCCCACTACACCCTAGAACACACACTTTCACTGCACCCTAGAACGTACACTTTCAATACACCCTAGAACGTACACTTTCACTACACCCTAGAACGTACATTTTCACTACACCCTAGAACGTACATTTTCACTACACCCTAAAACGTGCACATTCACTACACCCTAGAACGTACACTCGCACTACACCATAGAACGTACACTTTCACTACACCCTAGAACATGCACTTTTACTACACGCTAGAACGTCCACATTCACTACACCCTAGAACGTACACTTTCACTACACCTTAGAACGTACACTTTCACTACACCCTAGAACGTACACTTTCACTACACCCTAGAACGTATACTTTCACTACATCATATATCTTACAATTTCATTACACCCTAGAACGTACACTTTCACTACACCCTAGAACGTACACTTTTACTTCAACCTGAATCGTACAATTTCACTACACCCTAGAATGTACACTTTTACTACAACCTGGAACGTACACTTTCACTACACTCTGGAACGTACACTTTCACTACACCCGACAACACACACACTCACTACACCCTAGAACGTACACTTCCACTGCACCCTCGAACGTGCACTTTCACTACGCCCTAGAACGTACACTTTCACTACACCCTAGAACGTACACTTTCACTACATCCTAGAAAGTACACTTTCACTACACCCTGGAATGTACACTTTCACTACACCATAGAACGTACACTTTCACTACACCCTAGAACGTGCAATTCCACTACAACCTACAACGTGCACTTTCACTACACCGTAGAACGTGCACTTTCACTACATCCTAGAACATGCACTTTCACTACACCCTAGAACGTACACTTTCACTACACCCTAGAACGTACATTTTCACTACACCATAGAACGTACACTTTCATTACACCCTAGAACGTACACTTTCACAACACCCTAGAACGCACTCTCTCACTACACCTTAGAACGTACACTCCCACTACACCCTAGAACACACACTTTCACTGCACCCTAGAACGTACACTTTCAATACACCCTAGAACGTACACTTTCACTACACCCTAGAACGTACATTTTCACTACACCCTAGAACGTACATTTTCACTACACCCTAAAACGTGCACATTCACTACACCCTAGAACGTACACTCGCACTACACCATAGAACGTACACTTTCACTACACCCTAGAACATGCACTTTTACTACACGCTAGAACGTCCACATTCACTACACCCTAGAACGTACACTTTCACTACACCTTAGAACGTACACTTTCACTACACCCTAGAACGTACACTTTCACTACACCCTAGAACGTATACTTTCACTACATCATATATCTTACAATTTCATTACACCCTAGAACGTACACTTTCACTACACCCTAGAACGTACACTTTTACTTCAACCTGAATCGTACAATTTCACTACACCCTAGAATGTACACTTTTACTACAACCTGGAACGTACACTTTCACTACACTCTGGAACGTACACTTTCACTACACCCGACAACACACACACTCACTACACCCTAGAACGTACACTTCCACTGCACCCTCGAACGTGCACTTTCACTACGCCCTAGAACGTACACTTTCACTACACCCTAGAACGTACACTTTCACTACATCCTAGAAAGTACACTTTCACTACACCCTGGAATGTACACTTTCACTACACCATAGAACGTACACTTTCACTACACCCTAGAACGTGCAATTCCACTACAACCTACAACGTGCACTTTCACTACACCGTAGAACGTGCACTTTCACTACACCCTCGAACATACACTTTCACTACACCCTTGAACGTACACTTTCACTACACCCTAGAACGTACACTTTCACTGCACCCTGGAATGTACACTTTCACTACACCTTAGAAATTACACTTTCACTTCACCTTAGAACGTACACTTTCACTTCACCCATGGAACGTAAACTTTCACTACACCCTAGAACGTACACTTTCACTACACCCTTGAACGTACACTTTCACTACACCCTAGAACGTACACTTTCACTGCACCCTCGAACGTACACTTTCACTACACCCTAGAATGTACACTTTCACTGCACCCTGAACGTACACTTTCACTACACCCTAGAACGTGCACTTTCACTACAACCTAGAACGTACACTTTCACTGCACCCTAGAACGTACACTTTCACTACACCCTAGAACATACACTTTCACTACACCCTAGAATGTACACTTTCACCCCACCCTAGAACATACACTTTCACTACACCCTAGAACATACACTTTCATTACACCATAGAACGTACACTTTCACTACACCCTAGAACATGCACTTTTACTACACCCTAGAACGTCCACTTTCACTACACCCTAGAACGTACACTTTCACTACACCCTAGAACGTACACTTTCACTACACCCTAGAACGTACACTTTCACTACACCTTAGAACGTGCACCTTCACTACACCCTATAACGTACACTTTCACTACACCCTAGAACGTACACTT
This sequence comes from Saccoglossus kowalevskii, assembly GCF_978046115.1. Classification (NCBI taxonomy): domain Eukaryota; kingdom Metazoa; phylum Hemichordata; class Enteropneusta; family Harrimaniidae; genus Saccoglossus; species Saccoglossus kowalevskii. The sequence continues at coordinate 35,310,045 of NC_140654.1, forward strand.
TCACTGCACCCTAGAAGGTACTCTTTCACTGCACCCTAGAACGTACACTTTCACTACACCCTAGAACATACACTTTCACTACACCCTAGAATGTACACTTTCACCCCACCCTAGAACATACACTTTCACTACACCCTAGAACGTACACTCTCACTACACCCTAGAACGTACACTTTCACTACACTCTAGAACGTACACTTTCACTACACCCTAGAACGTACACTTTCACTACACACTAGAACGTACATTTTCACTACACCCTAGAACGTGCACCTTCACTACACCCTAAAACGTGCACATTCACTACACCCTAGAACGTACACTCGCACTACAACATAGAACGTACACTTTCACTACACCCTAGAACATGCACTTTTACTACACCCTAGAACGTCCACTTTCACTACACCCTAGAATGTACACTTTCACTACACCCTAGAACTTACACTTTCACTACACCCTAGAACGTACACTTTCACTACACCTTAGAACGTGCACCTTCACTACACCCTAAATCATGCCCATTCACTACACCCTAGAACGTACACTCGCACTACACCCTAGAACGTACACTTTCACTACACCCTAGAACGTGCACTTTCACTACACCCTAGAACGTATACTTTCACTACACCATAGATCTTACAATTTCATTACACCCAATAACGTACACTTTCACTACACCCTAGAACGTACACTTTTACTTCAACCTGAATCGTACAATTTCACTACACCCTAGAATGTACACTTTTACTACAACCTGGAACGTACACTTTCACTACACCCTGGAACCTTCACTTTCACTACACCCGAGAACACACACCCTCACTACACCCTAGAACGTACACTTCCACTACACCCTAGAACGTACACTTTCACTACATCCTAGAACGTACACTTTCACTACACCCTGGAATGTACACTTTCACTACACCATAGAACGTACACTTTCACTACACCCTAGAACGGGTACTTTCACTACAACCTAGAACGTGCACTTTCACTACACCGTAGAACGTGCACTTTCACTACACCCTCAAACGTACACTTTCACTACACCCTCGAACGTACACTTTCACTACACGCTAGAACGTACACTTTCACTACACCCTCGAACGTACCCTTTCACTACACCCTAGAACGTACACTTTCACTGCACTCTGGAACGTACACTTTCACTACACCCTAGAATGTGCACTTTCACTACAACCTAGAACGTACACTTTCACTGCACCCTAGAAAGTACACTTTCACTGCACCCTAGAACGTACACTTTCACTACACCCTCGAACATACACTTTCACTACATCCTAGAACGTACACTTTCACTGCACCATAGAACGTACACTTTCACTACACTCTTGAACGTGCACTTTCACTGCACTCTGGAACGTACACTTTCACTACACCCTAGAATGTGCACTTTCACTACAACCTAGAACGTACACTTTCACTGCGCCCTAGAAAGTACACTTTCACTTCACCCTAGAACGTACACTTTCACTACACCCTCGAACATACACTTTCACTACACCCTAGAACGTACACTTTCACTGCACCCTAGAACGTACACTTTCACTACACTCTTGAACGTACACTTTTACTACACCCTAGAACGTCCACTTTCACTACACCCTAGAACGTACACTTTCACTACACCCTAGAACGTACACTTTCACTACACCCTAGAACGTACACTTTCACTACACCTTAGAACGTGCACCTTCACTACACCCTATAACGTACACTTTCACTACACCCTAGAACGTACACTTTCACTGCACCCTAGAAGGTACTCTTTCACTGCACCCTAGAACGTACACTTTCACTACACCCTAGAACATACACTTTCACTACACCCTAGAATGTACACTTTCACCCCACCCTAGAACATACACTTTCACTACACCCTAGAACGTACACTCTCACTACACCCTAGAACGTACACTTTCACTACACTCTAGAACGTACACTTTCACTACACCCTAGAACGTACACTTTCACTACACACTAGAACGTACATTTTCACTACACCCTAGAACGTGCACCTTCACTACACCCTAAAACGTGCACATTCACTACACCCTAGAACGTACACTCGCACTACAACATAGAACGTACACTTTCACTACACCCTAGAACATGCACTTTTACTACACCCTAGAACGTCCACTTTCACTACACCCTAGAACGTACACTTTCACTACACCCTAGAACTTACACTTTCACTACACCCTAGAACGTACACTTTCACTACACCTTAGAACGTGCACCTTCACTACACCCTAAATCATGCCCATTCACTACACCCTAGAACGTACACTCGCACTACACCCTAGAACGAACACTTTCACTACACCCTAGAACGTGCACTTTCACTACACCCTAGAACGTATACTTTCACTACACCATAGATCTTACAATTTCATTACACCCAATAATGTACACTTTCACTACACCCTAGAACGTACACTTTTACTTCAACCTGAATCGTACAATTTCACTACACCCTAGAATGTACCCTTTTACTACAACCTGGAACGTACACTTTCACTACACCCTGGAACCTTCACTTTCACTACACCCGAGAACACACACCCTCACTACACCCTAGAACGTACACTTCCACTACACCCTAGAACGTACACTTTCACTACATCCTAGAACGTACACTTTCACTACACCCTGGAATGTACACTTTCACTACACCATAGAACGTACACTTTCACTACACCCTAGAACGGACACTTTCACTACAACCTAGAACGTGCACTTTCACTACACCGTAGAACGTGCACTTTCACTACACCCTCAAACGTACACTTTCACTACACCCTCGAACGTACACTTTCACTACACCCTAGAACGTACACTTTCACTCACTGCACCCTGGAACGTACACTTTCACTACACCTTAGAACGTACACTTTCACTTCACCCTGGAACGTACACTTTCACTACACCCTAGAACGTACACTTTCACTACACCCTTGAACGTACACTTTCACTACACCCTAGAACGTACACTTTCACTGCACCCTGAAACGTACACTTTCACTACACCCTAGAACGTACACTTTCACTACACCCTCGAACGTACACTTTCACTACACCCTAGAACGTACACTTTCACTGCACTCTGGAACATTCACTTTCGCACTCTGGAACATTCACTTTCTCTACACCCTAGAATGTGCACTTTCACTACAACCTAGAACGTACACTTTCACTGCACCCTAGAAAGTACACTTTCACTGCACCCTAGAACGTACACTTTCACTACACCCTCGAACATACACTTTCACTACACCCTAGAACGTGCAATTCCACTACAACCTACAACGTGCACTTTCACTACACCGTAGAACGTGCACTTTCACTACACCCTCGAACGTACACTTTCACTACACCCTTGAACGTACACTTTCACTACACCCTAGAACGTACACTTTCACTGCACCCTGGAATGTACACTTTCACTACACCTTAGAAATTACACTTTCACTTCACCTTAGAACGTACACATTCACTTCACCCATGGAACGTAAACTTTCACTACACCCTAGAACGTACACTTTCACTACACCCTTGAACGTACACTTTCACTACACCCTAGAACGTACACTTTCACTGCACCCTGAAACGTACACTTTCACTACACCCTAGAACGTACACTTTCACTACACCCTCGAACGTACACTTTCACTACACCCTAGAATGTACACTTTCACTGCACCCTGAACGTACACTTTCACTACACCCTAGAACGTGCACTTTCACTACAACCTAGAACGTACACTTTCACTGCACCCTAGAACGTACACTTTCACTACACCCTAGAACATACACTTTCACTACACCCTAGAATGTACACTTTCACCCCACCCTAGAACATACACTTTCACTACACCCTAGAACATACACTTTCATTACACCATAGAACGTACACTTTCACTACACCCTAGAACATGCACTTTTACTACACCCTAGAACGTCCACTTTCACTACACCCTAGAACGTACACTTTCACTACACCCTGGAACGTACACTTTCACTACACCCTAGAACGTACACTTTCACTACACCTTAGAACGTGCACCTTCACTACACCCTATAACGTACACTTTCACTACACCCTAGAACGTACACTTTCACTGCACCCTAGAAGGTACTCTTTCACTGCACCCTAGAACGTACACTTTCATTACACCCTAGAACATACACTTTCACTACACCCTAGAATGTACACTTTCACCCCACCCTAGAACATACACTTTCACTACACCCTAGAACGTACACTCTCACTACACCCTAGAACATACACTTTCACTACACTCTAGAACGTACACTTTCACTACACCCTAGAACGTACACTTTCACTACACACTAGAACGTACATTTTCACTACACCCTAGAACGTGCACCTTCACTACACCCTAAAACGTGCACATTCACTACACCCTAGAACGTACACTCGCACTACAACATAGAACGTACACTTTCACTACACCCTAGAACATGCACTTTTACTACACCCTAGAACGTCCACTTTCACTACACCCTAGAACGTACACTTTCACTACACCCTAGAACTTACACTTTCACTACACCCTAGAACGTACACTTTCACTACACCTTAGAACGTGCACCTTCACTACACCCTAAATCATGCCCATTCACTACACCCTAGAACGTACACTCGCACTACACCCTAGAACGTACACTTTCACTACACCCTAGAATGTGCACTTTCACTACACCCTAGAACGTATACTTTCACTACACCATAGATCTTACAATTTCATTACACCCAATAACGTACACTTTCACTACACCCTAGAACGTACACTTTTACTTCAACCTGAATCGTACAATTTCACTACACCCTAGAATGTACACTTTTACTACAACCTGGAACGTACACTTTCACTACACCCTGGAACCTTCACTTTCACTACACCCGAGAACACACACCCTCACTACACCCTAGAACGTACACTTCCACTGCACCCTAGAACGTACACTTTCACTACATCCTAGAACGTACACTTTCACTACACCCTGGAATGTACACTTTCACTACACCATAGAACGTACACTTTCACTACACCCTAGAACGGGCACTTTCACTACAACCTAGAACGTGCACTTTCACTACACCGTAGAACGTGCACTTTCAGTACACCCTCAAACGTACACTTTCACTACACCCTCGAACGTACACTTTCACTACACCCTAGAACATACTCTTTCACTCACTGCACCATGGAACGTACACTTTCACTACACCTTAGAACGTACACTTTCACTTCACCCTGGAACGTACACTTTCACTACACCCTAGAACGTACACTTTCACTACACCCTTGAACGTACACTTTCACTAAACCCTAGAACGTACACTTTCACTGCACCCTGAAACGTACACTTTCACTACACCCTAGAACGTACACTTTCACTACACCCTAGAATGTGCACTTTCACTACAACCTAGAACGTACACTTTCACTGCACCCTAGAAAGTACACTTTCACTGCACCCTAGAACGTACACTTTCACTACACCCTCGAACATACACTTTCACTACACCCTAGAACGTTCACTTTCACTGCACCATAGAACGTACACTTTCACTACACTCTTGAACGTACACTTTCACTGCACTCTGGAACGTACACTTTCACTACACCCTAGAATGTGCACTTTCACTACACCCTATAACGTACACTTTCACTACACCCTAGAACGTACACTTTCAATGCACCCTAGAAGGTACTCTTTCACTGCACCCTAGAACGTACACTTTCACTACACCCTAGAACGTACACTTTCACTGCACCCTAGAACGTACACTTTCACCCCACCCTAGAACATACACTTTCACTACACCCTAGAACGTACACTCTCACTACACCCTAGAACGTACACTTTCACTACACTCTAGAACGTACACTTTCACTACACCCTAGAACGTACACTTTCACTACACACTAGAACGTACATTTTCACTACACCCTAGAACGTGCACCTTCACTACACCCTAAAACGTGCACATTCACTACACTCTAGAACGTACACTCGCACTACAACATAGAACGTTCACTTTCACTACACCCTAGAACATGCACTTTTACTACACCCTAGAACGTCCACTTTCACTACACCCTAGAACGTACACTTTCACTACACCCTAGAACTTACACTTTCACTACACCCTAGAACGTACACTTTTACTTCAACCTGAATCGTACAATTTCACTACACCCTAGAATGTACCCTTTTACTACAACCTGGAACGTACACTTCCACTACACCCTAGAACGTACACTTTCACTACATCCTAGAACGTGCACTTTCACTACACCGTAGAACGTGCACTTTCACTACACCCTCAAACGTACACTTTCACTACACCCTCGAACGTACACTTTCACTGCACCATAGAACGAACACTTTCACTACACTCTTGAACGTACACTTTCACTGCACTCTGGAACGTACACTTTCACTACAGCCTAAAATGTGCAATTTCACTACAACCTAGAACGTACACTTTCACTGCACCCTAGAAAGTACACTTTCACTGCACCCTAGAACGTACACTTTCACTACACCCTCGAACATACACTTTCACTACACCTTAGAACGTACACTTTCACTGCACCCTAGAACGTACTCTTTCACTACACTCTTGAACGTACACTTTCACTACACCCTGGAACGTACACTTTCACTGCACCCTAGAACGTACACTTTCACTGCACCCTATAACGTACACTTTCACTACACCATAGAACATGCACTTTTACTACACCCTAGAACATCCACTTTCACTACACCCTAGAACGTACACTTTCACTACACCCTAGAACTTACACTTTCACTACACCCTAGAATGTACACTTTCACTACACCTTAGAACGTGCAACTTCACTACACCCTAAATCATGCCCATTCACTACACCCTAGAACGTACACTCGCACTACACCCTAGAACGTACACTTTCACTACACCCTAGAACGTACACTTTCACTACACCCTAGAACGTGCACTTTCACTACACCCTAGAACGTATACTTTCACTACACCATAGATCTTACAATTTCATTACACCCAATAACGTACACTTTCACTACACCCTAGAACGTACACTTTTACTTCAACCTGAATCGTACAATTTCACTACACCCTAGAATGTACACTTTCACTACAGCCTGGAACCTACACTTTCACTACACCCGAGAACACACACCCTCACTACACCCTAGAACGTACACTTCCACTGCACCCTCGAACGTGCACTTTTACTACACGCTAGAACGTCCACATTCACTACACCCTAGAACGTACACTTTCACTACACCTTAGAACGTACACTTTCACTACACCCTAGAACGTACACTTTCACTACACCCTAGAACGTATACTTTCACTACATCATATATCTTACAATTTCATTACACCCTAGAACGTACACTTTCACTACACCCTAGAACGTACACTTTTACTTCAACCTGAATCGTACAATTTCACTACACCCTAGAATGTACACTTTTACTACAACCTGGAACGTACACTTTCACTACACTCTGGAACGTACACTTTCACTACACCCGACAACACACACACTCACTACACCCTCGAACGTACACTTCCACTGCACCCTCGAACGTGCACTTTCACTACGCCCTAGAACGTACACTTTCACTACACCCTAGAACGTACACTTTCACTACATCCTAGAAAGTACACTTTCACTACACCCTGGAATGTACACTTTCACTACACCATAGAACGTACACTTTCACTACACCCTAGAACGTGCAATTCCACTACAACCTACAACGTGCACTTTCACCATACCGTAGAACGTGCACTTTCACTACACCCTCGAACATACACTTTCACTACACCCTTGAACGTACACTTTCACTACACCCTAGAACGTACACTTTCACTGCACCCTGGAATGTACACTTTCACTACACCTTAGAAATTACACTTTCACTTCACCTTAGAACGTACACTTTCACTTCACCCATGGAACGTAAACTTTCACTACACCCTAGAACGTACACTTTCACTACACCCTCGAACGTACACTTTCACTACACCCTAGAATGTACACTTTCACTGCACCCTGAACGTACACTTTCACTACACCCTAGAACGTGCACTTTCACTACAACCTAGAACGTACACTTTCACTGCACCCTAGAACGTACACTTTCACTACACCCTAGAACATACACTTTCACTACACCCTAGAATGTACACTTTCACCCCACCCTAGAACATACACTTTCACTACACCCTAGAACATACACTTTCATTACACCATAGAACGTACACTTTCACTACACCCTAGAACATGCACTTTTACTACACCCTAGAACGTCCACTTTCACTACACCCTAGAACGTACACTTTCACTACACCCTAGAACGTACACTTTCACTACACCCTAGAACGTACACTTTCACTACACCTTAGAACGTGCACCTTCACTACACCCTATAACGTACACTTTCACTACACCCTAGAACGTACACTTTCACTGCACCCTAGAAGGTACTCTTTCACTGCACCCTAGAACGTACACTTTCACTACACCCTAGAACATACACTTTCACTACACCCTAGAATGTACACTTTCACCCCACCCTAGAACATACACTTTCACTACACCCTAGAACGTACACTCTCACTACACCCTAGAACGTACACTTTCACTACACTCTAGAACGTACACTTTCACTACACCCTAGAACGTACACTTTCACTACACACTAGAACGTACATTTTCACTACACCCTAGAACGTGCACCTTCACTACACCCTAAAACGTGCACATTCACTACACCCTAGAACATACACTCGCACTACAACATAGAACGTACACTTTCACTACACCCTAGAACATGCACTTTTACTACACCCTAGAACGTCCACTTTCACTACACCCTAGAATGTACACTTTCACTACACCCTAGAACTTACACTTTCACTACACCCTAGAACGTACACTTTCACTACACCTTAGAACGTGCACCTTCACTACACCCTAAATCATGCCCATTCACTACACCCTAGAACGTACACTCGCACTACACCCTAGAACGTACACTTTCACTACACCCTAGAACGTGCACTTTCACTACACCCTAGAACGTATACTTTCACTACACCATAGATCTTACAATTTCATTACACCCAATAACGTACACTTTCACTACACCCTAGAACGTACACTTTTACTTCAACCTGAATCGTACAATTTCACTACACCCTAGAATGTACACTTTTACTACAACCTGGAACGTACACTTTCACTACACCCTGGAACCTTCACTTTCACTACACCCGAGAACACACACCCTCACTACACCCTAGAACGTACACTTCCACTACACCCTAGAACGTACACTTTCACTACATCCTAGAACGTACACTTTCACTACACCCTGGAATGTACACTTTCACTACACCATAGAACGTACACTGTCACTACACCCTAGAACGGGTACTTTCACTACAACCTAGAACGTGCACTTTCACTACACCGTAGAACGTGCACTTTCACTACACCCTCAAACGTACACTTTCACTACACCCTCGAACGTACACTTTCACTACACCCTAGAACGTACACTTTCACTCACTGCACCATGGAACGTACACTTTCACTACACCTTAGAACGTACACTTTCACTTCACCCTGGAACGTACACTTTCACTACACCCTAGAACGTACACTTTCACTACACCCTTGAACGTACACTTTCACTAAACCCTAGAACGTACACTTTCACTGCACCCTGAAACGTACACTTTCACTACACCCTAGAACGTACACTTTCACTACACCCTCGAACGTACACTTTCACTACACCCTAGAACGTACACTTTCACTGCACTCTGGAACGTACACTTTCACTACACCCTAGAATGTGCACTTTCACTACAACCTAGAACGTACACTTTCACTGCACCCTAGAAAGTACACTTTCACTGCACCCTAGAACGTACACTTTCACTACACCCTCGAACATACACTTTCACTACATCCTAGAACGTACACTTTCACTGCACCATAGAACGTACACTTTCACTACACTCTTGAACGTACACTTTCACTGCACTCTGGAACGTACACTTTCACTACACCCTAGAATGTGCACTTTCACTACAACCTAGAACGTACACTTTCACTGCGCCCTAGAAAGTACACTTTCACTTCACCCTAGAACGTACACTTTCACTACACCCTCGAACATACACTTTCACTACACCCTAGAACGTACACTTTCACTGCACCCTAGAACGTCCACTTTCACTACACCCTAGAACGTACACTTTCACTACACCCTAGAACGTACACTTTCACTACACCCTAGAAAGTACACTTTCACTGCACCCTAGAACGTACACTTTCACTACACCTTAGAACGTGCACCTTCACTACACCCTATAACGTACACTTTCACTACACCCTAGAACGTACACTTTCACTGCACCCTAGAAGGTACTCTTTCACTGCACCCTAGAACGTACACTTTCACTACACCCTAGAACATACACTTTCACTACACCCTAGAATGTACACTTTCACCCCACCCTAGAACATACACTTTCACTACACCCTAGAACGTACACTCTCACTACACCCTAGAACGTACACTTTCACTACACTCTAGAACGTACACTTTCACTACACCCTAGAACGTACACTTTCACTACACACTAGAACGTACATTTTCACTACACCCTAGAACGTGCACCTTCACTACACCCTAAAACGTGCACATTCACTACACCCTAGAACGTACACTCGCACTACAACATAGAACGTACACTTTCACTACACCCTAGAACATGCACTTTTACTACACCCTAGAACGTCCACTTTCACTACACCCTAGAACGTACACTTTCACTACACCCTAGAACTTACACTTTCACTACACCCTAGAACGTACACTTTCACTACACCTTAGAACGTGCACCTTCACTACACCCTAAATCATGCCCATTCACTACACCCTAGAACGTACACTCGCACTACACCCTAGAACGAACACTTTCACTACACCCTAGAACGTGCACTTTCACTACACCCTAGAACGTATACTTTCACTACACCATAGATCTTACAATTTCATTACACCCAATAATGTACACTTTCACTACACCCTAGAACGTACACTTTTACTTCAACCTGAATCGTACAATTTCACTACACCCTAGAATGTACCCTTTTACTACAACCTGGAACGTACACTTTCACTACACCCTGGAACCTTCACTTTCACTACACCCGAGAACACACACCCTCACTACACCCTAGAACGTACACTTCCACTACACCCTAGAACGTACACTTTCACTACATCCTAGAACGTACACTTTCACTACACCCTGGAATGTACACTTTCACTACACCATAGAACGTACACTTTCACTACACCCTAGAACGGACACTTTCACTACAACCTAGAACGTGCACTTTCACTACACCGTAGAACGTGCACTTTCACTACACCCTCAAACGTACACTTTCACTACACCCTCGAACGTACACTTTCACTACACCCTAGAACGTACACTTTCACTCACTGCACCCTGGAACGTACACTTTCACTACACCTTAGAACGTACACTTTCACTTCACCCTGGAACGTACACTTTCACTACACCCTAGAACGTACACTTTCACTACACCCTTGAACGTACACTTTCACTACACCCTAGAACGTACACTTTCACTGCACCCTGAAACGTACACTTTCACTACACCCTAGAACGTACACTTTCACTACACCCTCGAACGTACACTTTCACTACACCCTAGAACGTACACTTTCACTGCACTCTGGAACGTACACTTTCACTACACCCTAGAATGTGCACTTTCACTACAACCTAGAACGTACACTTTCACTGCACCCTAGAAAGTACACTTTCACTGCACCCTAGAACGTACACTTTCACTACACCCTCGAACATACACTTTCACTACATCCTAGAACGTACACTTTCACTGCACCATAGAACGTACACTTTCACTACATTCTTGAACGTACACTTTCACTGCACTCTGGAACGTACACTTTCACTACACCCTAGAATGTGCACTTTCACTACAACCTAGAACGTACACTTTCACTGCGCCCTAGAAAGTACACTTTCACTTCACCCTAGAACGTACACTTTCACTACACCCTCGAACATACACTTTCACTACACCCTAGAACGTACACTTTCACTGCACCCTAGAACGTACACTTTCACTACACTCTTGAACGTACACTTTTACTACACCCTAGAACGTCCACTTTCACTACACCCTAGAACGTACACTTTCACTACACCCTAGAACGTACACTTTCACTACACCCTAGAACGTACACTTTCACTACACCTTAGAACGTGCACCTTCACTACACCCTATAACGTACACTTTCACTACACCCTAGAACGTACACTTTCACTGCACCCTAGAAGGTACTCTTTCACTGCACCCTAGAACGTACACTTTCACTACACCCTAGAACATACACTTTCACTACACCCTAGAATGTACACTTTCACCCCACCCTAGAACATACACTTTCACTACACCCTAGAACGTACACTCTCACTACACCCTAGAACGTACACTTTCACTACACTCTAGAACGTACACTTTCACTACACCCTAGAACGTACACTTTCACTACACACTAGAACGTACATTTTCACTACACCCTAGAACGTGCACCTTCACTACACCCTAAAACGTGCACATTCACTACACCCTAGAACGTACACTCGCACTACAACATAGAACGTACACTTTCACTACACCCTAGAACATGCACTTTTACTACACCCTAGAACGTCCACTTTCACTACACCCTAGAACGTACACTTTCACTACACCCTAGAACTTACACTTTCACTACACCCTAGAACGTACACTTTCACTACACCTTAGAACGTGCACCTTCACTACACCCTAAATCATGCCCATTCACTACACCCTAGAACGTTCACTCGCACTACACCCTAGAACGAACACTTTCACTACACCCTAGAACGTGCACTTTCACTACACCCTAGAACGTATACTTTCACTACACCATAGATCTTACAATTTCATTACACCCAATAATGTACACTTTCACTACACCCTAGAACGTACACTTTTACTTCAACCTGAATCGTACAATTTCACTACACCCTAGAATGTACCCTTTTACTACAACCTGGAACGTACACTTTCACTACACCCTGGAACCTTCACTTTCACTACACCCGAGAACACACACCCTCACTACACCCTAGAACGTACACTTCCACTACACCCTAGAACGTACACTTTCACTACATCCTAGAACGTACACTTTCACTACACCCTGGAATGTACACTTTCACTACACCATAGAACGTACACTTTCACTACACCCTAGAACGGACACTTTCACTACAACCTAGAACGTGCACTTTCACTACACCGTAGAACGTGCACTTTCACTACACCCTCAAACGTACACTTTCACTACACCCTCGAACGTACACTTTCACTACACCCTAGAACGTACACTTTCACTCACTGCACCCTGGAACGTACACTTTCACTACACCTTAGAACGTACACTTTCACTTCACCCTGGAACGTACACTTTCACTACACCCTAGAACGTACACTTTCACTACACCCTTGAACGTACACTTTCACTACACCCTAGAACGTACACTTTCACTGCACCCTGAAACGTACACTTTCACTACACCCTAGAACGTACACTTTCACTACACCCTCGAACGTACACTTTCACTACACCCTAGAACGTACACTTTCACTGCACTCTGGAACATTCACTTTCGCACTCTGGAACATTCACTTTCTCTACACCCTAGAATGTGCACTTTCACTACAACCTAGAACGTACACTTTCACTGCACCCTAGAAAGTACACTTTCACTGCACCCTAGAACGTACACTTTCACTACACCCTCGAACATACACTTTCACTACACCCTAGAACGTGCAATTCCACTACAACCTACAACGTGCACTTTCACTACACCGTAGAACGTGCACTTTCACTACACCCTCGAACGTACACTTTCACTACACCCTTGAACGTACACTTTCACTACACCCTAGAACGTACACTTTCACTGCACCCTGGAATGTACACTTTCACTACACCTTAGAAATTACACTTTCACTTCACCTTAGAACGTACACTTTCACTTCACCCATGGAACGTAAACTTTCACTACACCCTAGAACGTACACTTTCACTACACCCTTGAACGTACACTTTCACTACACCCTAGAACGTACACTTTCACTGCACCCTGAAACGTACACTTTCACTACACCCTAGAACGTACACTTTCACTACACCCTCGAACGTACACTTTCACTACACCCTAGAATGTACACTTTCACTGCACCCTGAACGTACACTTTCACTACACCCTAGAACGTGCACTTTCACTACAACCTAGAACGTACACTTTCACTGCACCCTAGAACGTACACTTTCACTACACCCTAGAACATACACTTTCACTACACCCTAGAATGTACACTTTCACCCCACCCTAGAACATACACTTTCACTACACCCTAGAACATACACTTTCATTACACCATAGAACGTACACTTTCACTACACCCTAGAACATGCACTTTTACTACACCCTAGAACGTCCACTTTCACTACACCCTAGAACGTACACTTTCACTACACCCTGGAACGTACACTTTCACTACACCCTAGAACGTACACTTTCACTACACCTTAGAACGTGCACCTTCACTACACCCTATAACGTACACTTTCACTACACCCTAGAACGTACACTTTCACTGCACCCTAGAAGGTACTCTTTCACTGCACCCTAGAACGTACACTTTCACTACACCCTAGAACATACACTTTCACTACACCCTAGAATGTACACTTTCACCCCACCCTAGAACATACACTTTCACTACACCCTAGAACGTACACTCTCACTACACCCTAGAACATACACTTTCACTACACTCTAGAACGTACACTTTCACTACACCCTAGAACGTACACTTTCACTACACACTAGAACGTACATTTTCACTACACCCTAGAACGTGCACCTTCACTACACCCTAAAACGTGCACATTCACTACACCCTAGAACGTACACTCGCACTACAACATAGAACGTACACTTTCACTACACCCTAGAACATGCACTTTTACTACACCCTAGAACGTCCACTTTCACTACACCCTAGAACGTACACTTTCACTACACCCTAGAACTTACACTTTCACTACACCCTAGAACGTACACTTTCACTACACCTTAGAACGTGCACCTTCACTACACCCTAAATCATGCCCATTCACTACACCCTAGAACGTACACTCGCACTACACCCTAGAACGTACACTTTCACTACACCCTAGAACGTGCACTTTCACTACACCCTAGAACGTATACTTTCACTACACCATAGATCTTACAATTTCATTACACCCAATAACGTACACTTTCACTACACCCTAGAACGTACACTTTTACTTCAACCTGAATCGTACAATTTCACTACACCCTAGAATGTACACTTTTACTACAACCTGGAACGTACACTTTCACTACACCCTGGAACCTTCACTTTCACTACACCCGAGAACACACACCCTCACTACACCCTAGAACGTACACTTCCACTGCACCCTAGAACGTACACTTTCACTACATCCTAGAACGTACACTTTCACTACACCCTGGAATGTACACTTTCACTACACCATAGAACGTACACTTTCACTACACCCTAGAACGGGCACTTTCACTACAACCTAGAACGTGCACTTTCACTACACCGTAGAACGTGCACTTTCAGTACACCCTCAAACGTACACTTTCACTACACCCTCGAACGTACACTTTCACTACACCCTAGAACATACTCTTTCACTCACTGCACCATGGAACGTACACTTTCACTACACCTTAGAACGTACACTTTCACTTCACCCTGGAACGTACACTTTCACTACACCCTAGAACGTACACTTTCACTACACCCTTGAACGTACACTTTCACTAAACCCTAGAACGTACACTTTCACTGCACCCTGAAACGTACACTTTCACTACACCCTAGAACGTACACTTTCACTACACCCTAGAATGTGCACTTTCACTACAACCTAGAACGTACACTTTCACTGCACCCTAGAAAGTACACTTTCACTGCACCCTAGAACGTACACTTTCACTACACCCTCGAACATACACTTTCACTACACCCTAGAACGTTCACTTTCACTGCACCATAAAACGTACACTTTCACTACACTCTTGAACGTACACTTTCACTGCACTCTGGAACGTACACTTTCACTACACCCTAGAATGTGCACTTTCACTACAACCTAGAACGTACACTTTCATTGCACCCTAGAAAGTACACTTTCACTTCACCCTAGAACGTACACTTTCACTACACCCTCGAACATACACTTTCACTACACCCTAGAACGTACACTTTCACTGCACCCTAGAACGTACACTTTCACTACACTCTTGAACGTACACTTTTACTACACCCTAGAACGTCCACTTTCACTACAACCTAGAACGTACACTTTCACTACACCCTAGAACGTACACTTTCACTACACCCAAGAACGTACACTTTCACTACACCTTAGAACGTGCACCTTCACTACACCCTATAACGTACACTTTCACTACACCCTAGAACGTACACTTTCACTGCACCCTAGAAGGTACTCTTTCACTGCACCCTAGAACGTACTCTTTCACTACACCCTAGAACATACACTTTCACTACACCCTAGAATGTACACTTTCACCCCACCCTAGAACATACACTTTCACTACACCCTAGAACGTACACTCTCACTACACCCTAGAACGTACACTTTCACTACACTCTAGAACGTACACTTTCACTACACCCTAGAACGTACACTTTCACTACACACTAGAACGTACATTTTCACTACACCCTAGAACGTGCACCTTCACTACACCCTAAAACGTGCACATTCACTACACTCTAGAACGTACACTCGCACTACAACATAGAACGTACACTTTCACTACACCCTAGAACATGCACTTTTACTACACCCTAGAACGTCCACTTTCACTACACCCTAGAACGTACACTTTCACTACACCCTAGAACTTACACTTTCACTACACCCTAGAACGTACACTTTTACTTCAACCTGAATCGTACAATTTCACTACACCCTAGAATGTACCCTTTTACTACAACCTGGAACGTACACTTCCACTACACCCTAGAACGTACACTTTCACTACATCCTAGAACGTGCACTTTCACTACACCGTAGAACGTGCACTTTCACTACACCCTCAAACGTACACTTTCACTACACCCTCGAACGTACACTTTCACTGCACCATAGAACGAACACTTTCACTACACTCTTGAACGTACACTTTCACTGCACTCTGGAACGTACACTTTCACTACAGCCTAGAATGTGCAATTTCACTACAACCTAGAACGTACACTTTCACTGCACCCTAGAAAGTACACTTTCACTGCACCCTAGAACGTACACTTTCACTACACCCTCGAACATACAATTTCACTACACCTTAGAACGTACACTTTCACTGCACCCTAGAACGTACACTTTCACTACACTCTTGAACGTACACTTTCACTACACCCTGGAACGTACACTTTCACTGCACCCTAGAACGTACACTTTCACTGCACCCTATAACGTACACTTTCACTACACCATAGAACATGCACTTTTACTACACCCTAGAACATCCACTTTCACTACACCCTAGAACGTACACTTTCACTACACCCTAGAACTTACACTTTCACTACACCCTAGAATGTACACTTTCACTACACCTTAGAACGTGCAACTTCACTACACCCTAAATCATGCCCATTCACTACACCCTAGAACGTACACTCGCACTACACCCTAGAACGTACACTTTCACTACACCCTAGAACGTGCACTTTCACTACACCCTAGAACGTATACTTTCACTACACCATAGATCTTACAATTTCATTACACCCAATAACGTACACTTTCACTACACCCTAGAACGTACACTTTTACTTCAACCTGAATCGTACAATTTCACTACACCCTAGAATGTACACTTTTACTACAACCTGGAACGTACACTTTCACTACAGCCTGGAACCTACACTTTCACTACACCCGAGAACACACACCCTCACTACACCCTAGAACGTACACTTCCACTGCACCCTCGAACGTGCACTTTCACTACGCCCTAGAACGTACACTTTCACTACACCCTATAACGTACACTTTCACTACATCCTAGAACGTACACTTTCACTACACCCTGGAATGTACACTTTCACTACACCATAGAACGTACACTTTCACTACACCCTAGAACGGGCACTTTCACTACAACCTAGAACGTGCACTTTCACTACACCGTAGAACGTCCACTTTCACTGCACCCTAGAACGTACACTTTCACTACACCCTAGAACGTACACTTTCACTACACCCTAGAACGTACACTTTCACTACACCCTAGAACGTACACTCGCACTACACCCTAGAACGTACACTTTCACTACACCCTAGAACGTATACTTTCACTACACCATAGATCTTACAATTTCATTACACCCTAGAACGTACACTTTCACTACAACCTAGAACGTACACTTTTACTTCAACCTGAATCGTACAATTTCACTACACCCTAGAATGTACACTTTTACTACAACCTGGAACGTACACTTTCGCTACACTCTGGAACGTACACTTTCACTACACCCGACAACACACACACTCACTACACCCTAGAACGTACACTTCCACTGCACCCTCGAACGTGCACTTTCACTACGCCATAGAACGTACACTTTCACTGCACCCTAGAACGTACACTTTTACTACACTCTTGAACGTACACTTTCACTACACCCTGGAACGTACACTTTCACTGCACCATAGAACGTACACTTTCACTACACTCTTGAACGTACACTTTCACTGCACTCTGGAACGTACACTTTCACTACAGCCTAGAATGTGCAATTTCACTACAACCTAGAACGTACACTTTCACTGCACCCTAGAAAGTACACTTTCACTGCACCCTAGAACGTACACTTTCACTACACCCTCGAACATACACTTTCACTACACCCTAGAACGTACACTTTCACTGCACCCTAGAACGTACACTTTCACTACACTCTTGAACGTACACTTTCACTACACCCTGGAACGTACACTTTCACTGCACCCTAGAACGTACACTTTCACTGCACCCTATAACGTACACTTTCACTACACCATAGAACATGCACTTTTACTACACCCTAGAACATCCACTTTCACTACACCCTAGAACATACACTTTCACTACACCCTAGAACTTACACTTTCACTACACCCTAGAATGTACACTTTCACTACACCTTAGAACGTGCAACTTCACTACACCCTAAATCATGCCCATTCACTACACCCTAGAACGTACACTCGCACTACACCCTAGAACGTACACTTTCACTACACCCTAGAACGTGCACTTTCACTACACCCTAGAACGTATACTTTCACTACACCATAGATCTTACAATTTCATTACACCCAATAACGTACACTTTCACTACACCCTAGAATGTACACTTTTACTTCAACCTGAATCGTACAATTTCACTACACCCTAGAATGTACACTTTTACTACAACCTGGAACGTACACTTTCACTACAGCCTGGAACCTACACTTTCACTACACCCGAGAACACACACCCTCACTACACCCTAGAACGTACACTTCCACTGCACCCTCGAACGTGCACTTTCACTACGCCCTAGAACGTACACTTTCACTACACCCTGGAATGTACACTTTCACTACACCATAGAACGTACACTTTCACTACACCCTAGAACGGGCACTTTCACTACAACCTAGAACGTGCACTTTCACTACACCGTAGAACGTGCACTTTCACTGCACCCTAGAACGTACACTTTCACTGCACCCTATAACGTACACTTTCACTACACCATAGAACATGCACTTTTACTACACCCTAGAACATCCACTTTCACTACACCCTAGAACGTACACTTTCACTACACCCTAGAACTTACACTTTCACTACACCCTAGAATGTACACTTTCACTACACCTTAGAACGTGCAACTTCACTACACCCTAAATCATGCCCATTCACTACACCCTAGAACGTACACTCGCACTACACCCTAGAACGTACACTTTCACTACACCCTAGAACGTGCACTTTCACTACACCCTAGAACGTATACTTTCACTACACCATAGATCTTACAATTTCATTACACCCAATAACGTACACTTTCACTACACCCTAGAACGTACACTTTTACTTCAACCTGAATCGTACAATTTCACTACACCCTAGAATGTACACTTTTACTACAACCTGGAACGTACACTTTCACTACAGCCTGGAACCTACACTTTCACTACACCCGAGAACACACACCCTCACTACACCCTAGAACGTACACTTCCACTGCACCCTCGAACGTGCACTTTCACTACGCCCTAGAACGTACACTTTCACTACACCCTAGAACGTACACTTTCACTACATCCTAGAACGTACACTTTCACTACACCCTGGAATGTACACTTTCACTACACCATAGAACGTACACTTTCACTACACCCTAGAACGGGCACTTTCACTACAACCTAGAACGTGCACTTTCACTACACCGTAGAACGTGCACTTTCACTGCACCCTGAAACGTACACTTTCACTACGCCCTAGAACGTACACTTTCACTACACCCTCGAACGTACACTTTCACTACACACTAGAACGTACACTTTCACTGCACTCTGGAACGTACACTTTCACTACACCCTAGAACGTGCACTTTCACTACAACCTAGAACGTACACTTTCACTGCACCCTAGAAAGTACACTTTCACTGCACCCTAGAACGTACACTTTCACTACACCCTCGAACATACACTTTTACTACACTCTTGAACGTACACTTTCACTACACCCTGGAACGTACACTTTCACTGCACCCTAGAACGTACACTTTCACTACACCATAGAACGTACACTTTCACTACACCCTAGAACATGCACTTTTACAACACGCTAGAACGTCCACTTTCACTACACCCTAGAACGTACACTTTCACTACACCCTAGAACGTACACTTTCACTACACCCTGGAATGTACACTTTCACTACACCATAGAACGTACACTTTCACTACACCCTAGAACGGGCACTTTCACTACAACCTAGAACGTGCACTTTCACTACACCGTAGAACGTGCACTTTCACTGCACCCTGAAACGTACACTTTCACTACGCCCTAGAACGTACACTTTCACTACACCCTCGAACGTACACTTTCACTACACACTAGAACGTACACTTTCACTGCACTCTGGAACGTACACTTTCACTACACCCTAGAACGTGCACTTTCACTACAACCTAGAACGTACACTTTCACTGCACCCTAGAAAGTACACTTTCACTGCACCCTAGAACGTACACTTTCACTGCACCCTAGAACGTACACTTTTACTACACTCTTGAACGTACACTTTCACTACACCCTGGAACGTACACTTTCACTGCACCCTAGAACGTACACTTTCACTACACCATAGAACGTACACTTTCACTACACCCTAGAACATGCACTTTTACTACACGCTAGAACGTCCACTTTCACTACACCCTAGAACGTACACTTTCACTACACCCTAGAACGTACACTTTCACTACACCCTAGAACGTACACTTTCACTACACCCTAGAACGTACACTCGCACTACACCCTAGAACGTACACTTTCACTACACCCTAGAACGTGCACTTTCACTACACACTAGAACGTCCACTTTCACTACACCCTAGAACGTATACTTTCACTACACCATAGATCTTACAATTTCATTACACCCTAGAACGTACACTTTCACTACAACCTAGAACGTACACTTTTACTTCAACCTGAATCGTACAATTTCACTACACCCTAGAATGTACACTTTTACTACAACCTGGAACGTACACTTTCGCTACACTCTGGAACGTACACTTTCACTACACCCGACAACACACACACTCACTACACCCTAGAACGTACACTTCCACTGCACCCTCGAACGTGCACTTTCACTACGCCCTAGAACGTACACTTTCACTGCACCCTAGAACGTACACTTTTACTACACTCTTGAACGTACACTTTCACTACACCCTGGAACGTACACTTTCACTGCACCCTAGAACGTACACTTTCACTACACCCTAGAACATGCACTTTTACTACACGCTAGAACGTCCACTTTCACTACACCCTAGAACGTACACTTTCACTACACCCTAGAACGTACACTTTCACTACACCCTAGAACGTACACTTTCACTACAACCTAGAACGTACACTCGCACTACACCCTAGAACGTACACTTTCACTACACCCTAGAACGTGCACTTTCAATACACCCTAGAACGTCCACTTTCACTACACCCTAGAACGTATACTTTCACTACACCCTAGAACGTACACTTTTACTTCAACCTGAATCGTACAATTTCACTACACCCTAGAATGTACACTTTTACTACAACCTGGAACGTACACTTTCACTACACTCTGGAACGTACACTTTCACTACACCCGACAACGCACACACTCACTACACCCTAGAACGTACACTTCCACTGCACCCTCGAACGTGCACTTTCACTACGCCCTAGAACGTACACTTTCACTACACCCTAGAACGTACACTTTCACTACACCCTGGAACGTACACTTTAACTGCACCCTAGAACGTACAATCCCACTACACCCTAAAACTTACCTGCCACTACACCCTATAACGTACACTTTCATTGCACCCTGGAAGGTACACTTTCACTACACCCTAGAACGTACACTTCCACTGCACCCTAGAACGTACACTTTCACTACATCCTAGAACGTACACTTTCACTACACCCTGGAATGTACACTTTCACTACACCATAGAACGTACACTTTCACTACACCCTAGAACGGGCACTTTCACTACAACCTAGAACGTGCACTTTCACTACACCGTAGAACGTGCACTTTCAGTACACCCTCAAACGTACACTTTCACTACACCCTCGAACGTACACTTTCACTACACCCTAGAACATACTCTTTCACTCACTGCACCATGGAACGTACACTTTCACTACACCTTAGAACGTACACTTTCACTTCACCCTGGAACGTACACTTTCACTACACCCTAGAACGTACACTTTCACTACACCCTTGAACGTACACTTTCACTAAACCCTAGAACGTACACTTTCACTGCACCCTGAAACGTACACTTTCACTACACCCTAGAACGTACACTTTCACTACACCCTAGAATGTGCACTTTCACTACAACCTAGAACGTACACTTTCACTGCACCCTAGAAAGTACACTTTCACTGCACCCTAGAACGTACACTTTCACTACACCCTCGAACATACACTTTCACTACACCCTAGAACGTTCACTTTCACTGCACCATAAAACGTACACTTTCACTACACTCTTGAACGTACACTTTCACTGCACTCTGGAACGTACACTTTCACTACACCCTAGAATGTGCACTTTCACTACAACCTAGAACGTACACTTTCATTGCACCCTAGAAAGTACACTTTCACTTCACCCTAGAACGTACACTTTCACTACACCCTCGAACATACACTTTCACTACACCCTAGAACGTACACTTTCACTGCACCCTAGAACGTACACTTTCACTACACTCTTGAACGTACACTTTTACTACACCCTAGAACGTCCACTTTCACTACAACCTAGAACGTACACTTTCACTACACCCTAGAACGTACACTTTCACTACACCCAAGAACGTACACTTTCACTACACCTTAGAACGTGCACCTTCACTACACCCTATAACGTACACTTTCACTACACCCTAGAACGTACACTTTCACTGCACCCTAGAAGGTACTCTTTCACTGCACCCTAGAACGTACTCTTTCACTACACCCTAGAACATACACTTTCACTACACCCTAGAATGTACACTTTCACCCCACCCTAGAACATACACTTTCACTACACCCTAGAACGTACACTCTCACTACACCCTAGAACGTACACTTTCACTACACTCTAGAACGTACACTTTCACTACACCCTAGAACGTACACTTTCACTACACACTAGAACGTACATTTTCACTACACCCTAGAACGTGCACCTTCACTACACCCTAAAACGTGCACATTCACTACACTCTAGAACGTACACTCGCACTACAACATAGAACGTACACTTTCACTACACCCTAGAACATGCACTTTTACTACACCCTAGAACGTCCACTTTCACTACACCCTAGAACGTACACTTTCACTACACCCTAGAACTTACACTTTCACTACACCCTAGAACGTACACTTTTACTTCAACCTGAATCGTACAATTTCACTACACCCTAGAATGTACCCTTTTACTACAACCTGGAACGTACACTTCCACTACACCCTAGAACGTACACTTTCACTACATCCTAGAACGTGCACTTTCACTACACCGTAGAACGTGCACTTTCACTACACCCTCAAACGTACACTTTCACTACACCCTCGAACGTACACTTTCACTGCACCATAGAACGAACACTTTCACTACACTCTTGAACGTACACTTTCACTGCACTCTGGAACGTACACTTTCACTACAGCCTAGAATGTGCAATTTCACTACAACCTAGAACGTACACTTTCACTGCACCCTAGAAAGTACACTTTCACTGCACCCTAGAACGTACACTTTCACTACACCCTCGAACATACAATTTCACTACACCTTAGAACGTACACTTTCACTGCACCCTAGAACGTACACTTTCACTACACTCTTGAACGTACACTTTCACTACACCCTGGAACGTACACTTTCACTGCACCCTAGAACGTACACTTTCACTGCACCCTATAACGTACACTTTCACTACACCATAGAACATGCACTTTTACTACACCCTAGAACATCCACTTTCACTACACCCTAGAACGTACACTTTCACTACACCCTAGAACTTACACTTTCACTACACCCTAGAATGTACACTTTCACTACACCTTAGAACGTGCAACTTCACTACACCCTAAATCATGCCCATTCACTACACCCTAGAACGTACACTCGCACTACACCCTAGAACGTACACTTTCACTACACCCTAGAACGTGCACTTTCACTACACCCTAGAACGTATACTTTCACTACACCATAGATCTTACAATTTCATTACACCCAATAACGTACACTTTCACTACACCCTAGAACGTACACTTTTACTTCAACCTGAATCGTACAATTTCACTACACCCTAGAATGTACACTTTTACTACAACCTGGAACGTACACTTTCACTACAGCCTGGAACCTACACTTTCACTACACCCGAGAACACACACCCTCACTACACCCTAGAACGTACACTTCCACTGCACCCTCGAACGTGCACTTTCACTACGCCCTAGAACGTACACTTTCACTACACCCTAGAACGTACACTTTCACTACATCCTAGAACGTACACTTTCACTACACCCTGGAATGTACACTTTCACTACACCATAGAACGTACACTTTCACTACACCCTAGAACGGGCACTTTCACTACAACCTAGAACGTGCACTTTCACTACACCGTAGAACGTCCACTTTCACTGCACCCTAGAACGTACACTTTCACTACACCCTAGAACGTACACTTTCACTACACCCTAGAACGTACACTTTCACTACACCCTAGAACGTACACTCGCACTACACCCTAGAACGTACACTTTCACTACACCCTAGAACGTATACTTTCACTACACCATAGATCTTACAATTTCATTACACCCTAGAACGTACACTTTCACTACAACCTAGAACGTACACTTTTACTTCAACCTGAATCGTACAATTTCACTACACCCTAGAATGTACACTTTTACTACAACCTGGAACGTACACTTTCGCTACACTCTGGAACGTACACTTTCACTACACCCGACAACACACACACTCACTACACCCTAGAACGTACACTTCCACTGCACCCTCGAACGTGCACTTTCACTACGCCATAGAACGTACACTTTCACTGCACCCTAGAACGTACACTTTTACTACACTCTTGAACGTACACTTTCACTACACCCTGGAACGTACACTTTCACTGCACCATAGAACGTACACTTTCACTACACTCTTGAACGTACACTTTCACTGCACTCTGGAACGTACACTTTCACTACAGCCTAGAATGTGCAATTTCACTACAACCTAGAACGTACACTTTCACTGCACCCTAGAAAGTACACTTTCACTGCACCCTAGAACGTACACTTTCACTACACCCTCGAACATACACTTTCACTACACCCTAGAACGTACACTTTCACTGCACCCTAGAACGTACACTTTCACTACACTCTTGAACGTACACTTTCACTACACCCTGGAACGTACACTTTCACTGCACCCTAGAACGTACACTTTCACTGCACCCTATAACGTACACTTTCACTACACCATAGAACATGCACTTTTACTACACCCTAGAACATCCACTTTCACTACACCCTAGAACATACACTTTCACTACACCCTAGAACTTACACTTTCACTACACCCTAGAATGTACACTTTCACTACACCTTAGAACGTGCAACTTCACTACACCCTAAATCATGCCCATTCACTACACCCTAGAACGTACACTCGCACTACACCCTAGAACGTACACTTTCACTACACCCTAGAACGTGCACTTTCACTACACCCTAGAACGTATACTTTCACTACACCATAGATCTTACAATTTCATTACACCCAATAACGTACACTTTCACTACACCCTAGAATGTACACTTTTACTTCAACCTGAATCGTACAATTTCACTACACCCTAGAATGTACACTTTTACTACAACCTGGAACGTACACTTTCACTACAGCCTGGAACCTACACTTTCACTACACCCGAGAACACACACCCTCACTACACCCTAGAACGTACACTTCCACTGCACCCTCGAACGTGCACTTTCACTACGCCCTAGAACGTACACTTTCACTACACCCTAGAACGTACACTTTCACTACATCCTAGAACGTACACTTTCACTACACCCTGGAATGTACACTTTCACTACACCATAGAACGTACACTTTCACTACACCCTAGAACGGGCACTTTCACTACAACCTAGAACGTGCACTTTCACTACACCGTAGAACGTGCACTTTCACTGCACCCTAGAACGTACACTTTCACTGCACCCTATAACGTACACTTTCACTACACCATAGAACATGCACTTTTACTACACCCTAGAACATCCACTTTCACTACACCCTAGAACGTACACTTTCACTACACCCTAGAACTTACACTTTCACTACACCCTAGAATGTACACTTTCACTACACCTTAGAACGTGCAACTTCACTACACCCTAAATCATGCCCATTCACTACACCCTAGAACGTACACTCGCACTACACCCTAGAACGTACACTTTCACTACACCCTAGAACGTGCACTTTCACTACACCCTAGAACGTATACTTTCACTACACCATAGATCTTACAATTTCATTACACCCAATAACGTACACTTTCACTACACCCTAGAACGTACACTTTTACTTCAACCTGAATCGTACAATTTCACTACACCCTAGAATGTACACTTTTACTACAACCTGGAACGTACACTTTCACTACAGCCTGGAACCTACACTTTCACTACACCCGAGAACACACACCCTCACTACACCCTAGAACGTACACTTCCACTGCACCCTCGAACGTGCACTTTCACTACGCCCTAGAACGTACACTTTCACTACACCCTAGAACGTACACTTTCACTACATCCTAGAACGTACACTTTCACTACACCCTGGAATGTACACTTTCACTACACCATAGAACGTACACTTTCACTACACCCTAGAACGGGCACTTTCACTACAACCTAGAACGTGCACTTTCACTACACCGTAGAACGTGCACTTTCACTGCACCCTGAAACGTACACTTTCACTACGCCCTAGAACGTACACTTTCACTACACCCTCGAACGTACACTTTCACTACACACTAGAACGTACACTTTCACTGCACTCTGGAACGTACACTTTCACTACACCCTAGAACGTGCACTTTCACTACAACCTAGAACGTACACTTTCACTGCACCCTAGAAAGTACACTTTCACTGCACCCTAGAACGTACACTTTCACTACACCCTCGAACATACACTTTTTCTACACTCTTGAACGTACACTTTCACTACACCCTGGAACGTACACTTTCACTGCACCCTAGAACGTACACT
Source organism: Saccoglossus kowalevskii (assembly GCF_978046115.1). Classification (NCBI taxonomy): domain Eukaryota; kingdom Metazoa; phylum Hemichordata; class Enteropneusta; family Harrimaniidae; genus Saccoglossus; species Saccoglossus kowalevskii. The sequence continues at coordinate 35,338,540 of NC_140654.1, forward strand.
TTCACTACACCATAGAACGTACACTTTCACTACACCCTAGAACATGCACTTTTACTACACGCTAGAACGTCCACTTTCACTACACCCTAGAACGTACACTTTCACTACACCCTAGAACGTACACTTTCACTACACCCTGGAATGTACACTTTCACTACACCATAGAACGTACACTTTCACTACACCCTAGAACGGGCACTTTCACTACAACCTAGAACGTGCACTTTCACTACACCGTAGAACGTGCACTTTCACTGCACCCTGAAACGTACACTTTCACTACGCCCTAGAACGTACACTTTCACTACACCCTCGAACGTACACTTTCACTACACACTAGAACGTACACTTTCACTGCACTCTGGAACGTACACTTTCACTACACCCTAGAACGTGCACTTTCACTACAACCTAGAACGTACACTTTCACTGCACCCTAGAAAGTACACTTTCACTGCACCCTAGAACGTACACTTTCACTGCACCCTAGAACGTACACTTTTACTACACTCTTGAACGTACACTTTCACTACACCCTGGAACGTACACTTTCACTGCACCCTAGAACGTACACTTTCACTACACCATAGAACGTACACTTTCACTACACCCTAGAACATGCACTTTTACTACACGCTAGAACGTCCACTTTCACTACACCCTAGAACGTACACTTTCACTACACCCTAGAACGTACACTTTCACTACACCCTAGAACGTACACTTTCACTACACCCTAGAACGTACACTCGCACTACACCCTAGAACGTACACTTTCACTACACCCTAGAACGTGCACTTTCACTACACCCTAGAACGTGCACTTTCACTACACCCTAGAACGTATACTTTCACTACACCATAGATCTTACAATTTCATTACACCCTAGAACGTACACTTTCACTACAACCTAGAACGTACACTTTTACTTCAACCTGAATCGTACAATTTCACTACACCCTAGAATGTACACTTTTACTACAACCTGGAACGTACACTTTCGCTACACTCTGGAACGTACACTTTCACTACACCCGACAACACACACACTCACTACACCCTAGAACGTACACTTCCACTGCACCCTCGAACGTGCACTTTCACTACGCCCTAGAACGTACACTTTCACTGCACCCTAGAACGTACACTTTTACTACACTCTTGAACGTACACTTTAACTACACCCTGGAACGTACACTTTCACTGCACCCTAGAACGTACACTTTCACTACACCCTAGAACATGCACTTTTACTACACGCTAGAACGTCCACTTTCACTACACCCTAGAACGTACACTTTCACTACACCCTAGAACGTACACTTTCACTACACCCTAGAACGTACACTTTCACTACAACCTAGAACGTACACTCGCACTACACCCTAGAACGTACACTTTCACTACACCCTAGAACGTGCACTTTCAATACACCCTAGAACGTCCACTTTCACTACACCCTAGAACGTATACTTTCACTACACCCTAGAACGTACACTTTTACTTCAACCTGAATCGTACAATTTCACTACACCCTAGAATGTACACTTTTACTACAACCTGGAACGTACACTTTCACTACACTCTGGAACGTACACTTTCACTACACCCGACAACGCACACACTCACTACACCCTAGAACGTACACTTCCACTGCACCCTCGAACGTGCACTTTCACTACGCCCTAGAACGTACACTTTCACTACACCCTAGAACGTACACTTTCACTACACCCTGGAACGTACACTTTAACTGCACCCTAGAACGTACAATCCCACTACACCCTAAAACTTACCTGCCACTACACCCTATAACGTACACTTTCATTGCACCCTGGAAGGTACACTTTCACTACACCCTAGAACGTTCACTTTCACTAAACCCTAGAACGTACACTCTCACTACACCCTAGAACGTACACTTTCACTACACCCTAGAACGTACACTCTCACTACACCCTAGAACGTACACTTTCACTACACCCTAGAACGTACACTCTTACTACACCCTAGAACGTACACTTTCAATACACCCTAGAACGTGCACTTTCACTACATCCTAGAACATGCACTTTCACTACACCCTAGAACGTACACTTTCACTACACCCTAGAACGTACATTTTCACTACACCATAGAACGTACACTTTCATTACACCCTAGAACGTACACTTTCACAACACCCTAGAACGCACACTCTCACTACACCTTATAACGTACACACCCACTGCACCCTAGAACGTACACTTTCAATACACCCTAGAACGTACACTTTCACTACACCCTAGAACGTACATTTTCACTACACCCTAGAACGTACATTTTCACTACACCCTAAAACGTGCACATTCACTACACCCTAGAACGTACACTCGCACTACACCATAGAACGTACACTTTCACTACACCCTAGAACATGCACTTTTACTACACGCTAGAACGTCCACTTTCACTACAACCTAGAACGTACACTTTCACTACACCCTAGAACGTACACTTTCACTACACCCTAGAACGTACACTTTCACAACACCTTAGAACGTGCACCTTCACTACACCCTAAATCATGCCCATTCACTACACCCTAGAACGTACACTCGCACTACACCCTAGAACGTACACTTTCACTACACCCTAGAACGTGCACTTTCACTACACCCTAGAATGTCCACTTTCACTACACCCTAGAACGTATACTTTCACTACACCATAGATCTTACAATTTCATTACACCCTAGAACGTACACTTTCACTACACCCTAGAACGTACACTTTTACTTCAACCTGAATCGTACAATTTCACTACACCCTATAATGTACACTTTTACTACAACCTGGAACGTACACTTTCACTACACTCTGGAACGTACACTTTCACTACACCCGACAACACACACACTCACTACACCCTAGAACGTACACTTCCACTGCACCCTCGAACGTGCACTTTCACTACGCCCTAGAACGTACACTTTCACTACACCCTAGAATGTACACTTTCACTACATCCTAGAAAGTACACTTTCACTACACCCTGGAATGTACACTTTCACTACACCATAGAACGTACACTTTCACTACACCCTAGAACGTGCAATTTCACTACAACCTACAACGTGCACTTTCACTACACTGTAGAACGTGCACTTTCACTACACCCTCGAACGTACACTTTCACTACACCCTTGAACGTACACTTTCACTACACCCTAGAACGTACACTTTCACTGCACCCTGGAATGTACACTTTCACTACACCTTAGAACATACACTTTCACTTCACCTTAGAACGTACACTTTCACTTCACCCATGGAACGTAAACTTTCACTACACCCTAGAACGTACACTTTCACTACACCCTTGAACATACACTTTCACTACACCCTAGAACGTACACTTTCACTGCACCCTGAAACGTACACTTTCACTACACCCTAGAACGTACACTTTCACTACACACTCGAACGTACACTTTCACTACAACCTAGAATGTACACTTTCACTGCACCCTGAACGTACACTTTCACTACACCCTAGAATGTACACTTTTACTACAACCTGGAACGTACACTTTCACTACACTCTGGAACGTACACTTTCACTACACCCGACAACACACACACTCACTACACCCTAGAACGTACACTTCCACTGCACCCTCGAACGTGCACTTTCACTACGCCCTAGAACGTACACTTTCACTACACCCTAGAACGTACACTTTCACTACATCCTAGAAAGTACACTTTCACTACACCCTGGAATGTACACTTTCACTACACCATAGAACGTACACTTTCACTACACCCTAGAACGTGCAATTTCACTACACGTGCACTTTCATACACCGTAGAACGTGCACTTTCACTACACCCTCGAACGTACACTTTCACTACACCCTTGAACGTACACTTTCACTACACCCTAGAACGTACACTTTCACTGCACCCTGGAATGTACACTTTCACTACACCTTAGAACATACACTTTCACTTCACCTTAGAACGTACACTTTCACTTCACCCATGGAACGTAAACTTTCACTACACCCTAGAACGTACACTTTCACTACACCCTCGAACGTACACTTTCACTACACACTAGAACGTACATTTTCACTACACCCTAGAACGTGCACCTTCACTACACCCTAAAACGTGCACATTCACTACACCCTAGAACGTACACTCGCACTACAACATAGAAAGTACACTTTCACTACACCCTAGAACATGCACTTTTACTACACCCTAGAACGTCCACTTTCACTACACCCTAGAACGTACACTTTCACTACACCCTAGAACTTACACTTTCACTACACCCTAGAACGTACACTTTCACTACACCTTAGAACGTGCACCTTCACTACATCCTAAATCATGCCGATTCACTACACCCTAGAACGTACACTCGCACTACACCCTAGAACGTACACTTTCACTACACCCTAGAACGTGCACTTTCACTACACCCTAGAACGTATACTTTCACTACACCATAGATCTTACAATTTCATTACACCCAATAACGTACACTTTCACTACACCCTAGAACGTACACTTTTACTTCAATCTGAATCGTACAATTTTACTACACCCTAGAATGTACACTTTTACTACAACCTGGAACGTACACTTTCACTACACCCTGGAACCTTCACTTTCACTACACCTGAGAACACACACCCTCACTACACCCTAGAACGTACACTTCCACTACACCCTAGAACGTACACTTTCACTACATCCTAGAACGTACACTTTCACTAAACCCTGGAATGTACACTTTCACTACACCATAGAACGTACACTTTCACTACACCCTAGAAAGGGCACTTTCATTACAACCTAGAACGTGCACTTTCACTACACCGTAGAACGTGCACTTCCACTACACCCTCAAACGTACACTTTCACTACACCCTCGAACGTACACTTTCACTACACCCTAGAACGTACACTTTCACTCACTGCACCCTGGAACGTACACTTTCACTACACCTTAGAACGTACACTTTCACTTCACCCTGGAACGTACACTTTCACTACACCCTAGAACTTACACTTTCACTACACCCTTGAACGTACACTTTCACTACACCATAGAATGTACACTTTCACTGCACCCTGAAACGTACACTTTCACTACACCCTAGAACGTACACTTTCACTACACCCTCGAACGTACACTTTCACTACACCCTAGAACGTACACTTTCACTGCACTCTGGAACGTACACTTTCACTACACCCTAGAATGTGCACTTTCACTACAACCTAGAACGTACACTTTCACTGCACCCTAGAAAGTACACTTTCACTGCACCCTAGAACGTACACTTTCACTACACCCTCGAACATACACTTTCACTACACCCTAGAACGTACACTTTCACTGCACCATAGAACGTACACTTTCACTACACTCTTGAACGTACACTTTCACTGCACTCTGGAACGTACACTTTCACTACACCCTAGAATGTGCACTTTCACTACAACCTAGAACGTACACTTTCACTGCACCCTAGAAAGTACACTTTCACTGCACCCTAGAACGTGCACTTTCACTACGCCCTAGAACGTACACTTTCACTACACCCTAGAACGTGCACTTTCACTACATCCTAGAAAGTACACTTTCACTACACCCTGGAATGTACACTTTCACTACACCTTAGAACGTGCACCTTCACTACATCCTAAATCATGCCGATTCACTACACCCTAGAACGTACACTCGCACTACACCCTAGAACGTACACTTTCACTACACCCTAGAACGTGCACTTTCACTACACCCTAGAACGTATACTTTCACTACACCATAGATCTTACAATTTCATTACACCCAATAACGTACACTTTCACTACACCCTAGAACGTACACTTTTACTTCAATCTGAATCGTACAATTTTACTACACCCTAGAATGTACACTTTTACTACAACCTGGAACGTACACTTTCACTACACCCTGGAACCTTCACTTTCACTACACCTGAGAACACACACCCTCACTACACCCTAGAACGTACACTTCCACTACACCCTAGAACGTACACTTTCACTACATCCTAGAACGTACACTTTCACTAAACCCTGGAATGTACACTTTCACTACACCATAGAACGTACACTTTCACTACACCCTAGAAAGGGCACTTTCATTACAACCTAGAACGTGCACTTTCACTACACCGTAGAACGTGCACTTCCACTACACCCTCAAACGTACACTTTCACTACACCCTCGAACGTACACTTTCACTACACCCTAGAACGTACACTTTCACTCACTGCACCCTGGAACGTACACTTTCACTACACCTTAGAACGTACACTTTCACTTCACCCTGGAACGTACACTTTCACTACACCCTAGAACTTACACTTTCACTACACCCTTGAACGTACACTTTCACTACACCATAGAATGTACACTTTCACTGCACCCTGAAACGTACACTTTCACTACACCCTAGAACGTACACTTTCACTACACCCTCGAACGTACACTTTCACTACACCCTAGAACGTACACTTTCACTGCACTCTGGAACGTACACTTTCACTACACCCTAGAATGTGCACTTTCACTACAACCTAGAACGTACACTTTCACTGCACCCTAGAAAGTACACTTTCACTGCACCCTAGAACGTACACTTTCACTACACCCTCGAACATACACTTTCACTACACCCTAGAACGTACACTTTCACTGCACCATAGAACGTACACTTTCACTACACTCTTGAACGTACACTTTCACTGCACTCTGGAACGTACACTTTCACTACACCCTAGAATGTGCACTTTCACTACAACCTAGAACGTACACTTTCACTGCACCCTAGAAAGTACACTTTCACTGCACCCTAGAACGTGCACTTTCACTACGCCCTAGAACGTACACTTTCACTACACCCTAGAACGTGCAATTTCACTACAACGTGCACTTTCACTACACCGTAGAACGTGCACTTTCACTACACCCTCGAACGTACACTTTCACTACACCCTTGAACGTACACTTTCACTACACCCTAGAACGTACACTTTCACTGCACCCTGGAATGTACACTTTCACTACACCTTAGAACATACACTTTCACTTCACCTTAGAACGTACACTTTCAATTCACCCATGGAACGTAAACTTTCACTACACCCTAGAACGTACACTTTCACTACACCCTTGAACGTACACTTTCACTACACCCTAGAACGTACACTTTCACTGCACCCTGAAACGTACACTTTCACTACACCCTAGAACGTACACTTTCACTACACCCTCGAACGTACACTTTCACTACAACCTAGAATGTACACTTTCACTGCACCCTCAACGTACACTTTCACTACACCCTAGAACGTGCACTTTCACTACAACCTAGAACGTACACTTTCACTGCACCCTAGAACGTACACTTTCACTACACCCTAGAACATACACTTTCACTACACCCTAGAATGTACACTTTCACCCCACCCTAGAACATACACTTTCACTACACCCTAGAACGTACACTCTCACTACACCCTAGAACGTACACTTTCACTACACTCTAGAACGTACACTTTCACTACACCCTAGAACATACACTTTCACTACACCCTAGAACGTACACTTTCACTACACCCTAGAACGTCCACTTTCACTACACCCTAGAACGTACACTTTCACTACACCCTAGAACTTACACTTTCACTACACCCTAGAACGTACACTTTCACTACACCTTAGAACGTGCACCTTCACTACACCCTAAATCATGCCCATTCACTACACCCTAGAACGTACACTCGCACTACACCCTAGAACGTACACTTTCACTACACCCTAGAACGTGCACTTTCACTACACCCTAGAACGTATACTTTCACTACACCATAGATCTTACAATTTCATTACACCCAATAACGTACACTTTCACTACACCCTAGAACGTACACTTTTACTTCAATCTGAATCGTACAATTTCACTACACCCTAGAATGTACACTTGTACTACAACCTGGAACGTACACTTTCACTACACCCTGGAACCTTCACTTTCACTACACCCGAGAACACACACCCTCACTACACCCTAGAACGTACACTTCCACTACACCCTAGAACGTACACTTTCACTACACCCTAGAACGGGCACTTTCACTACAACCTAGAACGTACACTTTCACTCACTGCACCCTGGAACGTACACTTTCACTACACCTTAGAACGTACACTTTCACTTCACCCTGGAACGTACACTTTCACTACACCCTAGAACGTACACTTTCACTACACCCTTGAACGTACACTTTCACTACACCATAGAACGTACACTTTCACTGCACCCTGAAACGTACACTTTCACTACACCCTAGAACGTACACTTTCACTACACCCTCGAACGTACACTTTCACTACACCCTAGAACGTACACTTTCACTGCACTCTGGAACGTACACTTTTACTACACCATAGATCTTACAATTTCATTACACCCAATAACGTACACTTTCACTACACCCTAGAACGTACACTTTTACTTCAATCTGAATCGTACAATTTCACTACACCCTAGAATGTACACTTTTACTACAACCTGGAACGTACACTTTCACTACACCCTGGAACCTTCACTTTCACTACACCCGAGAACACACACCCTCACTACACCCTAGAACGTACACTTCCACTACACCCTAGAACGTACACTTTCACTACATCCTAGAACGTACACTTTCACTACACCCTGGAATGTACACTTTCACTACACCATAGAACGGGCACTTTCACTACAACCAAGAACGTGCACTTTCACTACACTGTAGAACGTGCACTTTCACTACACCCTCAAACGTACACTTTCACTACACCCTCGAACGTACACTTTCACTACACCCTAGAACGTACACTTTCACTCACTGCACCCTGGAACGTACACTTTCACTACACCTTAGAACGTACACTTTCACTTCACCCTGGAACGTACACTTTCACTACACCCTAGAACGTACACTTTCACTACACCCTTGAACGTACACTTTCACTACACCATAGAACGTACACTTTCACTGCACCCTGAAACGTACACTTTCACTACACCCTAGAACGTACACTTTCACTACACCCTCGAACGTACACTTTCACTACACCCTAGAACGTACACTTTCACTGCACTCTGGAACGTACACTTTCACTACACCCTAGAATGTGCACTTTCACTACAACCTAGAACGTACACTTTCACTGCACCCTAGAAAGTACACTTTCACTACACCCTAGAACGTACACTTTCACTGCACCCTAGAACGTACACTTTCACTACACTCTTGAACGTACACTTTCACTACACCCTGGAACGTACACTTTCACTGCACCCTAGAACGTACACTTTCACTGCACCCTATAACGTACACTTTCACTACACCATAGAACATGCACTTTTACTACACCTTAGAACATCCACTTTCACTACACCCTAGAACGTACACTTTCACTACACCCTAGAATATACACTTTCACTACACCTTAGAACGTGCAACTTCACTACACCCTAAATCATGCCCATTCACTACACCCTAGAATGTACACTCGCACTACACCCTAGAACGTACACTTTCACTACACCCTAGAACGTGCACTTTCACTACACCCTAGAACGTATACTTTCACTACACCATAGATCTTACAATTTCATTACACCCAATAACGTACACTTTCACTACACCCTAGAACGTACACTTTTACTTCAACCTGAATCGTACAATTTCACTACACCCTAGAATGTACACTTTTACTACAACCTGGAACGTACACTTTCACTACAGCCTGGAACCTACACTTTCACTACACCCGAGAACACACACCCTCACTACACCCTAGAACGTACACTTCCACTGCACCCTCGAACGTGCACTTTCACTACGCCCTAGAACGTACACTTTCACTACACCCTAGAACGTACACTTTCACTACATCCTAGAACGTACACTTTCACTACACCCTGGAATGTACACTTTCACTACAGCATAGAACGTACACTTTCACTACACCCTAGAATGGGCACTTTCACTACAACCTAGAACGTGCACTTTCACTACACCGTAGAACATGCACTTTCACTGCACCCTGAAACGTACACTTTCACTACACCCTAGAACGTACACTTTCACTACACCCTCGAACGTACACTTTCACTACACCCTAGAACGTACACTTTCACTGCACTCTGGAACGTACACTTTCACTACACCCTAGAACGTGCACTTTCACTACAACCTAGAACGTACACTTTCACAGCACCCTAGAAAGTACACTTTCACTGCACCCTAGAACGTACACTTTCACTACACCCTCGAACATACACTTTCACTACACCCTAGAACGTACACTTTCACTGCACCCTAGAACGTACACTTTTACTACACTCTTGAACGTACACTTTCACTACACCCTGGAACGTACACTTTCACTGCACCCTAGAAGGTACACTTTCACTACACCCTAGAATGTACACTTTCACTACACCCTATAACGTACACTTTCACTACACCCTAGAACGTACACTTTCACTACACCCTGGAACGTACACTTTCACTACACCTTAGAACGTACACTTTCACTTCACCCTGGAACGTACACTTTCACTACACCCTAGAACGTACACTTTCACTACACCCTTGAACGTACACTTTCACTACACCCTAGAACGTACACTTTCACTGCACCCTGAAACGTACACTTTCACTGCACCCTAGAACGTACACTTTCACTACACCCTCGAACGTACATTTTCACTACACCCTAGAACGTACACTTTCACTGCACCCTGAACGTACACTTTCACTACACCCTAGAACGTGCACTTTCACTACAACCTAGAACGTACACTTTCACTACACCCTAGAATGTACACTTTCACCCCAACCTAGAACATACACTTTCACTACACCCTAGAACGTACACTCTCACTACACCCTAGAACGTACACTTTCACTACACCCTAGAACGTACACTTTTACTACACCCTAGAACGTACACTTTCACTACACCCTAGAACGTACATTTTCACTACACCCTAGAACGTGCACCTTCACTACACCCTAAAACGTGCACATTCACTACACCCTAGAACGTACACTCGCACTACACCATAGAACGTACACTTTCACTACACCCTAGAACATACACTTTCACTACACCCTCTAAGGTAAACTTTCACTACACCCTGAAACGTACACTTTCACTATATCCAAGAACATGCACTTTCACTACACCATAGAATGTACACTTTGACTACACCCTAGAACGTACACTTTCACTACACCCTGGAACGTACACTTTAACTGCACCCTAGAACGTACAATCCCACTACACCCTCAAACTTACCTCCCACTACACCCTATAATGTACACTTTCACTATACCCTAGAACCTACACTTTCACTACACCCTATAACGTACACTTTCACTACACCATAGAACATGCACTTTTACTACACCTTAGAACATCCACTTTCACTACATCCTAGAACGTACACTTTCACTACACCCTAGAACTTACACTTTCACTACACCCTAGAATATACACTTTCACTACACCTTAGAACGTGCAACTTCACTACACCCTAAATCATGCCCATTCACTACACCCTAGAACGTACACTCGCACTACACCCTAGAACGTACACTTTCACTACACCCTAGAACGTGCACTTTCACTACACCCTAGAACGTATACTTTCACTACACCATAGATCTTACAATTTCATTACACCCAATAACGTACACTTTCACTACACCCTAGAACGTACACTTTTACTTCAACCTGAATCGTACAATTTCACTACACCCTAGAATGTACACTTTTACTACAACCTGGAACATACACTTTCACTACAGCCTGGAACCTACACTTTCACTACACCCGAGAACACACACCCTCACTACACCCTAGAACGTACACTTCCACTGCACCCTCGAACGTGCACTTTCACTACGCCCTAGAACGTACACTTTCACTACACCCTAGAACGTACACTTTCACTACATCCTAGAACGTACACTTTCACTACACCCTGGAATGTACACTTTCACTACAGCATAGAACGTACACTTTCACTACACCCTAGAACGGGCACTTTCACTACAACCTAGAACGTGCACTTTCACTACACCGTAGAACGTGCACTTTCACTGCACCCTGAAACGTACACTTTCACTACACCCTAGAACGTACACTTTCACTAAACCCTCGAACGTACACTTTCACTACACCCTAGAACGTACACTTTCACTGCACTCTGGAACGTACACTTTCACTACACCCTAGAACGTGCACTTTCACTACAACCTAGAACGTACACTTTCACAGCACCCTAGAAAGTACACTTTCACTGCACCCTAGAACGTACACTTTCACTACACCCTCGAACATACACTTTCACTACACCATAGAACGTACACTTTCACTGCACCCTAGAACGTACACTTTTACTACACTCTTGAACGTACACTTTCACTACACCCTGGAACGTACACTTTCACTGCACCCTAGAAGGTACACTTTCACTGCACCCTAGAATGTACACTTTCACTACACCCTAGAACGTACACTTTCACTACACCCTGGAACGTACACTTTCACTACACCTTAGAACGTACACTTTCACTTCACCCTGGAACGTACACTTTCACTACACCCTAGAACGTACACTTTCACTACACCCTTGAACGTACACTTTCACTACACCCTAGAACGTACACTTTCACTGCACCCTGAAACATACACTTTCACTACACCCTAGAACGTACACTTTCACTACACCCTCGAACGTACATTTTCACTACACCCTAGAACGTACACTTTCACTGCACCCTGAACGTACACTTTCACTACACCCTAGAACGTGCACTTTCACTACAACCTAGAACGTACACTTTCACTACACCCTAGAATGTACACTTTCACCCCACCCTAGAACATACACTTTCACTACACCCTAGAACGTACACTCTCACTACACCCTAGAACGTACACTTTCACTACACCCTAGAACGTACACTTTCACTACACCCTAGAACGTACACTTTCACTACACCCTAGAACGTACATTTTCACTACACCCTAGAACGTGCACCTTCACTACACCCTAAAACGTGCACATTCACTACACCCTAGAACGTACACTCGCACTACACCATAGAACGTACACTTTCACTACACCCTAGAACATACACTTTCACTGCACCCTCTAAGGTAAACTTTCACTACACCCTGAAACGTACACTTTCACTATATCCAATTACATGCACTTTCACTACACCATAGAATGTACACTTTGACTACACCCTAGAACGTACACTTTCACTACACCCTGGAACGTACACTTTAACTGCACCCTAGAACGTACAATCCCACTACACCCTAAAACTTACCTCCCACTACACCCTATAACGTACACTTTCACTACACCCTAGAACCTACACTTTCACTACACCCTATAACGTACACTTTCACTACACCCTAGAACGTACACTTTCACTACACCCTGGAACGTACACTTTAACTGCACCCTAGAACGTACAATCCCACTACACCCTAAAACTTACCTGCCACTACACCCTATAACGTACACTTTCATTGCACCCTCGAACATACACTTTCACTACACCCTAGAACGTACACTTTCACTGCACCCTAGAACGTACACTTTCACTACACTCTTGAACGTACACTTTCACTACACCCTGGAACGTACACTTTCACTGCACCCTAGAACGTACACTTTCACTGCACCCTAGAACGTACACTTTCACTACACCCTATAACGTACACTTTCACTACACCCTAGAACGTACACTTTCACTACACCCTGGAACGTACACTTTCACTACACCTTAGAACGTACACTTTCACTTCACCCTGGAACGTACACTTTCACTACACCCTAGAACGTACACTTTCACTACACCCTTGAACGTACACTTTCACTACACCCTAGAACGTACACTTTCACTGCACCCTGAAACGTACACTTTCACTACACCCTAGAACGTACACTTTGACTACACCCTCGAACGTACACTTTCACTACACCCTAGAACGTACACTTTCACTACACCCTAGAACGTACACTTTCACTACACCCTAGAACGTACATTTTCACTACACCCTAGAACGTGCACCTTCACTACACCCTAAAACGTGCACATTCACTACACCCTAGAACGTACACTCGCACTACACCATAGAACGTACACTTTCACTACACCCTAGAACATACACTTTCACTACACCCTCTAAGGTAAACTTTCACTACACCCTGAAACGTACACTTTCACTATATCCAAGAACATGCACTTTCACTACACCATAGAATGTACACTTTCACTTCACCCTAGAACGTACACTTTCACTACACCCTGGAACGTACACTTTAACTGCACCCTAGAACGTACAATCCCACTACACCCTAAAACGTACCTCCCACTACACCTATAACGTACACTTTCACTACACCCTAGAACCTACACTTTCACTACACCCTATAACGTACACTTTCACTACACCCTAGAACGTACACTTTCACTACACCCTGGAACATACACTTTAACTGCACCCTAGAACGTACAATCCCACTACACCCTAAAACTTACCTGCCACTACACCCTATAACGTACACTTTCATTGCACCCTGGAAGGTACACTTTCACTACACCCTAGAACGTACACTCTCACTACACCCTAGAACGTACACTTTCACTACACCCTAGAACGTGCACTTTCACTACATCCTAGAACATGCACTTTCACTACACCCTAGAACGTACACTTTCACTACACCCTAGAACGTACATTTTCACTACACGATAGAACGTACACTTTCATTACACCCTAGAACGTACACTTTCACAACACCTTAGAACGCACACTCTCACTACACCTTAGAACGTACACTCCAACTACACCCTAGAACACACACTTTCACTGCACCCTAGAACGTACACTTTCAATACACCCTAGAACGTACACTTTCACTACACCCTAAAACGTACACTATCACTACAACCTGGAATGTACATTTTCACTACACCATAGAACGTACACTTTCACTTCACCCTGGAACGTACACTTTCACTACACCCTAGAACGTACACTTTCACTACACCCTCGAACGTACACTTTCACTACACCCTAGAACGTACACTTTCACTGCACCCTGAAACGTACACTTTCACTACACCCTAGAACGTACACTTTCACTACACCCTCGAACGTACATTTTCACTACACCCTAGAACGTACACTTTCACTGCACCCTGAACGTACACTTTCACTACACCCTAGAACGTGCACTTTCACTACAACCTAGAACGTACACTTTCACTACACCCTAGAATGTACACTTTCACCCCACCCTAGAACATACACTTTCACTACACCCTAGAACGTACACTCTCACTGCACCCTGAACGTACACTTTCACTACACCCTAGAACGTGCACTTTCACTACAACCTAGAACGTACACTTTCACTACACCCTAGAATGTACACTTTCACCCCACCCTAGAACATACACTTTCACTACACCCTAGAACGTACACTCTCACTACACCCTAGAACGTACACTTTCACTACACCCTAGAACGTACACTTTCACTACACCCTAGAACGTACACTTTCACTACAGCCTAGAACGTACATTTTCACTACAACCTAGAACGTGCACCTTCACTACACCCTAAAACGTTCACATTCACTACACCCTAGAACGTACACTCGCACTACACCATAGAACGTACACTTTCACTACACCCTAGAACATACACTTTCACTACACCCTCTAAGGTAAACTTTCACTACACCCTGAAACGTACACTTTCACTATATCCTAGAACATGCACTTTCACTACACCATAGAATGTACACTTTCACTACACCCTAGAACGTACACTTTCACTACACCCTGGAACGTACACTTTAACTGCACCCTAGAACGTACAATCCCACTACACCCTAAAACTTACCTCCCACTACACACTATAACGTACACTTTCACTACACCCTAGAACCTACACTTTCACTACACCCTATAACGTACACTTTCACTACACCCTAGAACGTACACTTTCACTACACCCTGGAACGTACACTTTAACTGCACCCTAGAACGTACAATCCCACTACACCCTAAAATTTACCTGCCACTACACCCTATAACGTACACTTTCATTGCACCCTGGAAGGTACACTTTCACTACACCCTAGAACGTTCACTTTCACTAAACCCTAGAACGTACACTCTCACTACACCCTAGAACGTACACTTTCACTACACGCTAGAACGTACACTCTCACTACACCCTAGAATGTACACTTTCACTACACCCTAGAACGTACACTCTCACTACACCCTAGAACGTACACTTTCACTACACCCTAGAACGTGCACTTTCACTACATCCTAGAACATGCACTTTCACTACACCCTAGAACGTACACTTTCACTACACCCTAGAACGTACATTTTCACTACACCATAGAACGTACGCTTTCATTACACCCTAGAACGTACACTTTCACAACACCCTAGAACGCACACTCTCACTACACCTTAGAACGTACACTCCCACTACACCCTAGAACACACACTTTCACTGCACCCTAGAACGTACACTTTCAATACACACTAGAACGTACACTTTCACTACACCCTAAAACGTACACTATCACTACAACCTGGAATGTACATTTTCACTACACCCTGGAACATACACTTTAAATGCACCCTAGAACGTACACTTTCACTGCACCCTAGAACGTACACTTTCACTACACCCTAAAACGTACACTATCACTACAACCTGGAACATACACTTTCACGACACCCTGGAACGTACACTTTTACTGCACCCTAGAACGTACACTTTCACTACACCCTAGAACATACACTTTCACTACACCCTAGAACGTACACTTTCACTCCACCCTAGAACATACACTTTCACTACACCCTAGAACGTACACTCTCACTACACCCTAGAACGTACACTTTCACTACACACTAGAACGTACACTTTCACTACACCCTAGAGCGTACACTTTCACTACACCCTAGAACGTACATTTTCACTACACCCTAGAACGTACATTTTCACTACACCCTAAAACGTGCACATTCACTACACCCTAGAACGTACACTCGCACTATACCATAGAACGTACACTTTCACTACACCCTAGAACATGCACTTTTACTACACGCTAGAACGTCCACTTTCACTACACCCTAGAACGTACACTTTCACTACACCCTAGAACGTACACTTTCACTACACCCTAGAACGTACACTTTCACTACACCTTAGAACGTGCACCTTCACTACACCCTAAATCATGCCCATTCACTACACCCTAGAACGTACACTCGCACTACACCCTAGAACGTACACTTTCACTACACCCTAGAACGTGCACTTTCACTACACCCTAGAACGTCCACTTTCACTACACCCTAGAACGTATACTTTCACTACACCATAGATCTTACAATTTCATTACACCCTAGAACGTACACTTTCACTACACCCTAGAATGTACACTTTTACTTCAACCTGAATCGTACAATTTCACTACACCCTAGAATGTACACTTTTACTACAACCTGGAACGTACACTTTCACTACACTCTGGAACGTACACTTTCACTACACCCGACAACACACACCCTCACTACACCCTAGAACGTACACTTCCACTGCACCCTCGAACGTGCACTTTCACTACGCCCTAGAACGTACACTTTCACTACACCCTAGAACGTACACTTTCACTACATCCTAGAAAGTACACTTTCACTACACCCTGGAATGTACACTTATACTACACCATAGAACGTACACTTTCACTACACCCTAGAACGTGCAATTTCACTACAACCTACAACGTGCACTTTCACTACACCGTAGAACGTGCACTTTCACTACACCCTCGAACGTACACTTTCACTACACCCTCGAACGTACACTTTCACTACACCCTAGAACGTACACTTTCACTCCACCCTGGAACGTACACTTTCTCTACACCTTAGAACGTACACTTTCACTACACCCTAGAACGTACACTCTCACTACACCCTAGAACGTACACTTTCACTACACACTAGAACGTACACTTTCACTACACCCTAGAGCGTACACTTTCACTACACCCTAGAACGTACATTTTCACTACACCCTAGAACGTACATTTTCACTACACCCTAAAACGTGCACATTCACTACACCCTAGAACGTACACTCGCACTATACCATAGAACGTACACTTTCACTACACCCTAGAACATGCACTTTTACTACACGCTACAACGTCCACTTTCACTACACCCTAGAACGTACACTTTCACTACACCCTAGAACGTACACTTTCACTACACCCTAGAACGTACACTTTCACTACACCTTAGAACGTGCACCTTCACTACACCCTAAATCATGCCCATTCACTACACCCTAGAACGTACACTCGCACTACACCCTAGAACGTACACTTTCACTACACCCTAGAACGTGCACTTTCACTACACCCTAGAACGTACACTTTCACTACACCCTAGAATGTACACTTTTACTTCAACCTGAATCGTACAATTTCACTACACCCTAGAATGTACACTTTTACTACAACCTGGAACGTACACTTTCACTACACTCTGGAACGTACACTTTCACTACACCCGACAACACACACCCTCACTACACCCTAGAACGTACACTTCCACTGCACCCTCGAACGTGCACTTTCACTACGCCCTAGAACGTACACTTTCACTACACCCTAGAACGTACACTTTCACTACATCCTAGAAAGTACACTTTCACTACACCCTGGAATGTACACTTATACTACACCATAGAACGTACACTTTCACTACACCCTAGAACGTGCAATTTCACTACACCCTAGAACGTGCACTTTCACTACACCGTAGAACGTGCACTTTCACTACACCCTCGAACGTACACTTTCACTACACCCTCGAACGTACACTTTCACTACACCCTAGAACGTACACTTTCACTCCACCCTGGAACGTACACTTTCTCTACACCTTAGAACGTACACTTTCACTACACCCTAGAACGTGCACTTTCACTACAACCTAGAAAGTACACTTTCACTACACCCTAGAATGTACACTTTCACCCCACCCTAGAACATACACTTTCACTACACCCTAGAACGTACACTCTCACTACACCCTAGAACGTACACTTTCACTACACCCTAGAACGTACACTTTCACTACACCCTAGAACGTACACTTTCACTACAGCCTAGAACGTACATTTTCACTACAACCTAGAACGTGCACCTTCACTACACCCTAAAACGTTCACATTCACTACACCCTAGAACGTACACTCGCACTACACCATAGAACGTACACTTTCACTACACCCTAGAACATACACTTTCACTACACCCTCTAAGGTAAACTTTCACTACACCCTGAAATGTACACTTTCACTATATCCTAGAACATGCACTTTCACTACACCATATAATGTACACTTTCACTACACCCTAGAACGTACACTTTCACTACACCCTGGAACGTACACTTTAACTGCACCCTAGAACGTACAATCCCACTACACCCTAAAACTTACCTGCCACTACACCCTATAACGTACACTTTCATTGCACCCTGGAAGGTACACTTTCACTACACCCAAGAACGTGCACTTTCACTACAACCTAGAACGTACACTTTCACTGCACCCTAGAAAGTAAACTTTCACTGCACCCTAGAACGTACACTTTCACTACACCCTCGAACATACACTTTCACTACACCCTAGAACGTACACTTTCACTGCACCCTAGAACGTACACTTTCACTACACTCTTGAACGTACACTTTCACTACACCCTGGAACGTACACTTTCACTGCACCCTAGAACGTACACTTTCACTGCACCCTAGAACGTACACTTTCACTACACCCTATAACGTACACTTTCACTACACCCTAGAACGTACACTTTCAGTACACCCTGGAACGTACACTTTCACTACACCTTAGAACGTACACTTTCACTTCACCCTGGAACGTACACTTTCACTACACCCTAGAACGTACACTTTCACTACACCCTTGAACGTACACTTTCACTACACCCTAGAACGTACACTTTCACTGCACCCTGAAACGTACACTTTCACTACACCCTAGAACGTACACTTTGACTACACCCTCGAACGTACACTTTCACTACACCCTAGAACGTACACTTTCACTACACCCTAGAACGTACACTTTCACTACACCCTAGAACGTACATTTTCACTACACCCTAGAACGTGCACCTTCACTACACCCTAAAACGTGCACATTCACTACACCCTAGAACGTACACTCGCACTACACCATAGAACGTACACTTTCACTACACCCTAGAACATACACTTTCACTACACCCTCTAAGGTAAACTTTCACTACACCCTGAAACGTACACTTTCACTATATCCAAGAACATGCACTTTCACTACACCATAGAATGTACACTTTCACTACACCCTAGAACGTACACTTTCACTACACCCTGGAACGTACACTTTAACTGCACCCTAGAACGTACAATCCCACTACACCCTAAAACGTACCTCCCACTACACCTATAACGTACACTTTCACTACACCCTAGAACCTACACTTTCACTACACCCTATAACGTACACTTTCACTACACCCTAGAACGTACACTTTCACTACACCCTGGAACATACACTTTAACTGCACCCTAGAACGTACAATCCCACTACACCCTAAAACTTACCTGCCACTACACCCTATAACGTACACTTTCATTGCACCCTGGAAGGTACACTTTCACTACACCCTAGAACGTACACTCTCACTACACCCTAGAACGTACACTTTCACTACACCCTAGAACGTGCACTTTCACTACATCCTAGAACATGCACTTTCACTACACCCTAGAACGTACACTTTCACTACACCCTAGAACGTACATTTTCACTACACCATAGAACGTACACTTTCATCACACCCTAGAACGTACACTTTCACAACACCTTAGAACGCACACTCTCACTACACCTTAGAACGTACACTCCAACTACACCCTAGAACACACACTTTCACTGCACCCTAGAACGTACACTTTCAATACACCCTAGAACGTACACTTTCACTACACCCTAAAACGTACACTATCACTACAACCTGGAATGTACATTTTCACTACACCTTAGAACGTACACTTTCACTTCACCCTGGAACGTACACTTTCACTACACCCTAGAACGTACACTTTCACTACACCCTCGAACGTACACTTTCACTACACCCTAGAACGTACACTTTCACTGCACCCTGAAACGTACACTTTCACTACACCCTAGAACGTACACTTTCACTACACCCTCGAACGTACATTTTCACTACACCCTAGAACGTACACATTCACTGCACCCTGAACGTACACTTTCACTACACCCTAGAACGTGCACTTTCACTACAACCTAGAACGTACACTTTCACTACACCCTAGAATGTACACTTTCACCCCACCCTAGAACATACACTTTCACTACACCCTAGAACGTACACTCTCACTGCACCCTGAACGTACACTTTCACTACACCCTAGAACGTGCACTTTCACTACAACCTAGAACGTACACTTTCACTACACCCTAGAATGTACACTTTCACCCCACCCTAGAACATACACTTTCACTACACCCTAGAACGTACACTCTCACTACACCCTAGAACGTACACTTTCACTACACCCTAGAACGTACACTTTCACTACACCCTAGAACGTACACTTTCACTACAGCCTAGAACGTACATTTTCACTACAACCTAGAACGTGCACCTTCACTACACCCTAAAACGTTCACATTCACTACACCCTAGAACGTACACTCGCACTACACCATAGAACGTACATTTTCACTACACCCTAGAACATACACTTTCACTACACCCTCTAAGGTAAACTTTCACTACACCCTGAAACGTACACTTTCACTATATCCTAGAACATGCACTTTCACTACACCATAGAATGTACACTTTCACTACACCCTAGAACGTACACTTTCACTACACCCTGGAACGTACACTTTAACTGCACCCTAGAACGTACAATCCCACTACACCCTAAAACTTACCTCCCACTACACACTATAACGTACACTTTCACTACACCCTAGAACCTACACTTTCACTACACCCTATAACGTACACTTTCACTACACCCTAGAACGTACACTTTCACTACACCCTGGAACGTACACTTTAACTGCACCCTAGAACGTACAATCCCACTACACCCTAAAATTTACCTGCCACTACACCCTATAACGTACACTTTCATTGCACCCTGGAAGGTACACTTTCACTACACCCTAGAACGTTCACTTTCACTAAACCCTAGAACGTACACTCTCACTACACCCTAGAACGTACACTTTCACTACACGCTAGAACGTACACTCTCACTACACCCTAGAACGTACACTTTCACTACACCCTAGAACGTACACTCTCACTACACCCTAGAACGTACACTTTCACTACACCCTAGAACGTGCACTTTCACTACATCCTAGAACATGCACTTTCACTACACCCTAGAACGTACACTTTCACTACACCCTAGAACGTACATTTTCACTACACCATAGAACGTACGCTTTCATTACACCCTAGAACGTACACTTTCACAACACCCTAGAACGCACACTCTCACTACACCTTAGAACGTACACTCCCACTACACCCTAGAACACACACTTTCACTGCACCCTAGAACGTACACTTTCAATACACCCTAGAACGTACACTTTCACTACACCCTAAAACGTACACTATCACTACAACCTGAAATGTACATTTTCACTACACCCTGGAACATACACTTTAAATGCACCCTAGAACGTACACTTTCACTGCACCCTAGAACGTACACTTTCACTACACCCTAAAACGTACACTATCACTACAACCTGGAACATACACTTTCACGACACCCTGGAACGTACACTTTTACTGCACCCTAGAACGTACACTTTCACTACACCCTAGAACATACACTTTCACTACACCCTAGAACGTACACTTTCACTCCACCCTAGAACATACACTTTCACTACACCCTAGAACGTACACTCTCACTACACCCTAGAACGTACACTTTCACTACACACTAGAACGTACACTTTCACTACACCCTAGAGCGTACACTTTCACTACACCCTAGAACGTACATTTTCACTACACCCTAGAACGTACATTTTCACTACACCCTAAAACGTGCACATTCACTACACCCTAGAACGTACACTCGCACTATACCATAGAACGTACACTTTCACTACACCCTAGAACATGCACTTTTACTACACGCTAGAACGTCCACTTTCACTACACCCTAGAACGTACACTTTCACTACACCCTAGAACGTACACTTTCACTACACCCTAGAACGTACACTTTCACTACACCTTAGAACGTGCACCTTCACTACACCCTAAATCATGCCCATTCACTACACCCTAGAACGTACACTCGCACTACACCCTAGAACGTACACTTTCACTACACCCTAGAACGTGCACTTTCACTACACCCTAGAACGTCCACTTTCACTACACCCTAGAACGTATACTTTCACTACACCATAGATCTTACAATTTCATTACACCCTAGAACGTACACTTTCACTACACCCTAGAACGTACACTTTTACTTCAACCTGAATCGTACAATTTCACTACACCCTAGAATGTACACTTTTACTACAACCTGGAACGTACACTTTCACTACACTCTGGAACGTACACTTTCACTACACCCGACAACACACACCCTCACTACACCCTAGAACGTACACTTCCACTGCACCCTCGAACGTGCACTTTCACTACGCCCTAGAACGTACACTTTCACTACACCCTAGAACGTACACTTTCACTACATCCTAGAAAGTACACTTTCACTACACCCTGGAATGTACACTTATACTACACCATAGAACGTACACTTTCACTACACCCTAGAACGTGCAATTTCACTACAACCTACAACGTGCACTTTCACTACACCGTAGAACGTGCACTTTCACTACACCCTCGAACGTACACTTTCACTACACCCTCGAACGTACACTTTCACTACACCCTAAAACGTACACTTTCACTCCACCCTGGAACGTACACTTTCTCTACACCTTAGAACGTACACTTTCACTACACCCTAGAACGTGCACTTTCACTACAACCTAGAACGTACACTTTCACTACACCCTAGAATGTACACTTTCACCCCACCCTAGAACATACACTTTCACTACACCCTAGAACGTACACTCTCACTACACCCTAGAACGTACACTTTCACTACACCCTAGAACGTACACTTTCACTACACCCTAGAACGTACACTTTCACTACAGCCTAGAACGTACATTTTCACTACAACCTAGAACGTGCACCTTCACTACACCCTAAAACGTTCACATTCACTACACCCTAGAACGTACACTCGCACTACACCATAGAACGTACACTTTCACTACACCCTAGAACATACACTTTCACTACACCCTCTAAGGTAAACTTTCACTACACCCTGAAATGTACACTTTCACTATATCCTAGAACATGCACTTTCACTACACCATATAATGTACACTTTCACTACACCCTAGAACGTACACTTTCACTACACCCTGGAACGTACACTTTAACTGCACCCTAGAACGTACAATCCCACTACACCCTAAAACTTACCTCCCACTACACACTATAACGTACACTTTCACTACACCCTAGAACCTACACTTTCACTACACCCTATAACGTACACTTTCACTACACCCTAGAACGTACAATCCCACTACACCCTAAAATTTACCTGCCACTACACCCTATAACGTACACTTTCATTGCACCCTGGAAGGTACACTTTCACTACACCCTAGAACGTTCACTTTCACTAAACCCTAGAACGTACACTCTCACTACACCCTAGAACGTACACTTTCACTACACGCTAGAACGTACACTCTCACTACACCCTAGAACGTACACTTTCACTACACCCTAGAACGTACACTCTCACTACACCCTAGAACGTACACTTTCACTACACCCTAGAACGTGCACTTTCACTACATCCTAGAACATGCACTTTCACTACACCCTAGAACGTACACTTTCACTACACCCTAGAACGTACATTTTCACTACACCATAGAACGTACGCTTTCATTACACCCTAGAACGTACACTTTCACAACACCCTAGAACGCACACTCTCACTACACCTTAGAACGTACACTCCCACTACACCCTAGAACACACACTTTCACTGCACCCTAGAACGTACACTTTCAATACACCCTAGAACGTACACTTTCACTACACCCTAAAACGTACACTATCACTACAACCTGGAATGTACATTTTCACTACACCCTGGAACATACACTTTAACTGCACCCTAGAACGTACACTTTCACTGCACCCTAGAACGTACACTTTCACTACACCCTAAAACGTACACTATCACTACAACCTGGAACATACACTTTCACGACACCCTGGAACGTACACTTTTACTGCACCCTAGAACGTACACTTTCACTACACCCTAGAACATACACTTTCACTACACCCTAGAACGTACACTTTCACTCCACCCTAGAACATACACTTTCACTACACCCTAGAACGTACACTCTCACTACACCCTAGAACGTACACTTTCACTACACACTAGAACGTACACTTTCACTACACCCTAGAACGTACACTTTCACTACACCCTAGAACGTACACTTTCACTACAGCCTAGAACGTACATTTTCACTACAACCTAGAACGTGCACCTTCACTACACCCTAAAACGTTCACATTCACTACACCCTAGAACGTACACTCGCACTACACCATAGAACGTACACTTTCACTACACCCTAGAACATACACTTTCACTACACCCTCTAAGGTAAACTTTCACTACACCCTGAAATGTACACTTTCACTATATCCTAGAACATGCACTTTCACTACACCATATAATGTACACTTTCACTACACCCTAGAACGTACACTTTCACTACACCCTGGAACGTACACTTTAACTGCACCCTAGAACGTACAATCCCACTACACCCTAAAACTTACCTCCCACTACACACTATAACGTACACTTTCACTACACCCTAGAACCTACACTTTCACTACACCCTATAACGTACACTTTCACTACACCCTAGAACGTACACTTTCACTACACCCTGGAACGTACACTTTAACTGCACCCTAGAACGTACAATCCCACTACACCCTAAAATTTACCTGCCACTACACCCTATAACGTACACTTTCATTGCACCCTGGAAGGTACACTTTCACTACACCCTAGAACGTTCACTTTCACTAAACCCTAGAACGTACACTCTCACTACACCCTAGAACGTACACTTTCACTACACGCTAGAACGTACACTCTCACTACACCCTAGAACGTACACTTTCACTACACCCTAGAACGTACACTCTCACTACACCCTAGAACGTACACTTTCACTACACCCTAGAACGTGCACTTTCACTACATCCTAGAACATGCACTTTCACTACACCCTAGAACGTACACTTTCACTACACCCTAGAACGTACATTTTCACTACACCATAGAACGTACGCTTTCATTACACCCTAGAACGTACACTTTCACAACACCCTAGAACGCACACTCTCACTACACCTTAGAACGTACACTCCCACTACACCCTAGAACACACACTTTCACTGCACCCTAGAACGTACACTTTCAATACACCCTAGAACGTACACTTTCACTACACCCTAAAACGTACACTATCACTACAACCTGGAATGTACATTTTCACTACACCCTGGAACATACACTTTAACTGCACCCTAGAACGTACACTTTCACTGCACCCTAGAACGTACACTTTCACTACACCCTAAAACGTACACTATCACTACAACCTGGAACATACACTTTCACGACACCCTGGAACGTACACTTTTACTGCACCCTAGAACGTACACTTTCACTACACCCTAGAACATACACTTTCACTACACCCTAGAACGTACACTTTCACTCCACCCTAGAACATACACTTTCACTACACCCTAGAACGTACACTCTCACTACACCCTAGAACGTACACTTTCACTACACACTAGAACGTACACTTTCACTACACCCTAGAGCGTACACTTTCACTACACCCTAGAACGTACATTTTCACTACACCCTAGAACGTACATTTTCACTACACCCTAAAACGTGCACATTCACTACACCCTAGAACGTACACTCGCACTATACCATAGAACGTACACTTTCACTACACCCTAGAACATGCACTTTTACTACACGCTAGAACGTCCACTTTCACTACACCCTAGAACGTACACTTTCACTACACCCTAGAACGTACACTTTCACTACACCCTGGAACGTACACTTTAACTGCACCCTAGAACGTACAATCCCACTACACCCTAAAATTTACCTGCCACTACACCCTATAACGTACACTTTCATTGCACCCTGGAAGGTACACTTTCACTACACCCTAGAACGTTCACTTTCACTAAACCCTAGAACGTACACTCTCACTACACCCTAGAACGTACACTTTCACTACACCCTAGAACGTACACTTTTACTTCAACCTGAATCGTACAATTTCACTACACCCTAGAATGTACACTTTTACTACAACCTGGAACGTACACTTTCACTACACCCGACAACACACACCCTCACTACACCCTAGAACGTACACTTCCACTGCACCCTAGAACGTGCAATTTCACTACAACCTACAACGTGCACTTTCACTACACCGTAGAACGTGCACTTTCACTACACCCTCGAACGTACACTTTCACTACACCCTCGAAAGTACACTTTCACTACACCCTAGAACGTACACTTTCACTCCACCCTGGAACGTACACTTTCTCTACACCTTAGAACGTACACTTTCACTTCACCCATGGAACGTACACTTTCACTACACCCTAGAACGTACACTTTCACTACACCCTTGAACGTACACTTTCACTACACCCTAGAACGTACACTTTCACTGCACCCTGAAACGTACACTTTCACTACACCCTCGAACGTACACTTTCACTACACCCTCGAACGTACACTTTCACTACACCCTAGAATGTACACTTTCACTGCACCCTGAACGTACACTTTCACTACACCTTAGAACGTGCACTTTCACTAAAACCTAGAACGTACACTTTCACTGCACCCTAGAACGTACACTTTCACTACACCCTAGAACATACACTTTCACTACACCCTAGAATGTACACTTTCACCCCACCCTAGAACATACACTTTCACTACACCCTAGAACATACACTTTCATTACACCATAGAACGTACACTTTCACTACACCCTAGAACATGCACTTTTATTACACCCTAGAACGTCCACTTTCACTACACCCTAGAACGTACACTTTCACTACACCCTAGAACGTACACTTTCACTACACCCTAGAACGTACACTTTCACTACACCCTAGAACGTACACTTTCACTGCACCCTGGAAGGTACACTTTCACTACACCCTAGAACGTACACTTTCACTACACCCTAGAACTCTACACTTTCACTACACCTTAGAACGTGCACCTTCACTACACCCTATAACGTACACTTTCACTACACCCTAGAACGTACACTTTCACTGCACCCTAGAAGGTACTCTTTCACTGCACCCTAGAACGTACACTTTCACTACACCCTAGAACATACACTTTCACTACACCCTAGAATGTATACTTTCACCCCACCCTAGAACATACACTTTCACTACACCCTAGAACGTACACTTTCACTACACCCTAGAATGTACACTTTCACCCCACCCTAGAACGTAGACTTTCACTACACCCTAGAACTTACACTTTCACTACACCCTAGAATGTACACTTTCACTACACCTTAGAACGTGCACCTTCACTACACCCTAGAACGTGCACCTTCACTACACCCTAAAACGTGCACATTCACTACACCCTAGAACGTACACTCGCACTACACCATAGAACGTACACTTTCACTACACCCTAGAACATACACTTTCACTACACCCTCTAAGGTAAACTTTCACTACACCCTGAAACGTACACTTTCACTGTATCCAAGAACATGCACTTTCACTACACCATAGAATGTACACTTTCACTACACCCTAGAACGTACACTTTCACTACACCCTGGAACGTACACTTTAACTGCACCCTAGAACGTACAATCCCACTACACCCTAAAACGTACCTCCCACTACACCCTATAACGTACACTTTCACTACACCCTAGAACCTACACTTTCACTACACCCTATAACGTACACTTTCACTACACCCTAGAACGTACACTTTCACTACACCATGGAACATACACTTTAACTGCACCCTAGAACGTACAATCCCACTACACCCTAAAACTTACCTGCCACTACACCCTATAACGTACACTTTCATTGCACCCTGGAAGGTACACTTTCACTACACCCTAGAACGTTCACTTTCACTAAACCCTAGAACGTACACTCTCACTACACCCTAGAACGTACACTTTCACTACACCCTAGAACGTACACTCTCACTACACCCTAGAACGTACACTTTCACTACACCCTAGAACGTACACTCTCACTACACCTTAGAACGTACACTTTCACTACACCCTAGAACGTGCACTTTCACTACATCCTAGAACATGCACTTTCACTACACCCTAGAACGTACACTTTCACTACACCCTAGAACGTACATTTTCACTACACCATAAAACGTACACTTTCATTACACCCTAGAACGTACACTTTCACAACACCCTAGAACGCACACTCTCACTACACCTTAGAACGTACACTCCCACTACACCCTAGAACACACACTTTCACTGCACCCTAGAACGTACACTTTCAATACACCCTAGAACGTACACTTTCACTACACCCTAAAACGTACACTATCACTACAACCTGGAATGTACATTTTCACTACACCTTAGAACGTACACTTTCACTTCACCCTGGAACGTACACTTTCACTACACCCTAGAACATACACTTTCACTACACCCTTGAACGTACACTTTCACTACACCATAGAACGTACACTTTCACTGCACCCTGAAACGTACACTTTCACTACACCCTAGAACGTACACTTTCACTACACCCTTGAACGTACATTTTCACTACACCCTAGAACGTACACTTTCACTGCACCCTGAACGTACACTTTCACTACACCCTAGAACGTGCACTTTCACTACAACCTAGAACGTACACTTTCACTACACCCTAGAATGTACACTTTCACCCCACCCTAGAACATACACTTTCACTACACCCTAGAACGTACACTCTCACTACACCCTAGAACGTACACTTTCACTACACCCTAGAACGTACACTTTCACTACACCCTAGAACGTACACTTTCACTACAGCCTAGAACGTACATTTTCACTACAACCTAGAACGTGCACCTTCACTACACCCTAAAACGTTCACATTCACTACACCCTAGAACGTACACTCGCACTACACCATAGAACGTACACTTTCACTACACCCTAGAACATACACTTTCACTACACCCTCTAAGGTAAACTTTCACTACACCCTGAAACGTACACTTTCACTATATCCTAGAACATGCACTTTCACTACACCATAGAATGTACACTTTCACTACACCCTAGAACGTACACTTTCACTACACCCTGGAACGTACACTTTAAATGCACCCTAGAACGTACAATCCCACTACACCCTAAAACTTACCTCCCACTACACACTATAACGTACACTTTCACTACACCCTAGAACCTACACTTTCACTACACCCTATAACGTACACTTTCACTACACCCTAGAACGTACACTTTCACTACACCCTGGAACGTACACTTTAACTGCACCCTAGAACGTACAATCCCACTACACCCTAAAACTTACCTGCCACTACACCCTATAACGTACACTTTCATTGCACCCTGGAAGGTACACTTTCACTACACCCTAGAACGTTCACTTTTACTAAACCCTAGAACGTACACTCTCACTACACCCTAGAACGTACACTTTCACTACACCCTACAACGTACACTCTCACTACACCTAGAACGTACACTTTCACTACACCCTAGAACGTACACTCTCACTACACCCTAGAACGTACACTTTCACTACACCCTAGAACGTGCACTTTCACTACATCCTAGAACATGCACTTTCACTACACCCTAGAACGTACACTTTCACTACACCCTAGAACGTACATTTTCACTACACCATAGAACGTACACTTTCATTACACCCTAGAACGTACACTTTCACAACACCCTAGAACGCACACTCTCACTACACCTTAAAACGTACACTCCCACTACACCCTAGAACACACAATTTCACTGCACCCTAGAACGTACCCTTTCAATACACCCTAGAACGTACACTTTCACTACACCCTAGAATGTACACTTTCACCCCACCCTAGAACATACACTTTCACTACACCCTAAAACGTACACTATCACTACAACCTGGAATGTACATTTTCACTACACCCTGGAACATACACTTTAACTGCACCCTAGAACGTACACTTTCACTGCACCCTAGAACGTACACTTTCACTACACCCTAAAACGTACACTATCACTACAACCTGGAACATACACTTTCACGACACCCTGGAACGTACACTTTTACTGCACCCTAGAACGTACACTTTCACTACACCCTAGAACATACACTTTCACTACACCCTAGAACGTACACTTTCACTCCACCCTAGAACATACACTTTCACTACACCCTAGAACGTACACTCTCACTACACCCTAGAACGTACACTTTCACTACACACTAGAACGTACACTTTCACTACACCCTAGAGCGTACACTTTCACTACACCCTAGAACGTACATTTTCACTACACCCTAGAACGTACATTTTCACTACACCCTAAAACGTGCACATTCACTACACCCTAGAACGTACACACGCACTATACCATAGAACGTACACTTTCACTACACCCTAGAACATGCACTTTTACTACACGCTAGAACGTCCACTTTCACTACACCCTAGAACGTACACTTTCACTACACCCTAGAACGTACACTTTCACTACACCCTAGAACGTACACTTTCACTACACCCTAGAACGTACATTTTCACTACACCATAGAACGTACACTTTCATTACACCCTAGAACGTACACTTTCACAACACCCTAGAACGCACACTCTCACTACACCTTAAAACGTACACTCCCACTACACCCTAGAACACACAATTTCACTGCACCCTAGAACGTACCCTTTCAATACACCCTAGAACGTACACTTTCACTACACCCTAGAATGTACACTTTCACCCCACCCTAGAACATACACTTTCACTACACCCTAAAACGTACACTATCACTACAACCTGGAATGTACATTTTCACTACACCCTGGAACATACACTTTAACTGCACCCTAGAACGTACACTTTCACTGCACCCTAGAACGTACACTTTCACTACACCCTAAAACGTACACTATCACTACAACCTGGAACATACACTTTCACGACACCCTGGAACGTACACTTTTACTGCACCCTAGAACGTACACTTTCACTACACCCTAGAACATACACTTTCACTACACCCTAGAACGTACACTTTCACTCCACCCTAGAACATACACTTTCACTACACCCTAGAACGTACACTCTCACTACACCCTAGAACGTACACTTTCACTACACACAAGAACGTACACTTTCACTACACCCTAGAGCGTACACTTTCACTACACCCTAGAACGTACATTTTCACTACACCCTAGAACGTACATTTTCACTACACCCTAAAACGTGCACATTCACTACACCCTAGAACGTACACACGCACTATACCATAGAACGTACACTTTCACTACACCCTAGAACATGCACTTTTACTACACGCTAGAACGTCCACTTTCACTACACCCTAGAACGTACACTTTCACTACACCCTAGAACGTACACTTTCACTACACCCTAGAACGTACACTTTCACTACACCTTAGAACGTGCACCTTCACTACACCCTAAATCATGCCCATTCACTACACCCTAGAACGTACACTCGCACTACACCCTAGAACGTACACTTTCACTACACCCTAGAACGTGCACTTTCACTACACCCTAGAACGTCCACTTTCACTACACCCTAGAACGTATACTTTCACTACACCATAGATCTTACAATTTCATTACACCCTAGAACGTACACTTTCACTACACCCTAGAACGTACACTTTTACTTCAACCTGAATCGTACAATTTCACTACACCCTAGAATGTACACTTTTACTACAACCTGGAACGTACACTTTCACTACACTCTGGAACGTACACTTTCACTACACCCGACAACACACACCCTCACTACACCCTAGAACGTACACTTCCACTGCACCCTCGAACGTGCACTTTCACTACGCCCTAGAACGTACACTTTCACTACACCCTGGAACGTACTCTTTCACTACATCCTAGAAAATACACTTTCACTACACCCTGGAATGTACACTTTCACTACACCATAGAACGTACACTTT
Source organism: Saccoglossus kowalevskii (assembly GCF_978046115.1). NCBI lineage: Eukaryota > Metazoa > Hemichordata > Enteropneusta > Harrimaniidae > Saccoglossus > Saccoglossus kowalevskii. Next base: position 35,372,312 of record NC_140654.1, read on the forward strand.
CACTACACCCTAGAACGTGCAATTTCACTACAACCTACAACGTGCACTTTCACTACACCGTAGAACGTGCACTTTCACTACACCCTCGAACGTACACTTTCACTACACCCTCGAACGTACACTTTCACTACACCCTAGAACGTACACTTTCACTCCACCCTGGAACGTACACTTTCTCTACACCTTAGAACGTACACTTTCACTTCACCCATGGAACGTACACTTTCACTACACCCTAGAACGTACACTTTCACTACACCCTAGAACGTACACTTTCACTGCACCCTGAAACGTACACTTTCACTACACCCTAGAACGTACACTTTCACTACACCCTCGAACGTACACTTTCACTACACCCTAGAATGTACACTTTCACTGCACCCTAGAACATGCACTTTTACTACACGCTAGAACGTCCACTTTCACTACACCCTAGAACGTACACTTTCACTACACCCTAGAACGTACACTTTCACTACACCCTAGAACGTACACTTTCACTACACCCTAGAACGTACACACGCACTATACCATAGAACGTACACTTTCACTACACCCTAGAACATGCACTTTTACTACACGCTAGAACGTCCACTTTCACTACACCCTAGAACGTACACTTTCACTACACCCTAGAACGTACACTTTCACTACACCCTAGAACGTACACTTTCACTACACCCTAGAACGTACATTTTCACTACACCATAGAACGTACACTTTCCTTACACCCTAGAACGTACACTTTCACAACACCCTAGAACGCACACTCTCACTACACCTTAAAACGTACACTCCCACTACACCCTAGAACACACAATTTCACTGCACCCTAGAACGTACCCTTTCAATACACCCTAGAACGTACACTTTCACTACACCCTAGAATGTACACTTTCACCCCACCCTAGAACATACACTTTCACTACACCCTAAAACGTACACTATCACTACAACCTGGAATGTACATTTTCACTACACCCTGGAACATACACTTTAACTGCACCCTAGAACGTACACTTTCACTGCACCCTAGAACGTACACTTTCACTACACCCTAAAACGTACACTATCACTACAACCTGGAACATACACTTTCACGACACCCTGGAACGTACACTTTTACTGCACCCTAGAACGTACACTTTCACTACACCCTAGAACATACACTTTCACTACACCCTAGAACGTACACTTTCACTCCACCCTAGAACATACACTTTCACTACACCCTAGAACGTACACTCTCACTACACCCTAGAACGTACACTTTCACTACACACTAGAACGTACACTTTCACTACACCCTAGAGCGTACACTTTCACTACACCCTAGAACGTACATTTTCACTACACCCTAGAACGTACATTTTCACTACACCCTAAAACGTGCACATTCACTACACCCTAGAACGTACACACGCACTATACCATAGAACGTACACTTTCACTACACCCTAGAACATGCACTTTTACTACACGCTAGAACGTCCACTTTCACTACACCCTAGAACGTACACTTTCACTACACCCTAGAACGTACACTTTCACTACACCCTAGAACGTACACTTTCACTACACCTTAGAACGTGCACCTTCACTACACCCTAAATCATGCCCATTCACTACACCCTAGAACGTACACTCGCACTACACCCTAGAACGTACACTTTCACTACACCCTAGAACGTGCACTTTCACTACACCCTAGAACGTCCACTTTCACTACACCCTAGAACGTATACTTTCACTACACCATAGATCTTACAATTTCATTACACCCTAGAACGTACACTTTCACTACACCCTAGAACGTACACTTTTACTTCAACCTGAATCGTACAATTTCACTACACCCTAGAATGTACACTTTTACTACAACCTGGAACGTACACTTTCACTACACTCTGGAACGTACACTTTCACTACACCCGACAACACACACCCTCACTACACCCTAGAACGTACACTTCCACTGCACCCTCGAACGTGCACTTTCACTACGCCCTAGAACGTACACTTTCACTACACCCTAGAACGTACACTTTCACTACATCCTAGAAAATACACTTTCACTACACCCTGGAATGTACACTTTCACTACACCATAGAACGTACACTTTCACTACACCCTAGAACGTGCAATTTCACTACAACCTACAACGTGCACTTTCACTACACCGTAGAACGTGCACTTTCACTACACCCTCGAACGTACACTTTCACTACACCCTCGAACGTACACTTTCACTACACCCTAGAACGTACACTTTCACTCCACCCTGGAACGTACACTTTCTCTACACCTTAGAACGTACACTTTCACTTCACCCATGGAACGTACACTTTCACTACACCCTAGAACGTACACTTTCACTACACCCTTGAACGTACACTTTCACTACACCCTAGAACGTACACTTTCACTGCACCCTGAAACGTACACTTTCACTACACCCTAGAACGTACACTTTCACTACACTCTCGAACGTACACTTTCACTACACCCTAGAATGTACACTTTCACTGCACCCTGAACGTACACTTTCACTACACGCTAGAACGTGCACTTTCACTACAACCTAGAACGTACACTTTCACTGCACCCTAGAACGTACACTTTCACTACACCCTAGAACATACACTTTCACTACACCCTAGAATGTACACTTTCACCCCACCCTAGAACATACACTTTCACTACACCCTAGAACATACACTTTCATTACACCATAGAACGTACACTTTCACTACACCCTAGAACGTGCACTTTTACTACACCCTAGAACGTCCACGTTCACTACACCCTAGAACGTACACTTTCACTACACCCTAGAACGTACACTTTCACTACACCCTAGAACGTACACTTTCACTACACCTTAGAACGTGCACCATCACTACACCCTATAACGTACACTTTCACTACACCCTAGAACGTACACTTTCACTGCACCCTGGAAGGTACACTTTCACTACACCCTAGAACGTACACTTTCACTACACCCTAGAACGTACACTTTCACTACACCCTAGAACGGGCACTTTCACTACAACCTAGAACGTGCACTTTCACTACACCGTAGAACGTGCATTTTCACTGCACCCTGAAACGTACACTTTCACTACACCCTAGAACGTACACTTTCACTACACCCTCGAACGTACACTTTCACTACACACTAGAACGTACACTTTCACTGCACTCTGGAACGTACACTTTCACTACACCCTTGAACGTGCACTTTCACTACAACCTAGAACGTACACTTTCACTGCACCCTAGAAAGTACACTTTCACTGCACCCTAGAATGTACACTTTCACTACACCCTCGAACATACACTTTCACTACACCCTAGAACGTACACTTTCACTGCACCCCAGAACGTACACTTTCACTACACCCTGGAATGTACACTTTCACTGCACCCTAGAACGTACACTTTCACTGCACCCTATAACGTACACTTTCACTACACCCTATAACGTACACTTTCACTACACCCTAGAACGTACACTTTCACTACACCCTGGAACGTACACTTTCACTACACCTTAGAACGTTCACTTTCACTTCACCCTGGAATGTACACTTTCACTACACCCTAGAACGTACACTTTCACTACACCCTAGAACGTACACTTTCACTACACCCTAGAACGTACACTTTCACTACACCCTAGAACGTACACTTTCACTACACCCTAGAACGTACATTTTCACTACACCCTAGAACGTGCACCTTCACTACACCCTAAAACGTGCACATACACTACACCCTAGAACGTACACTCGCACTACACCATAGAACGTACACTTTCACTACACCCTAGAACATACACTTTCTCTACACCCTCTAAGGTAAACTTTCACTACACCCTGAAACGTACACTTTCACTATATCCTAGAACATGCAGTTTCACTACACCATAGAATGTACACTTTCACTACACCCTAGAACGTACACTTTCACTACACCCTAGAACGTACACTTTCACTACACCTTAGAACGTGCACCATCACTACACCCTATAACGTACACTTTCACTACACCCTAGAACGTACACTTTCACTGCACCCTGGAAGGTACACTTTCACTACACCCTAGAACGTACACTTTCACTACACCCTAGAACGTACACTTTCAACTACACCCTAGAACGGGCACTTTCACTACAACCTAGAACGTGCACTTTCACTACACCGTAGAACGTGCATTTTCACTGCACCCTGAAACGTACACTTTCACTACACCCTAGAACGTACACTTTCACTACACCCTCGAACGTACACTTTCACTACACACTAGAACGTACACTTTCACTGCACTCTGGAACGTACACTTTCACTACACCCTAGAACGTGCACTTTCACTACAACCTAGAACGTACACTTTCACTGCACCCTAGAAAGTACACTTTCACTGCACCCTAGAACGTACACTTTCACTACACCCTCGAACATACACTTTCACTACACCCTAGAACGTACACTTTCACTGCACCCCAGAACGTACACTTTCACTACACCCTGGAATGTACACTTTCACTGCACCCTAGAACGTACACTTTCACTGCACCCTATAACGTACACTTTCACTACACCCTATAACGTACACTTTCACTACACCCTAGAACGTACACTTTCACTACACCCTGGAACGTACACTTTCACTACACCTTAGAACGTACACTTTCACTTCACCCTGGAATGTACACTTTCACTACACCCTAGAACGTACACTTTCACTACACCCTAGAACGTACACTTTCACTACACCCTAGAACGTACACTTTCACTACACCCTAGAACGTACACTTTCACTACACCCTAGAACGTACATTTTCACTACACCCTAGAACGTGCACCTTCACTACACCCTAAAACGTGCACATACACTACACCCTAGAACGTACACTCGCACTACACCATAGAACGTACACTTTCACTACACCCTAGAACATACACTTTCTCTACACTCTCTAAGGTAAACTTTCACTACACCCTGAAACGTACACTTTCACTATATCCTAGAACATGCAGTTTCACTACACCATAGAATGTACACTTTCACTACACCCTAGAACGTACACTTTCACTACACCCTGGAACGTACACTTTAACTGCACCCTAGAACGTACAATCCCACTACACCCTAAAACTTACCTCCCACTACACCCTAGAACGTACATTTTCACTACACCCTAAAACGTGCACATTCACTACACCCTAGAACGTACACTCGCACTATACCATAGAACGTACACTTTCACTACACCCTAGAACATGCACTTTTACTACACGCTAGAACGTCCACTTTCACTACACCCTAGAACGTACACTTTCACTACACCCTAGAACGTACACTTTCACTACACCCTAGAACATACACTTTCACTACACCTTAGAACGTGCACCTTCACTACACCCTAAATCATGCCCATTCACTACACCCTAGAACGTACACTCGCACTACACCCTAGAACGTACACTTTCACTACACCCTAGAACGTGCACTTTCACTACACCCTAGAACGTCCACTTTCACTACACCCTACAACGTATACATTCACTACACCATAGATCTTACAATTTCATTACACCCTAGAACGTACACTTTCACTACACCCTAGAACGTACACTTTTACTTCAACGTGAATCGTACAATTTCACTACACCCTAGAATGTACACTTTTACTACAACCTGGAACGTACACTTTCACTACACTCTGGAACGTACACTTTCACTACACTCGACAACACACACCCTCACTACACCCTAGAACGTACACTTCCACTGCACCCTAGAACGTGCACTTTCACTACGCCCTAGAACGTACACTTTCACTACACCCTAGAACGTACACTTTCACTACATCCTAGAAAGTACACTTTCACTACACCCTGGAATGTACACTTTCACTACACCATAGAACGTACACTTTCACTACACCCTAGAACGTGCAATTTCACTACAACCTACAACGTGCACTTTCACTACACCGTAGAACGTGCACTTTCACTACACACTTGAACGCACACTTTCACTACACCCTCGAACGTACACTTTCACTACACCCTAGAACGTACACTTTCACTCCTCCCTGGAACGTACACTTTCACTACACCTTAGAACGTTCACTTTCACTTCACCCATGGAACGTACACTTTCACTACACCCTAGAACGTACACTTTCACTACACCCTTGAACGTACACTTTCACTACACCCTAGAACGTACACTTTTACTGCACCCTGAAACGTACACTTTCACTACACCCTAGAACGTACACTTTCACTACACCCTAGAATGTACACTTTCACCCCACCTTAGAACGTACACTTTCACTACACCCTAGAATGTACACTTTCACCCCACCCTAGAACATACACTTTCACTACACCCTAGAACATACACTTTCATTACACCATAGAACGTACACTTTCACTACACCCTAGAACATGCACTTTTACTACACCCTAGAACGTCCACTTTCACTACACCCTAGAACGTACACTTTCACTACACCCTAGAACGTACACTTTCACTACACCCTAGAACGTACACTTTCACTATACCTTAGAACGTGCACCTTCACTACACCCTATAACGTACACTTTCACTACACCCTAGAACGTACACTTTCACTGCACCCTAGAAGGTACTCTTTCACTGCACCCTAGAACGTACACTTTCACTACACCCTAGAACATACACTTTCACTACACCCTAGAACGTACACTTTCACTACACCCTAGAACGTACACTTTCACTGCACCCTGAACGTACACTTTCACTACACCCTAGAACGTGCACTTTCACTACAACCTAGAACGTACACTTTCACTACACCCTAGAATGTACACTTTCACCCCACCCTAGAACATACACTTTCACTACACCCTAGAACGTACACTCTCACTACACCCTAGAACGTACACTTTCACTACACCCTAGAACGTACACTTTCACTACACCCTAGAACGTACACTTTCACTACACCCTAGAACGTACATTTTCACTACACCCTAGAACGTGCACCTTCACTACACCCTAAAACGTGCACATTCACTACACCCTAGAACGTACACTCGCACTACACCATAGAACGTACACTTTCACTACACCCTAGAACATACACTTTCACTACACCCTCTAAGGTAAACTTTCACTACACCCTGAAACGTACACTTTCACTATATCCAAGAACATGCACTTTCACTACACCATAGAATGTACACTTTCACTACACCCTAGAACGTACACTTTCACTACACCCTGGAACGTACACTTTAACTGCACCCTAGAACGTACAATCCCACTACACCCTAAAACTTACCTCCCACTACACCCTATAACGTACACTTTCACTACACCCTAGAACCTACACTTTCGCTACACCCTATAACGTACACTTTCACTACACCCTAGAACGTACAATTTCACTACACCCTGGAACGTACACTTTAACTGCACCCTAGAACGTACAATCCCACTACACCCTAAAACTTACCTGCCACTACACCCTATAACGTACACTTTCATTGCACCCTGGAAGGTACACTTTCACTACACCCTAGAACGTTCACTTTCACTAAACCCTAGAACGTACACTCTCACTACACCCTAGAACGTACACTTTCACTACTCCCTAGAACGTACACTCTCACTACACCCTAGAACGTACACTTTCACTACACCCTAGAACGTACACTCTCACTACACCCTAGAACGTACACTTTCACTACACCCTAGAACGTGCACTTTCACTACATCCTAGAACATGCAATTTCACTACACCCTAGAACGTACACTTTCACTACACCCTAGAACGTACATTTTCACTACACCATAGAACGTACATTTTCATTACACCCTAGAACGTACACTTTCACAACACCCTAGAACGCACACTCTCACTACACCTTAGAACGTACACTCCCACTACACCCTAGAACACACACTTTCACTGCACCCTAGAACGTACACTTTCATTACACCCTAAAACGTACACTATCACTACAACCTGGAATGTACATTTTCACTACACCTTAGAACGTACACTTTCACTTCACCCTGGAACGTACACTTTCACTACACCCTAGAACGTACACTTTCACTACACCCTTGAACGTACACTTTCACTACACCCTAGAACGTACACTTTCACTGCACCCTGAAACGTACACTTTCACTACACCCTAGAACGTACACTTTCACTACACCCTCGAACGTACATTTTCACTACACCTTAGAACGTACACTTTCACAGCACCCTGAACGTACACTTTCACTACACCCTAGAACGTGCACTTTCACTACAACCTAGAACGTACACTTTCACTACACCCTAGAATGTACACTTTCACCCCACCCTAGAACATACACTTTCACTACACCCTAGAACGTACACTCTCACTACACCCTAGAACGTACACTTTCACTACACCCTAGAACGTACACTTTCACTACACCCTAGAACGTACACTTTCACTACACCCTGGAACGTACATTTTCACTACAACCTAGAACGTGCACCTTCACTACACCCTAAAACATTCACATTCACTACACCCTAGAACGTACACTCGCACTACACCATAGAACGTACACTTTCACTACACCCTAGAACATACACTTTCACTACACCCTCTAAGGTAAACTTTCACTACACCCTGAAACGTACACTTTCACTATATCCTAGAACATGCACTTTCACTACACCATAGAATGTACACTTTCACTACACCCTAGACCGTACACTTTCACTACACCCTGGAACGTACACTTTAACTGCACCCTAGAACGTACAATCCCACTATACCCTAAAACTTACCTCCCACTACACCCTATAACGTACACTTTCATTGCACCCTGGAAGGTACACTTTCACTACACCCTAGAACGTTCACTTTCACTACACCCTAGAACGTTCACTTTCACTAAACCCTAGAACGTACACTCTCACTACACCCTAGAACGTACACTTTCACTACACCCTAGAGCGTACACTTTCACTACACCCTAGAACGTACATTTTCACTACACCCTAGAACGTACATTTTCACTACACCCTAAAACGTGCACATTCACTACACCCTAGAACGTACACTCGCACTATACCATAGAACGTACACTTTCACTACACCCGAGAACATGCACTTTTACTACATGCAAGAACGTCCACTTTCACTACACCCTAGAACGTACACTTTCACTACACCCTAGAACGTACAATTTCACTACACCCTAGAACGTTCACTTTCACTACACCTTAGAACGTGCACCTTCACTACACCCTAAATCATGCCCATTCACTACACCCTATAACGTACACTCGCACTACACCCTAGAACGTACACTTTCACTACACCCTAGAACGTACACTTTCACTACACCCTGGAACGTACACTTTAACTGCACCCTAGAACGTACAATCCCACTACACCCTAAAACTTACCTGCCACTACACCCTATAACGTACACTTTCATTGCACCCTGGAAGGTACACTTTCACTACACCCTAGAACGTTCACTTTCACTAAACCCGAGAACGTACACTCTCACTACACCCTAGAACGTACACTTTCACTACACCCTAGAACGTACATTTTCACTACACCATAGAACGTACACTTTCATTACACCCTAGAAAGTACACTTTCACAACACCCTAGAACGCACACTCTCACTACACCTTAGAACGTACACTCCCACTACACCCTAGAACATACACTTTCAATACACCCTAGAACGTACACTTTCACTACACTCTAAAACGTACACTATCACTACAACCTGGAATGTACATTTTCACTACACCCTGGAACATACACTTTAACTGCACCCTAGAACGTACACTTTCACTGCACCCTAGAACGTACACTTTCACTACACCCTAAAACGTTCACTATCACTACAACATGGAACATACACTTTCACGACACCCTGGAACGTACACTTTTACTGCACCCTAGAACGTACACTTTCACTACACCCTAGAACATACACTTTCACTACACCCTAGAACGTACACTTTCACTCCACCCTAGAACATACACTTTCACTACACCCTAGAACGTACACTCTCACTACACCCTAGAACGTACACTTTCACTACACACTAGAACGTACACTTTCACTACAACCTAGAGCGTGCACTTTCACTACACCCTAGAACGTACATTTTCACTACACCCTAGAACGTACATTTTCACTATACCCTAAAACGTGCACATTCACTACACCCTAGAACGTACACTCGCACTATACCATAGAACGTACACTTTCACTACACCCTAGAACATGCACTTTTGCTACACGCTAGAACGTCCACTTTCACTATAACCTAGAACGTACACTTTCACTACACCTAGAACGTACAATTTCACTACACCCTAGAACGTACACTTTCACTACACCTTAGAACGTGCACCTTCACTACACCCTAAATCATGCCCATTCACTACACCCTAGAACGTACACTCGCACTACACCCTAGAACGTACACTTTCACTACACCCTAGAACGTGCACTTTCACTACACCCTAGAACGTCCACTTTCACTACACCCTAGAACGTATACTTTCACTACACCATAGATCTTACAATTTCATTACACCCTAGAACGTACACTTTCACTACACCCTAGAACGTACACTTTTACTTCAACCTGAATCGTACAATTTCACTACACCCTAGAATGTACACTTTTACTACAACCTGGAACGTACACTTTCACTACACTCTGGAACGTACACTTTCACTACACCCGACAACACACACCCTCACTACACCCTAGAACGTACACTTCCACTGCACCCTCGAACGTGCACTTTCACTACGCCCTAGAACGTGCAATTTCACTACAACCTACAACGTGCACTTTCACTACACCGTAGAACGTGCACTTTCACTACACCCTCGAACGTACACTTTCACTACACCATAGAACGTACTCTTTCACTACACCCTAGAACATGCAATTTCACTACAACCTACAACGTGCACTTTCACTACACCGTAGAACGTGCACTTTCACTACACCCTCGAACGTACACTTTCACTACACCCTCGAACGTACACTTTCACTACACCCTAGAACGTACACTTTCACTACACCTTAGAACGTACACTTTCACTTCACCCATGGAACGTACACTTTCACTACACCCTAGAACGTACACTTTCACTACACCCTTGAAGGTATACTTTCACTACACCCTAGAACGTACACTTTCACTGCACCCTGAAACGTACACTTTCACTACACCCTAGAACGTACACTTTCACTACTCCCTCGAACGTACACTTTCACTACACCCTAGAATGTACACTTTCACTGCACCCTAGAATGTACACTTTCACTGCACCCTGAACGTACACTTTCACTACACCCTAGAACGTGCACTTTCACTACAACCTAGAACGTACTCTTTCACTGCACCCTAGAACGTACACTTTCACTCCACCCTAGAACATACACTTTCACTACACCCTAGAACGTACACTCTCACTACACCCTAGAACGTACACTTTCACTACACACTAGAACGTACACTTTCACTACAACCTAGAGCGTACACTTTCACTACACCCTAGAACGTACATTTTCACTACACCCTAGAACGTACATTTTCACTATACCCTAAAACGTGCACATTCACTACACCCTAGAACGTACACTCGCACTATACCATAGAACGTACACTTTCACTACACCCTAGAACATGCACTTTTGCTACACGCTAGAACGTCCACTTTCACTATACCCTAGAACGTACACTTTCACTACACCTAGAACGTACAATTTCACTACACCCTAGAACGTACACTTTCACTACACCTTAGAACGTGCACCTTCACTACACCCTAAATCATGCCCATTCACTACACCCTAGAACGTACACTCGCACTACACCCTAGAACGTACACTTTCACTACACCCTAGAACGTGCACTTTCACTACACCCTAGAACGTCCACTTTCACTACACCCTAGAACGTATACTTTCACTACACCATAGATCTTACAATTTCATTACACCCTAGAACGTACACTTTCACTACACCCTAGAACGTACACTTTTACTTCAACCTGAATCGTACAATTTCACTACACCCTAGAATGTACACTTTTACTACAACCTGGAACGTACACTTTCACTACACTCTGGAACGTACACTTTCACTACACCCGACAACACACACCCTCACTACACCCTAGAACGTACACTTCCACTGCACCCTCGAACGTGCACTTTCACTACGCCCTAGAACGTGCAATTTCACTACAACCTACAACGTGCACTTTCACTACACCGTAGAACGTGCACTTTCACTACACCCTCGAACGTACACTTTCACTACACCATAGAACGTACACTTTCACTACACCCTAGAACGTGCAATTTCACTACAACCTACAACGTGCACTTTCACTACACCGTAGAACGTGCACTTTCACTACACCCTCGAACGTACACTTTCACTACACCCTCGAACGTACACTTTCACTACACCCTAGAACGTACACTTTCACTACACCTTAGAACGTACACTTTCACTTCACCCATGGAACGTACACTTTCACTACACCCTAGAACGTACACTTTCACTACACCCTTGAAGGTATACTTTCACTACACCCTAGAACGTACACTTTCACTGCACCCTGAAACGTACACTTTCACTACACCCTAGAACGTACACTTTCACTACTCCCTCGAACGTACACTTTCACTACACCCTAGAATGTACACTTTCACTGCACCCTAGAATGTACACTTTCACTGCACCCTGAACGTACACTTTCACTACACCCTAGAACGTGCACTTTCACTACAACCTAGAACGTACTCTTTCACTGCACCCTAGAACGTACACTTTCACTACACCCTAGAACATACACTTTCACTACACCCTAGAATGTACACTTTCACCCCACCTTAGAACGTACACTTTCACTACACCCTAGAGCGTACACTTTCACTACACCCTAGAACGTACATTTTCACTAAACCCTAGAACGTACACTCTCACTACACCCTAGAACGTACACTTTCACTACACCCTAGAGCGTACACTTTCACTACACCCTAGAACGTGCACCTTCACTACACCCTAAAACATTCACATTCACTACACCCTAGAACGTACACTCGCACTACACCATAGAACGTACACTTTCACTACACCCTAGAACATACACTTTCACTACACCCTCTAAGGTAAACTTTCACTACACCCTGAAACGTACACTTTCACTATATCCTAGAACATGCACTTTCACTACACCATAGAATGTACACTTTCACTACACCCTAGACCGTACACTTTCACTACACCCTGGAACGTACACTTTAACTGCACCCTAGAACGTACAATCCCACTATACCCTAAAACTTACCTCCCACTACACCCTATAACGTACACTTTCATTGCACCCTGGAAGGTACACTTTCACTACACCCTAGAACGTTCACTTTCACTACACCCTAGAACGTTCACTTTCACTAAACCCTAGAACGTACACTCTCACTACACCCTAGAACGTACACTTTCACTACACCCTAGAGCGTACACTTTCACTACACCCTAGAACGTACATTTTCACTACACCCTAGAACGTACATTTTCACTACACCCTAAAACGTGCACATTCACTACACCCTAGAACGCACACTCGCACTATACCATAGAACGTACACTTTCACTACACCCGAGAACATGCACTTTTACTACATGCAAGAACGTCCACTTTCACTACACCCTAGAACGTACACTTTCACTACACCCTAGAACGTACAATTTCACTACACCCTAGAACGTTCACTTTCACTACACCTTAGAACGTGCACCTTCACTACACCCTAAATCATGCCCATTCACTACACCCTATAACGTACACTCGCACTACACCCTAGAACGTACACTTTCACTACACCCTAGAACGTACACTTTCACTACACCCTGGAACGTACACTTTAACTGCACCCTAGAACGTACAATCCCACTACACCCTAAAACTTACCTGCCACTACACCCTATAACGTACACTTTCATTGCACCCTGGAAGGTACACTTTCACTACACCCTAGAACGTTCACTTTCACTAAACCCTAGAACGTACACTCTCACTACACCCTAGAACGTACACTTTCACTACACCCTAGAACGTACATTTTCACTACACCATAGAACGTACACTTTCATTACACCCTAGAAAGTACACTTTCACAACACCCTAGAACGCACACTCTCACTTCACCTTAGAACGTACACTCCCACTACACCCTAGAACATACACTTTCACTGCACCCTAGAACGTACACTTTCAATACACCCTAGAACGTACACTTTCACTACACCCTAGAACGTACACTTTCACTACACCCTAAAACGTACACTATCACTACAACCTGGAATGTACATTTTCACTACACCCTGGAACATACACTTTCACTGCACCCTAGAACGTACACTTTCACTACACCCTAAAACGTTCACTATCACTACAACCTGGAACATACACTTTCACGACACCCTGGAACGTACACTTTTACTGCACCCTAGAACGTACACTTTCACTACACCCTAGAACATACACTTTCACTACATCCTAGAACGTACACTTTCACTCCACCCTAGAACATACACTTTCACTACACCCTAGAACGTACACTCTCACTACACCCTAGAACGTACACTTTCACTACACACTAGAACGTACACTTTCACTACAACCTAGAGCGTACACTTTCACTACACCCTAGAACGTACATTTTCACTACACCCTAGAACGTACATTTTCACTATACCCTAAAACGTGCACATTCACTACACCCTAGAACGTACACTCGCACTATACCATAGAACGTACACTTTCACTACACCCTAGAACATGCACTTTTGCTACACGCTAGAACGTCCACTTTCACTATACCCTAGAACGTACACTTTCACTACACCTAGAACGTACAATTTCACTACACCCTAGAACGTACACTTTCACTACACCTTAGAACGTGCACCTTCACTACACCCTAAATCATGCCCATTCACTACACCCTAGAACGTACACTCGCACTACACCCTAGAACGTACACTTTCACTACACCCTAGAACATGCACTTTCACTACACCCTAGAACGTCCACTTTCACTACACCCTAGAACGTATACTTTCACTACACCATAGATCTTACAATTTCATTACACCCTAGAACGTACACTTTCACTACACCCTAGAACGTACACTTTTACTTCAACCTGAATCGTACAATTTCACTACACCCTAGAATGTACACTTTTACTACAACCTGGAACGTACACTTTCACTACACTCTGGAACGTACACTTTCACTACACCCGACAACACACACCCTCACTACACCCTAGAACGTACACTTCCACTGCACCCTCGAACGTGCACTTTCACTACGCCCTAGAACGTGCAATTTCACTACAACCTACAACGTGCACTTTCACTACACCGTAGAACGTGCACTTTCACTACACCCTCGAACGTACACTTTCACTACACCATAGAACGTACACTTTCACTACACCCTAGAACGTGCAATTTCACTACAACCTACAACGTGCACTTTCACTACACCGTAGAACGTGCACTTTCACTACACCCTCGAACGTACACTTTCACTACACCCTCGAACGTACACTTTCACTACACCCTAGAACGTACACTTTCACTACACCTTAGAACGTACACTTTCACTTCACCCATGGAACGTACACTTTCACTACACCCTAGAACGTACACTTTCACTACACCCTTGAAGGTACACTTTCACTACACCCTAGAACGTACACTTTCACTGCACCCTGAAACGTACACTTTCACTACACCCTAGAACGTACACTTTCACTACTCCCTCGAACCTACACTTTCACTACACCCTAGAATGTACACTTTCACTGCACCCTAGAATGTACACTTTCACTGCACCCTGAACGTACACTTTCACTACACCCTAGAACGTGCACTTTCACTACAACCTAGAACGTACTCTTTCACTGCACCCTAGAACGTACACTTTCACTACACCCTAGAACATACACTTTCACTACACCCTAGAATGTACACTTTCACCCCACCTTAGAACGTACACTTTCACTACACCCTAGAACATACACTTTCATTACACCATAGAACGTACACTTTCACTACACCCTAGAACGTACATTTTCACTACACCCTAGAACGTACATTTTCACTACACCCTAAAACGTGCACATTCACTACACCCTAGAACGTACACTCGCACTATACCATAGAACGTACACTTTCACTACACCCTAGAACATGCACTTTTGCTACACGCTAGAACGTCCACTTTCACTATACCCTAGAACGTACACTTTCACTACACCCTAGAACGTACAATTTCACTACACCCTAGAACGTACACTTTCACTACACCTTAGAACGTGCACCTTCACTACACCCTAAATCATGCCCATTCACTACACCCTAGAACGTACACTCGCACTACACCCTAGAACGTACACTTTCACTACACCCTAGAACGTGCACTTTCACTACACCCTAGAACGTCCACTTTTACTTCAACCTGAATCGTACAATTTCACTACACCCTAGAATGTACACTTTTACTACAACCTGGAACGTACACTTTCACTACACCCGACAACACACACCCTCACTACACCCTAGAACGTACACTTCCACTGCACCCTCGAACGTGCACTTTCACTACGCCCTAGAACGTGCAATTTCACTACAACCTACAACGTGCACTTTCACTAAACCGTAGAACGTGCACTTTCACTACACCCTCGAACGTACACTTTCACTACACCATAGAACGTACACTTTCACTACACCCTAGAACGTGCAATTTCACTACAACCTACAACGTGCACTTTCACTACACCGTAGAACGTGCACTTTCACTACACCCTCGAACGTACACTTTCACTACACCCTCGAACGTACACTTTCACTACACCTTAGAACGTACACTTTCACTTCACCCATGGAACGTACACTTTCACTACACCCTAGAACGTACACTTTCACTACACCCTTGAAGGTACACTTTCACTACACCCTAGAACGTACACTTTCACTGCACCCTGAAACGTACACTTTCACTACACCCTAGAACGTACACTTTCACTACTCCCTCGAACGTACACTTTCACTACACCCTAGAACGTGCACTTTCACTACACCCTAGAACGTCCACTTTCACTACACCCTAGAACGTATACTTTCACTACACCATAGATCTTACAATTTCATTACACCCTAGAACGTACACTTTCACTACACCCTAGAACGTACACTTTTACTTCAACCTGAATCGTACAATTTCACTACACCCTAGAATGTACACTTTTACTACAACCTGGAACGTACACTTTCACTACACTCTGGAACGTACACTTTCACTACACCCGACAACACACACCCTCACTACACCCTAGAACGTACACTTCCACTGCACCCTCGAACGTGCACTTTCACTACGCCCTAGAACGTGCAATTTCACTACAACCTACAACGTGCACTTTCACTACACCGTAGAACGTGCACTTTCACTACACCCTCGAACGTACACTTTCACTACACCATAGAACGTACACTTTCACTACACCCTAGAACGTGCAATTTCACTACAACCTACAACGTGCACTTTCACTACACCGTAGAACGTGCACTTTCACTACACCCTCGAACGTACACTTTCACTACACCCTCGAACGTACACTTTCACTACACCCTAGAACGTACACTTTCACTACACCTTAGAACGTACACTTTCACTTCACCCATGGAACGTACACTTTCACTACACCCTAGAACGTACACTTTCACTACACCCTTGAAGGTACACTTTCACTACACCCTAGAACGTACACTTTCACTGCACCCTGAAACGTACACTTTCACTACACCCTAGAACGTACACTTTCACTACTCCCTCGAACCTACACTTTCACTACACCCTAGAATGTACACTTTCACTGCACCCTAGAATGTACACTTTCACTGCACCCTGAACGTACACTTTCACTACACCCTAGAACGTGCACTTTCACTACAACCTAGAACGTACTCTTTCACTGCACCCTAGAACGTACACTTTCACTACACCCTAGAACATACACTTTCACTACACCCTAGAATGTACACTTTCACCCCACCTTAGAACGTACACTTTCACTACACCCTAGAACATACACTTTCATTACACCATTGAACGTACACTTTCACTACACCCTAGAACGTACATTTTCACTACACCCTAGAACGTACATTTTCACTACACCCTAAAACGTGCACATTCACTACACCCTAGAACGTACACTCGCACTATACCATAGAACGTACACTTTCACTACACCCTAGAACATGCACTTTTGCTACACGCTAGAACGTCCACTTTCACTATACCCTAGAACGTACACTTTCACTACACCCTAGAACGTACAATTTCACTACACCCTAGAACGTACACTTTCACTACACCTTAGAACGTGCACCTTCACTACACCCTAAATCATGCCCATTCACTACACCCTAGAACGTACACTCGCACTACACCCTAGAACGTACACTTTCACTACACCCTAGAACGTGCACTTTCACTACACCCTAGAACGTCCACTTTTACTTCAACCTGAATCGTACAATTTCACTACACCCTAGAATGTACACTTTTACTACAACCTGGAACGTACACTTTCACTACACCCGACAACACACACCCTCACTACACCCTAGAACGTACACTTCCACTGCACCCTCGAACGTGCACTTTCACTACGCCCTAGAACGTGCAATTTCACTACAACCTACAACGTGCACTTTCACTAAACCGTAGAACGTGCACTTTCACTACACCCTCGAACGTACACTTTCACTACACCATAGAACGTACACTTTCACTACACCCTAGAACGTGCAATTTCACTACAACCTACAACGTGCACTTTCACTACACCGTAGAACGTGCACTTTCACTACACCCTCGAACGTACACTTTCACTACACCCTCGAACGTACACTTTCACTACACCTTAGAACGTACACTTTCACTTCACCCATGGAACGTACACTTTCACTACACCCTAGAACGTACACTTTCACTACACCCTTGAAGGTACACTTTCACTACACCCTAGAACGTACACTTTCACTGCACCCTGAAACGTACACTTTCACTACACCCTAGAACGTACACTTTCACTACTCCCTCGAACGTACACTTTCACTACACCCTAGAACGTGCACTTTCACTACACCCTAGAACGTCCACTTTCACTACACCCTAGAACGTATACTTTCACTACACCATAGATCTTACAATTTCATTACACCCTAGAACGTACACTTTCACTACACCCTAGAACGTACACTTTTACTACAACCTGGAACGTACACTTTCACTACACTCTGGAACGTACACTTTCACTACACCCGACAACACACACCCTCACTACACCCTAGAACGTACACTTCCACTGCACCCTCGAACGTGCACTTTCACTACGCCCTAGAACGTGCAATTTCACTACAACCTACAACGTGCACTTTCACTACACCGTAGAACGTGCACTTTCACTACACCCTCGAACGTACACTTTCACTACACCATAGAACGTACACTTTCACTACACCCTAGAACGTGCAATTTCACTACAACGAACAACGTGCACTTTCACTACACCATAGAACGTGCACTTTCACTACACCCTCGAACGTACACTTTCACTACACCCTCGAACGTACACTTTCACTGCACCCTAGAACGTACACTTTCACTACACCTTAGAACGTACACTTTCACTTCACCCATGGAACGTACACTTTCACTACACCCTAGAACGTACACTTTCACTACACCCTTGAAGGTACACTTTCACTACACCCTAGAACGTACACTTTCACTGCACCCTGAAACGTACACTTTCACTACACCCTAGAACGTACACTTTCACTACTCCCTCGAACGTACACTTTCACTACACCCTAGAATGTACACTTTCACTGCACCCTAGAATGTACACTTTCACTGCACCCTGAACGTACACTTTCACTACACCCTGGAACGTGCACTTTCACTACAACCTAGAACGTACTCTTTCACTGCACCCTAGAACGTACACTTTCACTACACCCTAGAACATACACTTTCACTACACCCTAGAATGTACACTTTCACCCCACCTTAGAACGTACACTTTCACTACACCCTAGAACATACACTTTCATTACACCATAGAACGTACACTTTCACTACACCCTAGAACGTACATTTTCACTACACCCTAGAACGTACATTTTCACTACACCCTAAAACGTGCACATTCACTACACCCTAGAACGTACACTCGCACTATACCATAGAACGTACACTTTCACTACACCCTAGAACATGCACTTTTGCTACACGCTAGAACGTCCACTTTCACTATACCCTAGAACGTACACTTTCACTACACCCTAGAACGTACAATTTCACTACACCCTAGAACGTACACTTTCACTACACCTTAGAACGTGCACCTTCACTACACCCTAAATCATGCCCATTCACTACACCCTAGAACGTACACTCGCACTACACCCTAGAACGTACACTTTCACTACACCCTAGAACGTGCACTTTCACTACACCCTAGAACGTCCACTTTCACTTCACCCTAGAACGTATACTTTCACTACACCATAGATCTTACAATTTCATTACACCCTAGAACGTACACTTTCACTACACCCTAGAACGTACACTTTTACTTCAACCTGAATCGTACAATTTCACTACACCCTAGAATGTACACTTTTACTACAACCTGGAACGTACACTTTCACTACACCCGACAACACACACCCTCACTACACCCTAGAACGTACACTTCCACTGCACCCTCGAACGTGCACTTTCACTACGCCCTAGAACGTGCAATTTCACTACAACCTACAACGTGCACTTTCACTACACCGTAGAACGTGCACTTTCACTACACCCTCGAACGTACACTTTCACTACACCCTCGAACGTACACTTTCACTACACCCTAGAACGTACACTTTCACTACACCTTAGAACGTACACTTTCACTTCACCCATGAAACGTACACTTTCACTACACCCTAGAACGTACACTTTCACTACACCCTTGAAGGTACACTTTCACTACACCCTAGAACGTACACTTTCACTGCACCCTGAAACGTACACTTTCACTACACCCTAGAACGTACACTTTCACTACTCCCTCGAACGTACACTTTCACTACACCCTAGAATGTACACTTTCACTGCACCCTAGAATGTACACTTTCACTGCACCCTGAACGTACACTTTCACTACACCCTAGAACGTGCACTTTCACTACAACCTAGAACGTACTCTTTCACTGCACCCTAGAACGTACACTTTCACTACACCCTAGAACATACACTTTCACTACACCCTAGAATGTACACTTTCACCCCACCTTAGAACGTACACTTTCACTACATCCTAGAACATACACTTTCATTACACCATAGAACGTACACTTTCACTACACCCTAGAACATGCACTTTTACTACACCCTAGAACGTCCACTTTCACTACACCCTAGAACGTACACTTTCACTACACCCTAGAACGTACACTTTCACTACACCCTAGAACGTACACTTTCACTACACCTTAGAACGTACACTCCCACTACACCCTAGAACACACACTTTCACTGCACCCTAGAACGTACACTTTCAATGCACCCTAGAACGTACACTTTCACTACACCCTAAAACGTACACTATCACTACAACCTGGAATGTACATTTTCACTACACCTTAGAACGTACACTTTCACTTCACCCTGGAACGTACACTTTCACTACACCCTAGAACGTACACTTTCACTACACCCTTGAACGTACACTTTCATTACACCCTAGAACGTACACTTTCACTGCACCCTGAAACGTACACTTTCACTACACCCTAGAACGTACACTTTCACTACACCCTCGAACGTACATTTTCACTACACCCTAGAACGTACACTTTCACTGCACCCTGAACGTATACTTTCACTACACCCTGGAACGTACACTTTCACTACAACCTAGAACGTACACTTTCACTACACCCTAGAATGTACACTTTCACCCCACCCTAGAACATACACTTCCACTACACCCTAGAACGTACACTCTCACTACACCCTAGAACGTACACTTTCACTACACCCTAGAACGTACACTTTCACTACACCCTAGAACGTACACTTTCACTACACCCTAGAACGTACATTTTCACTACAACCTAGAACGTGCACCTTCACTACACCCTAAAACATTCACATTCACTACACCCTAGAACGTACACTCGCACTACACCATAGAACGTACACTTTCACTACACCCTAGAACATACACTTTCACTACACCCTCTAAGGTAAACTTTCACTACACCCTGAAACGTACACTTTCACTATATCCTAGAACATGCACTTTCACTACACCATAGAATGTACACTTTCACTACACCCTAGAACGTACACTTTCACTACACCCTGGAACGTACACTTTAACTGCACCCTAGAACGTACAATCCCACTACACCCTAAAACTTACCTCCCACTACACCCTATAACGTACACTTTCACTACACCCTAGAACCTACACTTTCACTACACCCTATAACGTACACTTTCACTACACCCTAGAACGTACACTTTCACTACACCCTGGAACGTACACTTTAACTGCACCCTAGAACGTACAATCCCACTACACCCTAAAACTTACCTGCCACTACACCCTATAACGTACACTTTCATTGCACCCTGGAAGGTACACTTTCACTACACCCTAGAACGTTCACTTTCACTAAACCCTAGAACGTACACTCTCACTGCACCCTAGAACGTACACTTTCACTACACCCTAGAACGTACATTTTCACTACACCATAGAACGTACACTTTCATTACACCCTAGAACGTACACTTTCACAACACCCTAGAACGCACACTCTCACTACACCTTAGAACGTACACTCCCACTACACCCTAGAACACACACTTTCACTGCACCCTAGAACATACACTTTCAATACACCCTAGAACGTACACTTTCACTACACCCTAAAACGTACACTATCACTACAACCTGGAATGTACATTTTCACTACACCCTGGAACATACACTTTAACTGCACCCTAGAACGTACACTTTCACTGCTCCCTAGAACGTACACTTTCACTACACCCTAAAACGTACACTTTCACTACACCCTAGAACGTACACTTTCACTACACCCTAGAACGTACACTTTCACTACACCTTAGAACGTACACTCCCACTACACCCTAGAACACACACTTTCACTGCACCCTAGAACGTACACTTTCAATGCACCCTAGAACGTACACTTTCACTACACCCTAAAACGTACACTATCACTACAACCTGGAATGTACATTTTCACTACACCTTAGAACGTACACTTTCACTTCACCCTGGAACGTACACTTTCACTACACCCTAGAACGTACACTTTCACTACACCCTTGAACGTACACTTTCATTACACCCTAGAACGTACACTTTCACTGCACCCTGAAACGTACACTTTCACTACACCCTAGAACGTACACTTTCACTACACCCTCGAACGTACATTTTCACTACACCCTAGAACGTACACTTTCACTGCACCCTGAACGTATACTTTCACTACACCCTGGAACGTACACTTTCACTACAACCTAGAACGTACACTTTCACTACACCCTAGAATGTACACTTTCACCCCACCCTAGAACATACACTTTCACTACACCCTAGAACGTACACTCTCACTACACCCTAGAACGTACACTTTCACTACACCCTAGAACGTACACTTTCACTACACCCTAGAACGTACACTTTTACTTCAACCTGAATCGTACAATTTCACTACACCCTAGAATGTACACTTTTACTACAACCTGGAACGTACACTTTCACTACACTCTGGAACGTACACTTTCACTACACCCGACAACACACACCCTCACTACACCCTAGAACGTACACTTCCACTGCACCCTCGAACGTGCACTTTCACTACGTCCTAGAACGTGCAATTTCACTACAACCTACAACGTGCACTTTCACTACACCGTAGAACGTGCACTTTCACTACACCCTCGAACGTACACTTTCACTACACCATAGAACGTACACTTTCACTACACCCTAGAACGTGCAATTTCACTACAACGTACAACGTGCACTTTCACTACACCATAGAACGTGCACTTTCACTACACCCTCGAACGTACACTTTCACTACACCCTCGAACGTACACTTTCACTACACCCTAGAACGTACACTTTCACTACACCTTAGAACGTACACTTTCACTTCACCCATGGAACGTACACTTTCACTACACCCTAGAACGTACACTTTCACTACACCCTTGAAGGTACACTTTCACTACACCCTAGAACGTACACTTTCACTGCACCCTGAAACGTACACTTTCACTACACCCTAGAACGTACACTTTCACTACTCCCTCGAACGTACACTTTCACTACACCCTAGAATGTACACTTTCACTGCACCCTAGAATGTACACTTTCACTGCACCCTGAACGTACACTTTCACTACACCCTAGAACGTGCACTTTCACTACAACCTAGAACGTACTCTTTCACTGCACCCTAGAACGTACACTTTCACTACACCCTAGAACATACACTTTCACTACACCCTAGAATGTACACTTTCACCCCACCTTAGAACGTACACTTTCACTACACCCTAGAACATACACTTTCATTACACCATAGAACGTACACTTTCACTACACCCTAGAACGTACATTTTCACTACACCCTAGAACGTACATTTTCACTACACCCTAAAACGTGCACATTCACTACACCCTAGAACGTACACTCGCACTATACCATAGAACGTACACTTTCACTACACCCTAGAACATGCACTTTTGCTACACGCTAGAACGTCCACTTTCACTATACCCTAGAACGTACACTTTCACTACACCCTAGAACGTACAATTTCACTACACCCTAGAACGTACACTTTCACTACACCTTAGAACGTGCACCTTCACTACACCCTAAATCATGCCCATTCACTACACCCTAGAACGTACACTCGCACTACACCCTAGAACGTACACTTTCACTACACCCTAGAACGTGCACTTTCACTACACCCTAGAACGTCCACATTCACTACACCCTAGAACGTATACTTTCACTACACCATAGATCTTACAATTTCATTACACCCTAGAACGTACACTTTCACTACACCCTAGAACGTACACTTTTACTTCAACCTGAATCGTACAATTTCACTACACCCTAGAATGTACACTTTTACTACAACCTGGAACGTACACTTTCACTACACCCGACAACACACACCCTCACTACACCCTAGAACGTACACTTCCACTGCACCCTCGAACGTGCACTTTCACTACGCCCTAGAACGTGCAATTTCACTACAACCTACAACGTGCACTTTCACTACACCGTAGAACGTGCACTTTCACTACACCCTCGAACGTACACTTTCACTACACCCTCGAACGTACACTTTCACTACACCCTAGAACGTACACTTTCACTACACCTTAGAACGTACACTTTCACTTCACCCATGAAACGTACACTTTCACTACACCCTAGAACGTACACTTTCACTACACCCTTGAAGGTACACTTTCACTACACCCTAGAACGTACACTTTCACTGCACCCTGAAACGTACACTTTCACTACACCCTAGAACGTACACTTTCACTACTCCCTCGAACGTACACTTTCACTACACCCTAGAATGTACACTTTCACTGCACCCTAGAATGTACACTTTCACTGCACCCTGAACGTACACTTTCACTACACCCTAGAACGTGCACTTTCACTACAACCTAGAACGTACTCTTTCACTGCACCCTAGAACGTACACTTTCACTACACCCTAGAACATACACTTTCACTACACCCTAGAATGTACACTTTCACCCCACCTTAGAACGTACACTTTCACTACACCCTAGAACATACACTTTCATTACACCATAGAACGTACACTTTCACTACACCCTAGAACATGCACTTTTACTACACTCTAGAACGTCCACTTTCACTACACCCTAGAACGTACACTTTCACTACACCCTAGAACGTACACTTTCACTACACCCTAGAACGTACACTTTCACTACACCTTAGAACGTACACTCCCACTACACCCTAGAACACACACTTTCACTGCACCCTAGAACGTACACTTTCAATGCACCCTAGAACGTACACTTTCACTACACCCTAAAACGTACACTATCACTACAACCTGGAATGTACATTTTCACTACACCTTAGAACGTACACTTTCACTTCACCCTGGAACGTACACTTTCACTACACCCTAGAACGTACACTTTCACTACACCCTTGAACGTACACTTTCATTACACCCTAGAACGTACACTTTCACTGCACCCTGAAACGTACACTTTCACTACACCCTAGAACGTACACTTTCACTACACCCTCGAACGTACATTTTCACTACACCCTAGAACGTACACTTTCACTGCACCCTGAACGTATACTTTCACTACACCCTGGAACGTACACTTTCACTACAACCTAGAACGTACACTTTCACTACACCCTAGAATGTACACTTTCACCCCACCCTAGAACATACACTTCCACTACACCCTAGAACGTACACTCTCACTACACCCTAGAACGTACACTTTCACTACACCCTAGAACGTACACTTTCACTACACCCTAGAACGTACACTTTCACTACACCCTAGAACGTACATTTTCACTACAACCTAGAACGTGCACCTTCACTACACCCTAAAACATTCACATTCACAACACCCTAGAACGTACACTCGCACTACACCATAGAACGTACACTTTCACTACACCCTAGAACATACACTTTCACTACACCCTCTAAGGTAAACTTTCACTACACCCTGAAACGTACACTTTCACTATATCCTAGAACATGCACTTTCACTACACCATAGAATGTACACTTTCACTACACCCTAGAACGTACACTTTCACTACACCCTGGAACGTACACTTTAACTGCACCCTAGAACGTACAATCCCACTACACCCTAAAACTTACCTCCCACTACACCCTATAACGTACACTTTCACTACACCCTAGAACCTACACTTTCACTACACCCTATAACGTACACTTTCACTACACCCTAGAACGTACACTTTCACTACACCCTGGAACGTACACTTTAACTGCACCCTAGAACGTACAATCCCACTACACCCTAAAACTTACCTGCCACTACACCCTATAACGTACACTTTCATTGCACCCTGGAAGGTACACTTTCACTACACCCTAGAACGTTCACTTTCACTAAACCCTAGAACGTACACTCTCACTACACCCTAGAACGTACACTTTCACTACACCCTAGAACGTACATTTTCACTACACCATAGAACGTACACTTTCATTACACCCTAGAACGTACACTTTCACAACACCCTAGAACGCACACTCTCACTACACCTTAGAACGTACACTCCCACTACACCCTAGAACACACACTTTCACTGCACCCTAGAACATACACTTTCAATACACCCTAGAACGTACACTTTCACTACACCCTAAAACGTACACTATCACTACAACCTGGAATGTACATTTTCACTACACCCTGGAACATACACTTTAACTGCACCCTAGAACGTACACTTTCACTGCACCCTAGAACGTACACTTTCACTACACCCTAAAACGTACACTTTCACTACACCCTAGAACGTACACTTTCACTACACCCTAGAACGTACACTTTCACTACACCTTAGAACGTACACTCCCACTACACCCTAGAACACACACTTTCACTGCACCCTAGAACGTACACTTTCAATGCACCCTAGAACGTACACTTTCACTACACCCTAAAACGTACACTATCACTACAACCTGGAATGTACATTTTCACTACACCTTAGAACGTACACTTTCACTTCACCCTGGAACGTACACTTTCACTACACCCTAGAACGTACACTTTCACTACACCCTTGAACGTACACTTTCATTACACCCTAGAACGTACACTTTCACTGCACCCTGAAACGTACACTTTCACTACACCCTAGAACGTACACTTTCACTACACCCTCGAACGTACATTTTCACTACACCCTAGAACGTACACTTTCACTGCACCCTGAACGTATACTTTCACTACACCCTGGAACGTACACTTTCACTACAACCTAGAACGTACACTTTCACTACACCCTAGAATGTACACTTTCACCCCACCCTAGAACATACACTTTCACTACACCCTAGAACGTACACTCTCACTACACCCTAGAACGTACACTTTCACTACACCCTAGAACGTACACTTTCACTACACCCTAGAACGTACACTTTCACTACACCCTAGAACGTACATTTTCACTACAACCTAGAACGTGCACCTTCACTACACCCTAAAACATTCACATTCACTACACCCTAGAACGTACACTCGCACTACACCATAGAACGTACACTTTCACTACACCCTAGAACATACACTTTCACTACACCCTCTAAGGTAAACTTTCACTACACCCTGAAACGTACACTTTCACTATATCCTAGAACATGCACTTTCACTACACCATAGAATGTACACTTTCACTACACCCTAGAACGTACACTTTCACTACACCCTGGAACGTACACTTTAACTGCACCCTAGAACGTACAATCCCACTACACCCTAAAACTTACCTCCCACTACACCCTATAACGTACACTTTCACAACACCCTAGAACGCACACTCTCACTACACCTTAGAACGTACACTCCCACTACACCCTAGAACGTACACTTTCACTGCACCCTAGAACGTACACTTTCACTACACCCTAAAACGTACACTTTCACTACACCCTAGAACGTACACTTTCACTACACCCTAGAACGTACACTTTCACTACACCTTAGAACGTACACTCCCACTACACCCTAGAACACACACTTTCACTGCACCCTAGAACGTACACTTTCAATGCACCCTAGAACGTACACTTTCACTACACCCTAAAACGTACACTATCACTACAACCTGGAATGTACATTTTCACTACACCTTAGAACGTACACTTTCACTTCACCCTGGAACGTACACTTTCACTACACCCTAGAACGTACACTTTCACTACACCCTTGAACGTACACTTTCATTACACCCTAGAACGTACACTTTCACTGCACCCTGAAACGTACACTTTCACTACACCCTAGAACCTACACTTTCACTACACCCTCGAACGTACATTTTCACTACACCCTAGAACGTACACTTTCACTGCACCCTGAACGTATACTTTCACTACACCCTGGAACGTACACTTTCACTACAACCTAGAACGTACACTTTCACTACACCCTAGAATGTACACTTTCACCCCACCCTAGAACATACACTTTCACTACACCCTAGAACGTACACTCTCACTACACCCTAGAACGTACACTTTCACTACACCCTAGAACGTTCACTTTCACTACACCCTAGAACGTACACTTTCACTACACCCTAGAACGTACATTTTCACTACAACCTAGAACGTGCACCTTCACTACACCCTAAAACATTCACATTCACTACACCCTAGAACGTACACTCGCACTACACCATAGAACGTACACTTTCACTACACCCTAGAACATACACTTTCACTACACCCTCTAAGGTAAACTTTCACTACACCCTGAAACGTACACTTTCACTATATCCTAGAACATGCACTTTCACTACACCATAGAATGTACACTTTCACTACACCCTAGAACGTACACTTTCACTACACCCTGGAACGTACACTTTAACTGCACCCTAGAACGTACAATCCCACTACACCCTAAAACTTACCTCCCACTACACCCTATAACGTACACTTTCACTACACCCTAGAACCTACACTTTCACTACACCCTATAACGTACACTTTCACTACACCCTAGAACGTACACTTTCACTACACCCTGGAACGTACACTTTAACTGCACCCTAGAACGTACAATCCCACTACACCCTAAAACTTACCTGCCACTACACCCTATAACGTACCCTTTCATTGCACCCTGGAAGGTACACTTTCACTACACCCTAGAACGTTCACTTTCACTAAACCCTAGAACGTACACTCTCACTACACCCTAGAACGTACACTTTCACTACACCCTAGAACGTACATTTTCACTACACCATAGAACGTACACTTTCATTACACCCTAGAACGTACACTTTCACAACACCCTAGAACGCACACTCTCACTACACCTTAGAACGTACACTCCCACTACACCCTAGAACACACACTTTCACTGCACCCTAGAACATACACTTTCAATACACCCTAGAACGTACACTTTCACTACACCCTAAAACGTACACTATCACTACAACCTGGAATGTACATTTTCACTACACCCTGGAACATACACTTTAACTGCACCCTAGAACGTACACTTTCACTGCACCCTAGAACGTACACTTTCACTACACCCTAAAACGTACACTATCACTACAACCTGGAACATACACTTTCACGACACCCTGGAACGTACACTTTTACTGCACCCTAGAACGTACATTTTCACTACAACCTAGAACGTGCACCTTCACTACACCCTAAAACATTCACATTCACTACACCCTAGAACGTACACTCGCACTACACCATAGAACGTACACTTTCACTACACCCTAGAACATACACTTTCACTACACCCTCTAAGGTAAACTTTCACTACACCCTGAAACGTACACTTTCACTATATCCTAGAACATGCACTTTCACTACACCATAGAATGTACACTTTCACTACACCCTAGAACGTACACTTTCACTACACCCTGGAACGTACACTTTAACTGCACCCTAGAACGTACAATCCCACTACACCCTAAAACTTACCTCCCACTACACCCTATAACGTACACTTTCACTACACCCTAGAACCTACACTTTCACTACACCCTATAACGTACACTTTCACTACACCCTAGAACGTACACTTTCACTACACCCTGGAACGTACACTTTAACTGCACCCTAGAACGTACAATCCCACTACACCCTAAAACTTACCTGCCACTACACCCTATAACGTACACTTTCATTGCACCCTGGAAGGTACACTTTCACTACACCCTAGAACGTTCACTTTCACTAAACCCTAGAACGTACACTCTCACTACACCCTAGAACGTACACTTTCACTACACCCTAGAACGTACATTTTCACTACACCATAGAACGTACACTTTCATTACACCCTAGAACGTACACTTTCACAACACCCTAGAACGCACACTCTCACTACACCTTAGAACGTACACTCCCACTACACCCTAGAACACACACTTTCACTGCACCCTAGAACATACACTTTCAATACACCCTAGAACGTACACTTTCACTACACCCTAAAACGTACACTATCACTACAACCTGGAATGTACATTTTCACTACACCCTGGAACATACACTTTAACTGCACCCTAGAACGTACACTTTCACTGCACCCTAGAACGTACACTTTCACTACACCCTAAAACGTACACTATCACTACAACCTGGAACATACACTTTCACGACACCCTGGAACGTACACTTTTACTGCACCCTAGAACGTACACTTTCACTACACCCTAGAACATACACTTTCTCTACACCCTAGAACGTACACTTTCACTCCACCCTAGAACATACACTTTCACTACACCCTAGAACGTACACTCTCACTACACCCTAGAACGTACACTTTCACTACACACTAGAACGTACACTTTCACTACACCCTAGAGCGTACACTTTCACTACACCCTAGAACGTACATTTTCACTACACCCTAGAACGTACATTTTCACTACACCCTAAAACGTGCACATTCACTACACCCTAGAACGTACACTCGCACTATACCATAGAACGTACACTTTCACTACACCCTAGAACATGCACTTTTACTACACGCTAGAACGTCCACTTTCACAACACCCTAGAACGTACAATTTCACTACACCCTAGAACGTACACTTTCACTACACCCTAGAACGTACACTTTCACTACACCTTAGAACGTGCACCTTCACTACACCCTAAATCATGCCCATTCACTACACCCTAGAACGTACACTCGCACTACACCCTAGAACGTACACTTTCACTACACCCTAGAACGTATACTTTCACTACACCATAGATCTTACAATTTCATTACACCCTAGAACGTACTTTCACTACACCCTAGAACGTACACTTTTACTTCAACCTGAATCGTACAATTTCACTACACCCTAGAATGTACACTTTTACTACAACCTGGAACGTACACTTTCACTACACTCTGGAACGTACACTTTCACTACACCCGACAACACACACCCTCACTACACCCTAGAACGTACACTTCCAATGCACCCTCGAACGTGCACTTTCACTATGCCCTAGAACGTACACTTTCACTACACCCTAGAACGTACACTTTCACTACATCCTAGAAAGTACACTTTCACTACACCCTGGAATGTACACTTTCACTACACCATAGAACGTACACTTTCACTACACCCTAGAACGTGCAATTTCACTACAACCTACAACGTGCACTTTCACTACACCGTAGAACGTGCACTTTCACTACACCCTCGAACGTACACTTTCTCTACACCCTCGAACGTACACTTTCACTACACCCTAGAACGTACACTTTCACTACACCTTAGAACGTACACTTTCACTTCACCCATGGAACGTACACTTTCACTACACCCTAGAACGTACACTTTCACTACACCCTTGAACGTACACTTCCACTACACCCTAGAACGTACACTTTCACTGCACCCTGAAACGTACACTTTCACTACACCCTAGAACGTACACTTTCACTACACCCTCGAACGTACACTTTCACTACACCCTAGAATGTACACTTTCACTGCACCCTAGAATGTACACTTTCACTGCACCCTGAACGTACACTTTCACTACACCCTAGAACGTGCACTTTCACTACAACCTAGAACGTACACTTTCACTGCACCCTAGAACGTACACTTTCACTACACCCTAGAACATACACTTTCACTACACCCTAGAATGTACACTTTCACCCCACCCTAGAACATACACTTTCTCTACACCCTAGAACATACACTTTAATTACACCATAGAACGTACACTTTCACTACACCCTAGAACATGCACTTTTACTACACCCTAGAACGTCCACTTTCACTACACCCTAGAACGTACATTTTCACTACACCCTGGAACATACACTTTAACTGCACCCTAGAACGTACACTTTCACTGCACCCTAGAACGTACACTTTCACTACACCCTAAAACGTACACTATCACTACAACCTGGAACATACACTTTCACGACACCCTGGAACGTACACTTTTACTGCACCCTAGAACGTACACTTTCACTACACCCTAGAACATACACTTTCTCTACACCCTAGAACGTACACTTTCACTCCACCCTAGAACATACACTTTCACTACACCCTAGAACGTACACTCTCACTACACCCTAGAACGTACACTTTCACTACACACTAGAACGTACACTTTCACTACACCCTAGAGCGTACACTTTCACTACACCCTAGAACGTACATTTTCACTACACCCTAGAACGTACATTTTCACTACACCCTAAAACGTGCACATTCACTACACCCTAGAACGTACACTCGCACTATACCATAGAACGTACACTTTCACTACA
Organism: Saccoglossus kowalevskii; assembly: GCF_978046115.1. Taxonomy (NCBI): domain Eukaryota; kingdom Metazoa; phylum Hemichordata; class Enteropneusta; family Harrimaniidae; genus Saccoglossus; species Saccoglossus kowalevskii. Next base: position 35,406,196 of record NC_140654.1, read on the forward strand.
CCCTAGAACATGCACTTTTACTACACGCTAGAACGTCCACTTTCACAACACCCTAGAACGTACAATTTCACTACACCCTAGAACGTACACTTTCACTACACCCTAGAACGTACACTTTCACTACACCTTAGAACGTGCACCTTCACTACACCCTAAATCATGCCCATTCACTACACCCTAGAACGTACACTCGCACTACACCCTAGAACGTACACTTTCACTACACCCTAGAACGTATACTTTCACTACACCATAGATCTTACAATTTCATTACACCCTAGAACGTACTTTCACTACACCCTAGAACGTACACTTTTACTTCAACCTGAATCGTACAATTTCACTACACCCTAGAATGTACACTTTTACTACAACCTGGAACGTACACTTTCACTACACTCTGGAACGTACACTTTCACTACACCCGACAACACACACCCTCACTACACCCTAGAACGTACACTTCCAATGCACCCTCGAACGTGCACTTTCACTATGCCCTAGAACGTACACTTTCACTACACCCTAGAACGTACACTTTCACTACATCCTAGAAAGTACACTTTCACTACACCCTGGAATGTACACTTTCACTACACCATAGAACGTACACTTTCACTACACCCTAGAACGTGCAATTTCACTACAACCTACAACGTGCACTTTCACTACACCGTAGAACGTGCACTTTCACTACACCCTCGAACGTACACTTTCTCTACACCCTCGAACGTACACTTTCACTACACCCTAGAACGTACACTTTCACTACACCTTAGAACGTACACTTTCACTTCACCCATGGAACGTACACTTTCACTACACCCTAGAACGTACACTTTCACTACACCCTTGAACGTACACTTCCACTACACCCTAGAACGTACACTTTCACTGCACCCTGAAACGTACACTTTCACTACACCCTAGAACGTACACTTTCACTACACCCTCGAACGTACACTTTCACTACACCCTAGAATGTACACTTTCACTGCACCCTAGAATGTACACTTTCACTGCACCCTGAACGTACACTTTCACTACACCCTAGAACGTGCACTTTCACTACAACCTAGAACGTACACTTTCACTGCACCCTAGAACGTACACTTTCACTACACCCTAGAACATACACTTTCACTACACCCTAGAATGTACACTTTCACCCCACCCTAGAACATACACTTTCTCTACACCCTAGAACATACACTTTCATTACACCATAGAACGTACACTTTCATTACACCCTAGAACATGCACTTTTACTACACCCTAGAACGTCCACTTTCACTACACCCTAGAACGTACACTTTCACTACACCCTAGAACGTACACTTTCACTACACCCTAGAACGTACACTTTCACTATACCTTAGAACGTGCACCTTCACTACACCCTATAACATACACTTTCACTACACCCTAGAACGTACACTTTCACTGCACCCTAGAAGGTACTCTTCCACTGCACCCTAGAACGTACACTTTCACTACACCCTAGAACGTACACTTTCACTACACCCTAGAACTTACACTTTCACTACACCCTAGAATGTACACTTTCACTACACCGTAGAACGTGCACCTTCACTACACCCTAAATCATGCCCATTCACTACACCCTAGAACGTACACTCGCACTACACCCTAGAACGTGCACTTTCACTACACCCTAGAACGTATACTTTCACTACACCATAGATCTTACAATTTCATTACACCCAATAACGTACACTTTCACTACACCCTAGAACGTACACTTTTACTTCAACCTGAATCGTACAATTTCACTACACCCTAGAATGTACACTTTTACTACAACCTGGAACGTACACTTTCACTACAGCATGGAACCTACACTTTCACTACACCCGAGAACACACACCCTCACTACACCCTAGAACGTACACTTCCACTGCACCCTCGAACGTGCACTTTCACTACGCCCTAGAACGTACACTTTCACTACACCCTAGAACGTACACTTTCACTACATCCTAGAACGTACACTTTCACTACACCCTGGAATGTACACTTTCACTACACCATAGAACGTACACTTTCACTACACCCTAGAACGGGCACTTTCACTACAACCTAGAACGTGCACTTTCACTACACCGTAGAACGTGCACTTTCACTGCACCCTGAAACGTACACTTTCACTACACCCTAGAACGTACACTTTCACTACACCCTCGAACGTACACTTTCACTACACACTAGAACGTACACTTTCACTGCACTCTGGAACGTACACTTTCACTACACCCTAGAACGTGCACTTTCACTACAACCTAGAACGTACACTTTCACTGCACCCTAGAAAGTACACTTTCACTGCACCCTAGAACGTACACTTTCACTACACCCTCGAACATACACTTTCACTACACCCTAGAACGTACACTTTCACTGCACCCTAGAACATACACTTTCACTACACTCTTGAACGTACACTTTCACTACACCCTGGAATGTACACTTTCACTGCACCCTAGAACGTACACTTTCACTGCACCCTAGAACGTACACTTTCACTACACCCTATAACGTACACTTTCACTACACCCTAGAACGTACACTTTCACTACACCCTGGAACGTACACTTTCACTACACCTTAGAACGTACACTTTCACTTCACCCTGGAATGTACACTTTCACTACACCCTAGAACGTACACTTTCACTACACCCTTGAACGTACACTTTCACTACACCCTAGAACGTACACTTTCACTGCACCCTGAAACGTACTTTCACTACACCCTAGAACGTACACTTTCACTACACCCTCGAACGTACATTTTCACTACACCCTAGAACATACACTTTCACTGCACCCTGAACGTACACTTTCACTACACCCTAGAACGTGCACTTTCACTACAACCTAGAACGTACACTTTCACTACACCCTAGAACGTATACTTTCACTACACCATAGATCTTACAATTTCATTACACCCAATAACGTACACTTTCACTACACCCTAGAACGTACACTTTTACTTCAACCTGAAACGTACAATTTCACTACACCCTAGAATGTACACTTTTACTACAACCTGGAACGTACACTTTCACTACAGCATGGAACCTACACTTTCACTACACCCGAGAACACACACCCTCGAACGTACACTTCCACTGCACCCTCAAACGTGCACTTTCACTACGCCCTAGAACGTACACTTTCACTACACCCTAGAACGTACACTTTCACTACATCCTAGAACGTACACTTTCACTACACCCTGGAATGTACACTTTCACTACACCATAGAACGTACACTTTCACTACACCCTAGAACGGGCACTTTCACTACAACCTAGAACGTGCACTTTCACTACACCGTAGAACGTGCACTTTCACTGCACCCTGAAACGTACACTTTCACTACACCCTAGAACGTACACTTTCACTACACCCTCGAACGTACACTTTCACTGCACCCTAGAAAGTACACTTTCACTGCACCCTAGAACGTACACTTTCACTACACCCTCGAACATACACTTTCACTACACCCTAGAACGTACACTTTCACTGCACCCTAGAACGTACACTTTCACTACACTCTTGAACGTACACTTTCACTACACCCTGGAATGTACACTTTCACTGCACCCTAGAACGTACACTTTCACTGCACCCTAGAACGTACACTTTCACTACACCCTATAACGTACACTTTCACTTCACCCTGGAATGTACACTTTCACTACACCCTAGAACGTACACTTTCACTACACCCTTGAACGTACACTTCCACTACACCCTAGAACGTACACTTTCACTGCACCCTGAAACGTACTTTCACTACACCCTAGAACGTACACTTTCACTACACCCTCGAAAGTACATTTTCACTACACCCTAGAACGTACACTTTCACTGCACCCTGAACGTACACTTTCACTACACCCTAGAACGTGCACTTTCACTACAATCTAGAACGTACACTTTCACTACACCCTAGAATGTACACTTTCACCCCACCCTAGAACATACACTTTCACTACACCCTAGAACGTACACTCTCACTACACCCTAGAACGTACACTTTCACTACACCCTAGAACGTACACTTTCACTACACCCTAGAACGTACACTTTCACTACACCCTAGAACGTACATTTTCACTACACCCTAGAACGTGCACCTTCACTACACCCTAAAACGTGCACATTCACTACACCCTAGAACGTACACTCGCACTACACCATAGAACGTACACTTTCACTACACCCTAGAACATACACTTTCACTACACCCTCTAAGGTAAACTTTCACTACACCCTGAAACGTACACTTTCACTATATCCTAGAACATGCACTTTCACTACACCATAGAATGTACACTTTCACTTCACACTAGAACGTACACTTTCACTACACCCTGGAACGTACACTTTAACTGCACCCTAGAACGTACAATCCCACTACACCCTAAAACTTACCTCCCACTACACCCTAGAACGTACATTTTCACTAAACCCTAAAACGTGCACATTCACTACACCCTAGAAGGTACACTCGCACTACACCCTAGAACGTGCACTTTCACTACACCCTAGAACGTATACTTTCACTACACCATAGATCTTACAATTTCATTACACCCAATAACGTACACTTTCACTACACACTAGAACGTACACTTTTACTTCAACCTGAATCGTACAATTTCACTACACCCTAGAATGTACACTTTTACTACAACCTGGAACCTACACTTTCACTACAGCATGGAACCTACACTTTCACTACACCCGAGAACACACACCCTCACTACACCCTAGAACGTACACTTCCACTGCACCCTCGAACGTGCACTTTCACTACGCCCTAGAACGTACACTTTCACTACACCCTAGAACGTACACTTTCACTACATCCTAGAACGTACACTTTCACTACACCCTGGAATGTACACTTTCACTACACCATAGAACGTACACTTTCACTACACCGTAGAACGTGCACTTTCACTGCACCCTGAAACGTACACTTTCACTACACCCTAGAACGTACACTTTCACTACACCCTCAAACGTACACTTTCACTACACACTAGAACGTACACTTTCACTGCACTCTGGAACGTACACTTTCACTACACCCTAGAACGTGCACTTTCACTACAACCTAGAACGTACACTTTCACTGCACCCTAGAAAGTACACTTTCACTGCACCCTAGAACGTACACTTTCACTACACCCTAGAATGTACACTTTCACCCCACCCTAGAACATACACTTTCACTACACCCTAGAACGTACACTCTCACTACACCCTAGAACGTACACTTTCACTACACCCTAGAACGTACACTTTCACTACACCCTAGAACGTACACTTTCACTACACCCTAGAACGTACATTTTCACTACACCCTAGAACGTGCACCTTCACTACACCCTAAAACGTGCACATTCACTACACCCAAGAACATACACTCGCACTACACCATAGAACGTACACTTTCACTACACCCTAGAACATACACTTTCACTACACCCTCTAAGGTAAACTTTCACTACACCCTGAAACGTACACTTTCACTATATCCTAGAACATGCACTTTCACTACACCATAGAATGTACACTTTCACTACACACTAGAACGTACACTTTCACTACACCCTGGAACGTACACTTTAACTGCACCCTAGAACGTACAATCCCACTACACCCTAAAACTTACCTCCCACTACACCCTAGAACGTACATTTTCACTACACCCTAAAACGTGCACATTCACTACACCCTAGAACGTACACTCGCACTACACCCTAGAACGTGCACTTTCACTACACCCTAGAACGTATACTTTCACTACACCATAGATCTTACAATTTCATTACACCCAATAATGTACACTTTCACTACACACTAGAACGTACACTTTTACTTCAACCTGAATCGTACAATTTCACTACACCCTAGAATGTACACTTTTACTACAACCTGGAACGTACACTTTCACTACAGCATGGAACCTACACTTTCACTACACCCGAGAACACACACCCTCACTACACCCTAGAACGTACACTTCCACTGCACCCTCGAACGTGCACTTTCACTACGCCCTAGAACGTACACTTTCACTACACCCTAGAACGTACACTTTCACTACATCCTAGAACGTACACTTTCACTACACCCTGGAATGTACACTTTCACTACACCATAGAACGTACACTTTCACTACACCGTAGAACGTGCACTTTCACTGCACCCTGAAACGTACACTTTCACTACACCCTAGAACGTACACTTTCACTACACCCTAAAACGTACACTTTCACTACACACTAGAACGTACACTTTCACTGCACTCTGGAACGTACACTTTCACTACACCCTAGAACGTGCACTTTCACTACAACCTACAACGTACACTTTCACTGCACCCTAGAAAGTACACTTTCACTGCACCCTAGAACGTACACTTTCACTACACCCTCGAACATACACTTTCACTACACCCTAGAACGTACACTTTCACTGCACCCTAGAACGTACACTTTCACTACACTCTTGAACGTACACTTTCACTACACCCTGGAATGTACACTTTCACTGCACCCTAGAACGTACACTTTCACTGCACCCTAGAACGTACACTTTCACTACACCCTATAACGTACACTTTCACTACACCCTAGAACGTACACTTTCACTACACCTTAGAACGTACACTTTCACTTCACCCTGGAATGTACACTTTCACTACACCCTAGAGCGTACACTTTCACTACACCCTTGAACGTACACTTTCACTACACCCTAGAACGTACACTTTCACTGCACCCTGAAACGTACTTTCACTACACCCTAGAACGTACACTTTCACTACACCCTCGAACGTACATTTTCACTACACCCTAGAACGTACACTTTCACTGCACCCTGAACGTACACTTTCACTACACCCTAGAACGTGCACTTTCACTACAACCTAGAACGTACACTTTCACTACACCCTAGAACGTATACTTTCACTACACCATAGATCTTACAATTTCATTACACCCAATAACGTACACTTTCACTACACCCTAGAACGTACACTTTTACTTCAACCTGAATCGTACAATTTCACTACACCCTAGAATGTACACTTTTACTACAACCTGGAACGTACACTTTCACTACAGCATGGAACCTACACTTTCACTACACCCGAGAACACACACCCTCACTACACCCTAGAACGTACACTTCCACTGCACCCTCGAACGTGCACTTTCACTACGCCCTAGAACGTACACTTTCACTACACCCTAGAACGTACACTTTCACTACATCCTAAAACGTACACTTTCACTACACCCTGGAATGTACACTTTCACTACACCATAGAACGTTCACTTTCACTACACCCTAGAACGGGCACTTTCACTACAACCTAGAACGTGCACTTTCACTACACCGTAGAACGTGCACTTTCACTGCACCCTGAAACGTACACTTTCACTACACCCTAGAACGTACACTTTCACTACACCCTCGAACGTACACTTTCACTACACACTAGAATGTACACTTTCACTGCACTCTGGAACGTACACTTTCACTACACCCTAGAACGTGCACTTTCACTACAACCTAGAACGTACACTTTCACTGCACCCTAGAAAGTACACTTTCACTGCACCCTAGAACGTACACTTTCACTACACCCTCGAACATACACTTTCACTACACCCTAGCACGTACACTTTCACTGCACCCTAGAACGTACACTTTCACTACACTCTTGAACGTACACTTTCACTACACCCTGGAATGTACACTTTCACTGCACCCTAGAACGTACACTTTCACTGCACCCTAGAACGTACACTTTCACTACACCCTATAACGTACACTTTCACTACACCCTAGAACGTACACTTTCACTACACCCTGGAACGTACACTTTCACTACACCTTAGAACGTACACTTTCACTTCACCCTGGAATGTACACTTTCACTACACCCTAGAAAGTACACTTTCACTACACCCTTGAACGTACACTTCCACTACACCCTAGAACGTACACTTTCACTGCACCCTGAAACGTACTTTCACTACACCCTAGAACGTACACTTTCACTGCACCCTGAACGTACACTTTCACTACACCCTAGAACGTGCACTTTCACTACAACCTAGAACGTACTCTTTCACTACACCCTAGAATGTACACTTTCACCCCACCCTAGAACATACACTTTCACTACACCCTAGAACGTACACTCTCACTACACCCTAGAACGTACACTTTCACTACACCCTAGAACGTACACTTTCACTACACCCTAGAACGTACACTTTCACTACACCCTAGAACGTACATTTTCACTACACCCTAGAACGTGCACCTTCACTACACCCTAAAACGTGCACATTCACTACACCCTAGAACGTACACTCGCACTACACCATAGAACGTACACTTTCACTACACCCTAGAACATACACTTTCACTACACCCTCTAAGGTAAACTTTCACTACACCCTGAAACGTACACTTTCACTATATCCTAGAACATGCACTTTCACTACACCATAGACTGTACACTTTCACTACACCCTAGAACGTACACTTTCACTACACCCTGGAACGTACACTTTAACTGCACCCTAGAACGTACAATCCCACTACACCCTAAAATTTACCTCCCACTACACCCTAGAACGTACATTTTCACTACACCCTAAAACGTGCACATTCACTACACCCTAGAACGTACACTCGCACTACACCATAGAACGTACACTTTCACTACACCCTAGAACGTGCACTTTCACTACAACCTAGAACGTACACTTTCACTGCACCCTAGAACGTACACTTTCACTACACCCTAGAACATACACTTTCACTACACCCTAGAACGTACATTTTCACTACACCCTAGAACGTGCACCTTCACTACACCCTAAAACGTGCACATTCACTACACCCTAGAACGTACACTCGCACTACACCATAGAACGTACACTTTCACTACACCCTAGAACATGCACTTTTACTACACCCTAGAACGTCCACTTTCACTACACCCTAGAACGTACACTTTCACTACACCCTAGAACGTACACTTTCACTACACCCTAGATCGTACACTTTCACTACACCTTAGAACGTGCACCTTCACTACACCCTATAACGTACACTTTCACTACACCCTAGAACGTACACTTTCACTGCACCCTAGAAGGTACTCTTTCACTGCACCCTAGAACGTACACTTTCACTACACCCTAGAACATACACTTTCACTACACCCTAGAATGTACACTTTCACCCCACCCTAGAACATACACTTTCACTACACCCTAGAACGTACACTTTCACTACACCCTAGAATGTACACTTTCACCCCACCCTAGAACGTACACTTTCACTACACCCTAGAACTTACACTTTCACTACACCCCAGAATGTACACTTTCACTACACCTTAGAACGTGCACCTTCACTACACCCTAAATCATGCCCATTCACTACACCCTAGAACGTACACTCGCACTACACCCTAGAACGTACACTTTCACTACACCCTAGAACGTGCACTTTCACTACACCCTAGAACGTATACTTTCACTACACCATATATCTTACAATTTCATTACACCCAATAACGTACACTTTCACTACACCCTAGAACGTACACTTTCACTACACCCTCGAACGTACATTTTCACTACACCCTAGAACGTACACTTTCACTGCACCCTGAACGTACACTTTCACTACACCCTAGAACGTGCACTTTCACTACAACCTAGAACGTACACTTTCACTACACCCTAGAATGTACACTTTCACCCCACCCTAGAACATACACTTTCACTACACCCTAGAACGTACACTTTCACTACACCATAGAACGTACACTTTCACTACACCCTAGAACATACACTTTCACTACACCCTAGAATGTACACTTTTACTACAACCTGGAACGTACACTTTCACTACAGCATGGAACCTACACTTTCACTACACCCGAGAACACACACCCTCACTACACCCTAGAACGTACACTTCCACTGCACCCTCGAACGTGCACTTTAACTACGCCCTAGAACGTACACTTTCACTACACCCTAGAACGTACACTTTCACTACATCCTAGAACGTACACTTTCACTACACCCTGGAATGTACACTTTCACTACACCATAGAACGTTCACTTTCACTACACCCTAGAACGGGCACTTTCACTACAACCTAGAACGTGCACTTTCACTACACCGTAGAACGTGCACTTTCACTGCACCCTGAAACGTACACTTTCACTACACCCTAGAACGTACACTTTCACTACACCCTCGAACGTACACTTTCACTACACACTAGAACGTACACTTTCACTGCACTCTGGAACGTACACTTTCACTACACCCTAGAACGTCCACTTTCACTACAACCTAGAACGTACACTTTCACTGCACCCTAGAAAGTACACTTTCACTGCACCCTAGAACGTACACTTTCACTACACCCTCGAACATACACTTTCACTACACCCTAGAACGTACACTTTCACTGCACGCTAGAACGTACACTTTCACTACACTCTTGAACGTACACTTTCACTACACCCTGGAATGTACACTTTCACTGCACCCTAGAACGTACACTTTCACTGCACCCTAGAACGTACACTTTCACTACACCCTATAACGTACACTTTCACTACACCCTAGAACGTACACTTTCACTACACCCTGGAACGTACACTTTCACTACACCTTAGAACGTACACTTTCACTTCACCCTGGAATGTACACTTTCACTACACCCTAGAACGTACACTTTCACTACACCCTTGAACGTACACTTCCACTACACCCTAGAACGTACACTTTCACTGCACCCTGAAACGTACTTTCACTACACCCTAGAACGTACACTTTCACTACACCCTCGAACGTACATTTTCACTACACCCTAGAACGTACACTTTCACTGCACCCTGAACGTACACTTTCACTACACCCTAGAACGTGCACTTTCACTACAACCTAGAACATACTCTTTCACTACACCCTAGAATGTACACTTTCACCCCACCCTAGAACATACACTTTCACTACACCCTAGAACGTACACTCTCACTACACCCTAGAACGTACACTTTCACTACACCCTAGAACGTACACTTTCACTACACCCTAGAACGTACACTTTCACTACACCCTAGAACGTACATTTTCACTACACCCTAGAACGTGCACCTTCACTACACCCTAAAACGTGCACATTCACTACACCCTAGAACGTACACTCGCACTACACCATAGAACGTACACTTTCACTACACCCTAGAACATACACTTTCACTACACCCTCTAAGGTAAACTTTCACTACACCCTGAAACGTACACTTTCACTATATCCTAGAACATGCACTTTCACTACACCATAGAATGTACACTTTCACTACACCCTAGAACGTACACTTTCACTACACCCTGGAACGTACACTTTAACTGCACCCTAGAACGTACAATCCCACTACACCCTAAAACTTACCTCCCACTACACCCTAGAACGTACATTTTCACTACACCCTAAAACGTGCACATTCACTACACCCTAGAACGTACACTCGCACTACACCATAGAACGTACACTTTCACTACACCCTAGAACGTACACTTTCACTACACCCTAGAACATACACTTTCACTACACCCTAGAATGTACACTTTCACCCCACCCTAGAACATACACTTTCACTACACCCTAGAACATACACTTTCATTACACCATAGAACGTACACTTTCACTACACCCTAGAACATGCACTTTTACTACACCCTAGAACGTCCACTTTCACTACACCCTAGAACGTACACTTTCACCCCACCCTAGAACATACACTTTCACTACACCCTAGAACGTACACTCTCACTACACCCTAGAACGTACACTTTCACTACACCCTAGAATGTACACTTTCACCCCACCCTAGAACGTACACTTTCACTACACCCTAGAACTTACACTTTCACTACACCCCAGAATGTACACTTTCACTACACCTTAGAACGTGCACCTTCACTACACCCTAAATCATGCCCATTCACTACACCCTAGAACGTACACTCGCACTACACCCTAGAACGTACACTTTCACTACACCCTAGAACGTGCACTTTCACTACACCCTAGAACGTATACTTTCACTACACCATAGATCTTACAATTTCATTACACCCAATAACGTACACTTTCACTACACCCTAGAACGTACACTTTCACTACACCCTCGAACGTACACTTTCACTACACACTAGAACGTACACTTTCACTGCACTCTGGAACGTACACTTTCACTACTCCCTAGAACGTGCACTTTCACTACAACCTAGAACGTACACTTTCACTGCACCCTAGAAAGTACACTTTCACTGCACCCTAGAACGTACACTTTCACTACACCCTCGAACATACACTTTCACTACACCCTAGAACGTACACTTTCACTGCACCCTAGAACGTACACTTTCACTACACTCTTGAACGTACACTTTCACTACACCCTGGAATGTACACTTTCACTGCACCCTAGAACGTACACTTTCACTGCACCCTAGAACGTACACTTTCACTACACCCTATAACGTACACTTTCACTACACCCTAGAACGTACACTTTCACTACACCCTGGAACGTACACTTTCACTACACCTTAGAACGTACACTTTCACTTCACCCTGGAATGTACACTTTCACTACACCCTAGAACGTACACTTTCACTACACCCTTGAACGTACACTTCCACTACACCCTAGAACGTACACTTTCACTGCACCCTGAAACGTACTTTCACTACACCCTGAACGTACACTTTCACTACACCCTAGAACGTGCACTTTCACTACAACCTAGAACATACTCTTTCACTACACCCTAGAATGTACACTTTCACCCCACCCTAGAACATACACTTTCACTACACCCTAGAACGTACACTCTCACTACACCCTAGAACGTACACTTTCACTACACCCTAGAACGTACACTTTCACTACACCCTAGAACGTACACTTTCACTACACCCTAGAACGTACATTTTCACTACACCCTAGAACGTGCACCTTCACTACACCCTAAAACGTGCACATTCACTACACCCTAGAACGTACACTCGCACTACACCATAGAACGTACACTTTCACTACACCCTAGAACATACACTTTCACTACACCCTCTAAGGTAAACTTTCACTACACCCTGAAACGTACACTTTCACTATATCCTAGAACATGCACTTTCACTACACCATAGAATGTACACTTTCACTACACCCTAGAACGTACACTTTCACTACACCCTGGAACGTACACTTTAACTGCACCCTAGAACGTACAATCCCACTACACCCTAAAACTTACCTCCCACTACACCCTAGAACGTATATTTTCACTACACCCTAAAACGTGCATATTCACTACACCCTAGAACGTACACTCGCACTACACCATAGAACGTACACTTTCACTACACCCTAGAACGTGCACTTTCACTACAACCTAGAACGTACACTTTCACTGCACCCTAGAACGTACACTTTCACTACACCCTAGAACATACACTTTCACTACACCCTAGAATGTACACTTTCACCCCACCCTAGAACATACACTTTCACTACACACTAGAACATACACTTTCATTACACCATAGAACGTACACTTTCACTACACCCTAGAACATGCACTTTTACTACACCCTAGAACGTCCACTTTCACTACACCCTAGAACGTACACTTTCACTACACCCTAGAACGTACACTTTCACTACACCCTAGAACGTACACTTTCACTACACCTTAGAACGTGCACCTTCACTACACCCTATAACGTACACTTTCACTACACCCTAGAACGTACACTTTCACTGCACCCTAGAAGGTACTCTTTCACTGCACCCTAGAACGTACACTTTCACTACACCCTAGAACATACACTTTCACTACACCCTAGAATGTACACTTTCACCCCACCCTAGAACATACACTTTCACTACACCCTAGAACGTACACTTTCGCTACACCCTAGAATGTACACTTTCACCCCACCCTAGAACGTACACTTTCACTACACCCTAGAACTTACACTTTCACTACACCCCAGAATGTACACTTTCACTACACCTTAGAACGTGCACCTTCACTACACCCTAAATCATGCCCATTCACTACACCCTAGAACGTACACTCGCACTACACCCTAGAACGTACACTTTCACTACACCCTAGAACGTGCACTTTCACTACACCCTAGAACGTATACTTTCACTACACCATAGATCTTACAATTTCATTACACCCAATTACGTACACTTTCACTACACCCTAGAACGTACACTTTTACTTCAACCTGAATCGTACAATTTCACTACACCCTAGAATGTACACTTTTACTACAACCTGGAACGTACACTTTCACTACTGCCTGGAACCTACACTTTCACTACACCCGAGAACACACACCCTCACTACACCCTAGAACGTACACTTCCACTGCACCCTCGAACGTGCACTTTCACTACACCCTAGAACGTACACTTTCACTACATCCTAGAACGTAAACTTTCACTACACCCTGGAATGTACACTTTCACTACACCATAGAACGTACACTTTCACTACACCCTAGAACGGGCACTTTCACTACAACCTAGAACGTGCACTTTCACTACACCGTAGAACGTGCACTTTCACTGCACCCTAGAAGGTACTCTTTCACTGCACCCTAGAACGTACACTTTCACTACACCCTAGAACGTACACTTTCACTACACCCTCGAACGTACACTTTCACTACACACTAGAACGTACACTTTCACTGCACTCTGGAACGTACACTTTCACTACACCCTAGAACGTGCACTTTCACTACAACCTAGAACGTACACTTTCACTGCACCCTAGAAAGTACACTTTCACTGCACCCTAGAACGTACACTTTCACTACACCCTCGAACATACACTTTCACTACACCCTAGAACGTACACTTTCACTGCACCCTAGAACGTACACTTTCACTACACTCTTGAACGTACACTTTCACTACACCCTGGAATGTACACTTTCACTGCACCCTAGAACGTACACTTTCACTGCACCCTAGAACGTACACTTTCACTACACCCAATAACGTACACTTTCACTACACCCTAGAACGTACAATTTCACTACACCCTGGAACGTACACTTTCACTACACCTTAGAACGTACACTTTAACTTCACCCTGGAATGTACACTTTCACTACACCCTAGAACGTACACTTTCACTACACCCTTGAACGTACACTTTCACTACACCCTAGAACGTACACTTTCACTGCACCCTGAAACGTACTTTCACTCCACCCTAGAACGTACACTTTCACTACACCCTCGAACGTACATTTTCACTACACCCTAGAACGTACACTTTCACTGCACCCTGAACGTACACTTTCACTACACCCTAGAACGTGCACTTTCACTACAACCTAGAACGTACACTTTCACTACACCCTAGAATGTACACTTTCACCCCATCCTAGAACATACACTTTCACTACACCCTAGAACGTACACTCTCACTACACCCTAGAACGTACACTTTCACTACACCCTAGAACGTACACTTTCACTACACCCTAGAACGTACACTTTTACTTCAACCTGAATCGTACAATTTCACTACACCCTAGAATGTACACTTTTACTACAACCTGGAACGTACACTTTCACTACTGCCTGGAACCTACACTTTCACTACACCCGAGAACACACACCCTCACTACACCCTAGAACGTACACTTCCACTGCACCCTCGAACGTGCACTTTCACTACGCCCTAGAACGTACACTTTCACTACACCCTAGAACGTACACTTTCACTACATCCTAGAACGTAAACTTTCACTACACCCTGGAATGTACACTTTCACTACACCATAGAACGTACACTTTCACTACACCCTAGAACGGGCACTTTCACTACAACCTAGAACGTGCACTTTCACTACACCGTAGAACGTGCACTTTCACTGCACCCTGAAACGTACACTTTCACTACACCCTAGAACGTACACTTTCACTACACCCTCGAACGTACACTTTCACTACACACTAGAACGTACACTTTCACTGCACTCTGGAACGTACACTTTCACTACACCCTAGAACGTGCACTTTCACTACAACCTAGAACGTACACTTTCACTGCACCCTAGAAAGTACACTTTCACTGCACCCTAGAACGTACACTTTCACTACACCCTCGAACATACACTTTCACTACACCCTAGAACGTACACTTTCACTGCACCCTAGAACGTACACTTTCACTACACTCTTGAACGTACACTTTCACTACACCCTGGAATGTACACTTTCACTGCACCCTAGAACGTACACTTTCACTGCACCCTAGAACGTACACTTTCACTACACCCAATAACGTACACTTTCACTACACCCTAGAACGTACACTTTCACTACACCCTGGAACGTACACTTTCACTACACCTTAGAACGTACACTTTAACTTCACCCTGGAATGTACACTTTCACTACACCCTAGAACGTACACTTTCACTACACCCTTGAACGTACACTTTCACTACACCCTAGAACGTACACTTTCACTGCACCCTGAAACGTACTTTCACTCCACCCTAGAACGTACACTTTCACTACACCCTCGAACGTACATTTTCACTACACCCTAGAACATACACTTTCACTGCACCCTGAACGTACACTTTCACTACACCCTAGAACGTGCACTTTCACTACAACCTAGAACGTACACTTTCACTACACCCTAGAATGTACACTTTCACCCCACCCTAGAACATACACTTTCACTACACCCTAGAACGTACACTCTCACTACACCCTAGAACGTACACTTTCACTACACCCTAGAACGTACACTTTCACTACACCCTAGAACGTACACTTTCACTACACCCTAGAACGTACACTTTCACTACACCCTCGAACGTACACTTTCACTACACACTAGAACGTACACTTTCACTGCACTCTGGAACGTACACTTTCACTACACCCTAGAACGTGCACTTTCACTACAACCTAGAACGTACACTTTCACTGCACACTAGAAAGTACACTTTCACTGCACCCTAGAACGTACACTTTCACTACACCCTCGAACATACACTTTCACTACACCCTAGAACGTACACTTTCACTGCACCCTAGAACGTACACTTTCACTACACTCTTGAACGTACACTTTCACTACACCCTGGAATGTACACTTTCACTGCACCCTAGAACGTACACTTTCACTGCACCCTAGAACGTACACTTTCACTTCACCCTATAACGTACACTTTCACTACACACTAGAACGTACACTTTCACTACACCCTGGAACGTACACTTTCACTACACCTTAGAACGTACACTTTCACTTCACCCTGGAATGTACACTTTCACTACACCCTAGAACGTACACTTTCACTACACCCTTGAACGTACACTTCCACTACACCCTAGAACGTACACTTTCACTGCTTCCTGAAACGTACTTTCACTACACCCTAGAACGTACACTTTCACTACACCCTCGAACGTACATTTTCACTACACCCTAGAACGTACACTTTCACTGCACCCTGAACGTACACTTTCACTACACCCTAGAACGTGCACTTTCACTACAACCTAGAACGTACACTTTCACTACACCCTAGAATGTACACTTTCACCCCACCCTAGAACATACACTTTCACTACACCCTAGAACGTACACTCTCACTACACCCTAGAACGTACACTTTCACTGCACCCTAGAACGTACACTTTCACTACACCCTAGAACGTACACTTTCACTACACCCTAGAACGTACATTTTCACTACACCCTAGAACGTGCACCTTCACTACACCCTAAAACGTGCACATTCACTACACCCTAGAACGTACACTCGCACTACACCATAGAACGTACACTTTCACTACACCCTAGAACATACACTTTCACTACACCCTCTAAGGTAAACTTTCACTACACCCTGAAACGTACACTGTCACTATATCCTAGAACATGCACTTTCACTACACCATAGAATGTACACTTTCACTACACACTAGAACGTACACTTTCACTACACCCTGGAACGTACACTTTAACTGCACCCTAGAACGTACAATCCCACTACACCCTAAAACTTACCTCCCACTACACCCTAGAACGTACATTTTCACTACACCCTAAAACGTGCACATTCACTACACCCTAGAACGTACACTCGCACTACACCCTAGAACGTGCACTTTCACTACACCCTAGAACGTATACTTTCACTACACCATAGATCTTACAATTTCATTACACCCAATAACGTACACTTTCACTACACACTAGAACGTACACTTTTACTTCAACCTGAATCGTACAATTTCACTACACCCTAGAATGTACACTTTTACTACAACCTGGAACGTACACTTTCACTACAGCATGGAACCTACACTTTCACTACACCCGAGAACACACACCCTCACTACACCCTAGAACGTACACTTCCACTGCACCCTCGAACGTGCACTTTCACTATGCCCTAGAACGTACACTTTCACTACACCCTAGAACGTACACTTTCACTACATCCTAGAACGTACACTTTCACTACACCCTGGAATGTACACTTTCACTACACCATAGAACGTACACTTTCACTACACCGTAGAACGTGCACTTTCACTGCACCCTGAAACGTACACTTTCACTACACCCTAGAACGTACATCTTCACTACACCCTCAAACGAACACTTTCACTACACACTAGAACGTACACTTTCACTGCACTCTGGAACGTACACTTTCACTACACCCTAGAACGTGCACTTTCACTACAACCTAGAACGTACACTTTCACTGCACCCTAGAAAGTACACTTTCACTGCACCCTAGAACGTACACTTTCACTACACCCTCGAACATACACTTTCACTACACCCTAGAACGTACACTTTCACTGCACCCTAGAACGTACACTTTCACTACACTCTTGAACGTACACTTTCACTACACCCTGGAATGTACACTTTCACTGCACCCTAGAACGTACACTTTCACTGCACCCTAGAACGTACACTTTCACTACACCCTATAACGTTCACTTTCACTACACCCTAGAACGTACACTTTCACTACACCCTGGAACGTACACTTTCACTACACCCTTGAACGTACACTTTCACTACACCCTAGAACGTACACTTTCACTGCACCCTGAAACGTACTTTCACTACACCCTAGAACGTACACTTTCACTACACCCTCGAAGGTACATTTTCACTGCACCCTAGAACGTACACTTTCACTGCACCCTGAACGTACACTTTCACTACACCCTAGAACGTGCACTTTCACTACAACCTAGAACGTACACTTTCACTACACCCTAGAACGTATACTTTCACTACACCATAGATCTTACAATTTCATTACACCCAATAACGTACACTTTCACTACACCCTAGAACGTACACTTTTACTTCAACCTGAATCGTACAATTTCACTACACCCTAGAATGTACACTTTTACTACAACCTGGAACGTACACTTTCACTACAGCATGGAACCTACACTTTCACTACACCCGAGAACACACACCCTCACTACACCCTAGAACGTACACTTCCACTGCACCCTCGAACGTGCACTTTCACTACGCCCAAGAACGTACACTTTCACTGCACCCTAGAACGTACACTTTCACTACATCCTAGAACGTACACTTTCACTACACCCTGGAATGTACACTTTCACTACACCATAGAACGTTCACTTTCACTACACCCTTGAACGGGCACTTTCACTACAACCTAGAACGTGCACTTTCACTACACCGTAGAACGTGCACTTTCACTGCACCCTGAAACGTACACTTTCACTACACCCTAGAACGTACACTTTCACTACACCCTCGAACGTACACTTTCACTACACACTAGAACGTACACTTTCACTGCACTCTGGAACGTACACTTTCACTACACCCTAGAACGTGCACTTTCACTACAACCTAGAACGTACACTTTCACTGCACCCTAGAAAGTACACTTTCACTGCACCCTAGAACGTACACTTTCACTACACCCTCGAACATACACTTTCACTACACCCTAGAACGTACACTTTCACTACACCCTCGAACATACACTTTCACTACACCCTAGAACGTACACTTTCACTGCACCCTAGAACGTACACTTTCACTACACTCTTGAACGTACACTTTCACTACACTCTTGAACGTACACTTTCACTACACCCTGGAATGTACACTTTCACTGCACCCTAGAACGTACACTTTCACTGCACCCTAGAACGTACACTTTCACTACACCCTATAACGTACACTTTCACTACACCCTAGAACGTACACTTTCACTACACCCTGGAACGTACACTTTCACTACACCTTAGAACGTACACTTTCACTTCACCCTGGAATGTACACTTTCACTACACCCTAGAACGTACACTTTCACTACACCCTTGAACGTACACTTCCACTACATCCTAGAACGTACACTTTCACTGCACCCTGAAACGTACTTTCACTACACCCTAGAACGTACACTTTCACTACACCCTCGAACGTACATTTTCACTACACCCTAGAACGTACACTTTCACTGCACCCTGAACGTACACTTTCACTACACCCTAGAACGTGCACTTTCACTACAACCTAGAACGTACTCTTTCACTACACCCTAGAATGTACACTTTCACCCCACCCTAGAACATACACTTTCACTACACCCTAGAACGTACACTCTCACTACACCCTAGAACGTACACTTTCACTACACCCTAGAACGTACACTTTCACTACACCCTAGAACGTACACTTTCACTACACCCTAGAACGTACATTTTCACTACACCCTAGAACGTGCACCTTCACTACACCCTAAAACGTGCACATTCACTACACCCTAGAACGTACACTCGCACTACACCATAGAACGTACACTTTCACTACACCCTAGAACATACACTTTCACTACACCCTCTAAGGTAAACTTTCACTACACCCTGAAACGTACACTTTCACTATATCCTAGAACATGCACTTTCACTACACCATAGAATGTACACTTTCACTACACCCTAGAACGTACACTTTCACTACACCCTGGAACGTACACTTTAACTGCACCCTAGAACGTACAATCCCACTACACCCTAAAACTTACCTCCCACTACACCCTAGAACGTACATTTTCACTACACCCTAAAACGTGCACATTCACTACACCCTAGAACGTACACTCGCACTACACCATAGAACGTACTCTTTCACTACACCCTAGAACGTGCACTTTCACTACAACCTAGAACGTACACTTTCACTGCACCCTAGAACGTACACTTTCACTACACCCTAGAACATACACTTTCACTACACCCTAGAATGTACACTTTCACCCCACCCTAGAACATACACTTTCACTACACCCTAGAACATACACTTTCATTACACCATAGAACGTACACTTTCACTACACCCTAGAACATGCACTTTTACTACACCCTAGAACGTCCACTTTCACTACACCCTAGAACGTACACTTTCACTACACCCTAGAACGTACACTTTCACTACACCCTAGAACGTACACTTTCACTACACCTTAGAACGTGCACCTTCACTACACCCTATAACGTACACTTTCACTACACCCTAGAACGTACACTTTCACTGAACCCTAGAAGGTACTCTTTCACTGCACCCTAGAACGTACACTTTCACTACACCCTAGAACATACACTTTCACTACACCCTAGAATGTACACTTTCACCCCACCCTAGAACATACACTTTCACTACACCCTAGAACGTACACTTTCACTACACCCTAGAATGTACACTTTCACCCCACCCTAGAACGTACACTTTCACTACACCCTAGAACTTACACTTTCACTACACCCTAGAATGTACACTTTCACTACACCTTAGAACGTGCACCTTCACTACACCCTAAATCATGCCCATTCACTACACCCTAGAACGTACACTCGCACTACACCCTAGAACGTACACTTTCACTACACCCTAGAACGTGCACTTTCACTACACCCTAGAACGTATACTTTCACTACACCATAGATCTTACAATTTCATTACACCCAATAACGTACACTTTCACTACACCCTAGAACGTACACTTTTACTTCAACCTGAATCGTACAATTTCACTACACCCTAGAATGTACACTTTTACTACAACCTGGAATGTACACTTTCACTACAGCCTGGAACCTACACTTTCACTACACCCGAGAACACACACCCTCACTACACCCTAGAACGTACACTTCCACTGCACCCTCGAACGTGCACTTTCACTACGCCCTAGAACGTACACTTTCACTACACCCTAGAACGTACACTTTCACTACATCCTAGAACGTACACTTTCACTACACCCTGGAATGTACACTTTCACTACACCATAGAACGTACACTTTCACTACACCCTAGAACGGGCACTTTCACTACAACCTAGAACGTGCACTTTCACTACACCCTCGAACGTACACTTTCACTACACACTAGAACGTACACTTTCACTGCACTCTGGAACGTACACTTTTACTACACCCTAGAACGTGCACTTTCACTACAACCTAGAACGTACACTTTCACTGCACCCTAGAAAGTACACTTTCACTGCACCCTAGAACGTACACTTTCACTACACCCTCGAACATACACTTTCACTACACCCTAGAACGTACACTTTCACTGCACCCTAGAACGTACACTTTCACTACACTCTTGAACGTACACTTTCACTACACCCTGGAATGTACACTTTCACTGCACCCTAGAACGTACACTTTCACTGCACCCTAGAACGTACACTTTCACTACACCCTATAACGTACACTTTCACTACACCCTAGAACGTACACTTTCACTACACCCTGGAACGTACACTTTCACTACACCTTAGAACGTACACTTTAACTTCACCCTGGAATGGACACTTTCACTACACCCTAGAACGTACACTTTCACTACACCCTTGAACGTACACTTTCACTACACCCTAGAACGTACACATTCACTGCACCCTGAAACGTACTTTCACTCCACCCTAGAACGTACACTTTCACTACACCCTCGAACGTACATTTTCACTACACCCTAGAACGTACACTTTCACTGCACCCTGAACGTACACTTTCACTACACCCTAGAACGTGCACATTCACTACAACCTAGAACGTACACTTTCACTACACCCTAGAATGTACACTTTCACCCCACCCTAGAACATACACTTTCACTACACCCTAGAACGTACACTCTCACTACACCCTAGAACGTACACTTTCACTACACCCTAGAACGTACACTTTCACTACACCCTAGAACGTACACTTTCACTACACCCTAGAACGTACACTTTCACTACACCCTCGAACGTACACTTTCACTACACACTAGAACGTACACTTTCACTGCACTCTGGAACGTACACTTTCACTACACCCTAGAACGTGCACTTTCACTACAACCTAGAACGTACACTTTCACTGCACCCTAGAAAGTACACTTTCACTGCACCCTAGAACGTACACTTTCACTACACCCTCGAACATACACTTTCACTACACCCTAGAACGTACACTTTCACTGCACCCTAGAACGTACACTTTCACTACACTCTTGAACGTACACTTTCACTACACCCTGGAATGCACACTTTCACTGCACCCTAGAACGTACACTTTCACTGCACCCTAGAACGTACACTTTCACTACACCCTATAACGTACACTTTCACTACACCCTAGAACGTACACTTTCACTACACCCTGGAACGTACACTTTCACTACACCTTAGAACGTACACTTTCACTTCACCCTGGAATGTACACTTTCACTACACCCTAGAACGTACACTTTCACTACACCCTTGAACGTACACTTTCACTACACCCTAGAACGTACACTTTCACTGCACCCTGAAACGTACTTTCACTACAACCTAGAACGTACACTTTCACTACACCCTCGAACGTACATTTTCACTACACCCTAGAACGTACACTTTCACTGCACCCTGAACGTACACTTTCACTACACCCTAGAACGTGCACTTTCACTACAACCTAGAACGTACACTTTCACTACACCCTAGAATGTACACTTTCACCCCACCCTAGAACATACACTTTCACTACACCCTAGAACGTACACTTTCACTACACCCTCGAACGTACACTTTCACTACACACTAGAACGTACACTTTCACTGCACTCTGGAACGTACACTTTCACTACACCCTAGAACGTGCACTTTCACTACAACCTAGAACGTACACTCTCACTACACCCTAGAACGTACACTTTCACTACACCCTAGAACGTGCACTTTCACTACACCCTAGAACGTATACTTTCACTACACCATAGATCTTACAATTTCATTACACCCAATAACGTACACTTTCACTACACACTAGAACGTACACTTTTACTTCAACCTGAATCGTACAATTTCACTACACCCTAGAATGTACACTTTTACTACAACCTGGAACGTACACTTTCACTACAGCATGGAACCTACACTTTCACTACACCCGAGAACACACACCCTCACTACACCCTAGAACGTACACTTCCACTGCACCCTCGAACGTGCACTTTCACTATGCCCTAGAACGTACACTTTCACTACACCCTAGAACGTACACTTTCACTACATCCTAGAACGTACACTTTCACTACACCCTGGAATGTACACTTTCACTACACCATAGAACGTACACTTTCACTACACCGTAGAACGTGCACTTTCACTGCACCCTGAAACGTACACTTTCACTACACCCTAGAACGTACATCTTCACTACACCCTCAAACGTACACTTTCACTACACACTAGAACGTACACTTTCACTGCACTCTGGAACGTACACTTTCACTGCACCCTAGAACGTGCACTTTCACTACAACCTAGAACGTACACTTTCACTGCACCCTAGAAAGTACACTTTCACTGCACCCTAGAACGTACACTTTCACTACACCCTCGAACATACACTTTCACTACACCCTAGAACGTACACTTTCACTGCACCCTAGAACGTACACTTTCACTACACTCTTGAACGTACACTTTCACTACACCCTGGAATGTACACTTTCACTGCACCCTAGAACGTACACTTTCACTGCACCCTAGAACGTACACTTTCACTACACCCTATAACGTTCACTTTCACTACACCCTAGAACGTACACTTTCACTACACCCTGGAACGTACACTTTCACTACACCCTTGAACGTACACTTTCACTACACCCTAGAACGTACACTTTCACTGCACCCTGAAACGTACTTTCACTACACCCTAGAACGTACACTTTCACTACACCCTCGAAGGTACATTTTCACTGCACCCTAGAACGTACACTTTCACTGCACCCTGAACGTACACTTTCACTACACCCTAGAACGTGCACTTTCACTACAACCTAGAACGTACACTTTCACTACACCCTAGAACGTATACTTTCACTACACCATAGATCTTACAATTTCATTACACCCAATAACGTACACTTTCACTACACCCTAGAACGTACACTTTTACTTCAACCTGAATCGTACAATTTCACTACACCCTAGAATGTACACTTTTACTACAACCTGGAACGTACACTTTCACTACAGCATGGAACCTACACTTTCACTACACCCGAGAACACACACCCTCACTACACCCTAGAACGTACACTTCCACTGCACCCTCGAACGTGCACTTTCACTACGCCCAAGAACGTACACTTTCACTGCACCCTAGAACGTACACTTTCACTACATCCTAGAACGTACACTTTCACTACACCCTGGAATGTACACTTTCACTACACCATAGAACGTTCACTTTCACTACACCCTTGAACGGGCACTTTCACTACAACCTAGAACGTGCACTTTCACTACACCGTAGAACGTGCACTTTCACTGCACCCTGAAACGTACACTTTCACTACACCCTAGAACGTACACTTTCACTACACCCTCGAACGTACACTTTCACTACACACTAGAACGTACACTTTCACTGCACTCTGGAACGTACACTTTCACTACACCCTAGAACGTGCACTTTCACTACAACCTAGAACGTACACTTTCACTGCACCCTAGAAAGTACACTTTCACTGCACCCTAGAACGTACACTTTCACTACACCCTCGAACATACACTTTCACTACACCCTAGAACGTACACTTTCACTACACCCTCGAACATACACTTTCACTACACCCTAGAACGTACACTTTCACTACACCCTAGAACGTACACTTTCACTACACTCTTGAACGTACACTTTCACTACACTCTTGAACGTACACTTTCACTACACCCTGGAATGTACACTTTCACTGCACCCTAGAACGTACACTTTCACTGCACCCTAGAACGTACACTTTCACTACACCCTATAACGTACACTTTCACTACACCCTAGAACGTACACTTTCACTACACCCAGGAACGTACACTTTCACTACACCTTAGAACGTACACTTTCACTTCACCCTGGAATGTACACTTTCACTACACCCTAGAACGTACACTTTCACTACACCCTTGAACGTACACTTCCACTACATCCTAGAACGTACACTTTCACTGCACCCTGAAACGTACTTTCACTACACCCTAGAACGTACACTTTCACTACACCCTCGAACGTACATTTTCACTACACCCTAGAACGTACACTTTCACTGCACCCTGAACGTACACTTTCACTACACCCTAGAACGTGCACTTTCACTACAACCTAGAACGTACTCTTTCACTACACCCTAGAATGTACACTTTCACCCCACCCTAGAACATACACTTTCACTACACCCTAGAACGTACACTCTCACTACACCCTAGAACGTACACTTTCACTACACCCTAGAACGTACACTTTCACTACACCCTAGAACGTACACTTTCACTACACCCTAGAACGTACATTTTCACTACACCCTAGAACGTGCACCTTCACTACACCCTAAAACGTGCACATTCACTACACCCTAGAACGTACACTCGCACTACACCATAGAACGTACACTTTCACTACACCCTAGAACATACACTTTCACTACACCCTCTAAGGTAAACTTTCACTACACCCTGAAACGTACACTTTCACTATATCCTAGAACATGCACTTTCACTACACCATAGAATGTACACTTTCACTACACCCTAGAACGTACACTTTCACTACACCCTGGAACGTACACTTTAACTGCACCCTAGAACGTACAATCCCACTACACCCTAAAACTTACCTCCCACTACACCCTAGAACGTACATTTTCACTACACCCTAAAACGTGCACATTCACTACACCCTAGAACGTACACTCGCACTACACCATAGAACGTACTCTTTCACTACACCCTAGAACGTGCACTTTCACTACAACCTAGAACGTACACTTTCACTGCACCCTAGAACGTACACTTTCACTACACCCTAGAACATACACTTTCACTACACCCTAGAATGTACACTTTCACCCCACCCTAGAACATACACTTTCACTACACCCTAGAACATACACTTTCATTACACCATAGAACGTACACTTTCACTACACCCTAGAACATGCACTTTTACTACACCCTAGAACGTCCACTTTCACTACACCCTAGAACGTACACTTTCACTACACCCTAGAACGTACACTTTCACTACACCCTAGAACGTACACTTTCACTACACCTTAGAACGTGCACCTTCACTACACCCTATAACGTACACTTTCACTACACCCTAGAACGTACACTTTCACTGCACCCTAGAAGGTACTCTTTCACTGCACCCTAGAACGTACACTTTCACTACACCCTAGAACATACACTTTCACTACACCCTAGAATGTACACTTTCACCCCACCCTAGAACATACACTTTCACTACACCCTAGAACGTACACTTTCACTACACCCTAGAATGTACACTTTCACCCCACCCTAGAACGTACACTTTCACTACACCCTAGAACTTACACTTTCACTACACCCTAGAATGTACACTTTCACTACACCTTAGAACGTGCACCTTCACTACACCCTAAATCATGCCCATTCACTACACCCTAGAACGTACACTCGCACTACACCCTAGAACGTACACTTTCACTACACCCTAGAACGTGCACTTTCACTACACCCTAGAACGTATACTTTCACTACACCATAGATCTTACAATTTCATTACACCCAATAACGTACACTTTCACTACACCCTAGAACGTACACTTTTACTTCAACCTGAATCGTACAATTTCACTACACCCTAGAATGTACACTTTTACTACAACCTGGAATGTACACTTTCACTACAGCCTGGAACCTACACTTTCACTACACCCGAGAACACACACCCTCACTACACCCTAGAACGTACACTTCCACTGCACCCTCGAACGTGCACTTTCACTACGCCCTAGAACGTACACTTTCACTACACCCTAGAACGTACACTTTCACTACATCCTAGAACGTACACTTTCACTACACCCTGGAATGTACACTTTCACTACACCATAGAACGTACACTTTCACTACACCCTAGAACGGGCACTTTCACTACAACCTAGAACGTGCACTTTCACTGCACCCTGAAACGTACACTTTCACTACACCCTAGAACGTACACATTCACTGCACCCTGAAACGTACTTTCACTCCACCCTAGAACGTACACTTTCACTACACCCTCGAACGTACATTTTCACTACACCCTAGAACGTACACTTTCACTGCACCCTGAACGTACACTTTCACTACACCCTAGAACGTGCACATTCACTACAACCTAGAACGTACACTTTCACTACACCCTAGAATGTACACTTTCACCCCACCCTAGAACATACACTTTCACTACACCCTAGAACGTACACTCTCACTACACCCTAGAACGTACACTTTCACTACACCCTAGAACGTACACTTTCACTACACCCTAGAACGTACACTTTCACTACACCCTAGAACGTACACTTTCACTACACCCTCGAACGTACACTTTCACTACACACTAGAACGTACACTTTCACTGCACTCTGGAACGTACACTTTCACTACACCCTAGAACGTGCACTTTCACTACAACCTAGAACGTACACTTTCACTGCACCCTAGAAAGTACACTTTCACTGCACCCTAGAACGTACACTTTCACTACACCCTCGAACATACACTTTCACTACACCCTAGAACGTACACTTTCACTGCACCCTAGAACGTACACTTTCACTACACTCTTGAACGTACACTTTCACTACACCCTGGAATGCACACTTTCACTGCACCCTAGAACGTACACTTTCACTGCACCCTAGAACGTACACTTTCACTACACCCTATAACGTACACTTTCACTACACCCTAGAACGTACACTTTCACTACACCCTGGAACGTACACTTTCACTACACCTTAGAACGTACACTTTCACTTCACCCTGGAATGTACACTTTCACTACACCCTAGAACGTACACTTTCACTACACCCTTGAACGTACACTTTCACTACACCCTAGAACGTACACTTTCACTGCACCCTGAAACGTACTTTCACTACAACCTAGAACGTACACTTTCACTACACCCTCGAACGTACATTTTCACTACACCCTAGAACGTACACTTTCACTGCACCCTGAACGTACACTTTCACTACACCCTAGAACGTGCACTTTCACTACAACCTAGAACGTACACTTTCACTACACCCTAGAATGTACACTTTCACCCCACCCTAGAACATACACTTTCACTACACCCTAGAACGTACACTTTCACTACACCCTCGAACGTACACTTTCACTACACACTAGAACGTACACTTTCACTGCACTCTGGAACGTACACTTTCACTACACCCTAGAACGTGCACTTTCACTACAACCTAGAACGTACACTTTCACTGCACCCTAGAAAGTACACTTTCACTGCACCCTAGAACGTACACTTTCACTACACCCTCGAACATACACTTTCACTACACCCTAGAACGTACACTTTCACTGCACCCTAGAACGTACACTTTCACTACACTCTTGAACGTACACTTTCACTACACCCTGGAATGTACACTTTCACTGCACCCTAGAACGTACACTTTCACTGCACCCTAGAAAGTACACTTTCACTACACCCTATAACGTACACTTTCACTACACCCTAGAACGTACACTTTCACTACACCCTGGAACGTACACTTTCACTACACCTTAGAACGTACACTTTTACTTCACCCTGGAATGGACACTTTCACTACACCCTAGAACGTACACTTTCACTACACCCTTGAACGTACACTTTCACTACACCCTAGAACGTACACTTTCACTGCACCCTGAAACGTACTTTCACTCCACCCTAGAACGTACACTTTCACTACACCCTCGAACGTACATTTTCACTACACCCTAGAACGTACACTTTCACTGCACCCTGAACGTACACTTTCACTACACCCTAGAACGTGCACTTTCACTACAACCTAGAACGTACACTTTCACTACACCCTAGAATGTACACTTTCACCCCACCCTAGAACATACACTTTCACTACACCCTAGAACGTACACTCTCACTACACCCTAGAACGTACACTTTCACTACACCCTAGAACGTACACTTTCACTACACCCTAGAACGTACACTTTCACTACACCCTCGAACGTACATTTTCACTACACCCTAGAACGTACACTTTCACTGCACCCTGAACGTACACTTTCACTACACCCTAGAACGTGCACTTTCACTACAACCTAGAACGTACACTTTCACTGCACCCTAGAAAGTACACTTTCACTGCACCCTAGAACGTACACTTTCACTACACCCTCGAACATACACTTTCACTACACCCTAGAACGTACACTTTCACTGCACCCTAGAACGTACACTTTCACTACACTCTTGAACGTACACTTTCACTACACCCTGGAATGTACACTTTCACTGCACCCTAGAACGTACACTTTCACTGCACCCTAGAACGTACACTTTCACTACACCCTATAACGTACACTTTCACTACACCCTAGAACGTACACTTTCACTACACCCTGGAACGTACACTTTCACTACACCTTAGAACGTACACTTTCACTTCACCCTGGAATGTACACTTTCACTACACCCTAGAACGTACACTTTCACTACACCCTTGAACGTACACTTTCACTACACCCTAGAACGTACACTTTCACTGCACCCTGAAACGTACTTTCACTACACCCTAGAACGTACACTTTCACTACACCCTCGAACGTACATTTTCACTACACCCTAGAACGTACACTTTCACTGCACCCTGAACGTACACTTTCACTACACCCTAGAACGTGCACTTTCACTACAACCTAGAACGTACACTCTCACTACACCCTAGAACGTACACTTTCACTACACCCTAGAACGTACACTTTCACTACACCCTAGAACTTACACTTTCACTACACCCTAGAACGTACATTTTCACTACACCCTAGAATGTGCACCTTCACTACACCCTAAAACGTGCACATTCACTACACCCTAGAACGTACACTCGCACTACACCATAGAACGTACACTTTCACTACACCCTAGAACATACACTTTCACTACACCCTCTAAGGTAAACTTTCACTACACCCTGAAACGTACACTTTCACTATATCCTAGAACATGCACTTTCACTACACCATAGAATGTACACTTTCACTACACCCTAGAACGTACACTTTCACTACACCCTGGAACGTACACTTTAACTGCACCCTAGAACGTACAATCCCACTACACCCTAAAACTTACCTCCCACTACACCCTAGAACGTACATTTTCACTACACCCTAAAACATGCACATTCACTACACCCTAGAACGTACACTCGCACTACACCATAGAACGTACACTTTCACTACACCCTAGAACGTGCTCTTTCACTACACCCTAGAACGTCCACTTTCACTACACCCTAGAACGTACACTTTCACTACACCCTAGAACGTACACTTTCACTACACCCTAGAACGTACACTTTCACTACACCTTAGAACGTGCACCTTCACTACACCCTATAACGTACACTTTCACTACACCCTAGAACGTACACTTTCACTGCACCCTAGAAGGTACTCTTTCACTGCACCCTAGAACGTACACTTTCACTACACCCTAGAACATACACTTTCACTACACCCTAGAATGTACACTTTCACCCCACCCTAGAACATACACTTTCACTACACCCTAGAACGTACACTTTCACTACACCCTAGAATGTACACTTTCACCCCACCCTAGAACGTACACTTTCACTACACCCTAGAACTTACACTTTCACTACACCCTAGAATGTACACTTTCACTACACCTTAGAACGTGCACCTTCACTACACCCTAAATCATGCCCATTCACTACACCCTAGAACGTACACTCGCACTACACCCTAGAACGTACACTTTCACTACACCCTAGAACGTGCACTTTCACTACACCCTAGAACGTATACTTTCACTACACCATAGATCTTACAATTTCATTACACCCAATAACGTACACTTTCACTACACCCTAGAACGTACACTTTTACTTCAACCTGAATCGTACAATTTCACTACACCCTAGAATGTACACTTTTACTACAACCTGGAACGTACACTTTCACTACAGCCTGGAACCTACACTTTCACTACACCCGAGAACACACACCCTCACTACACCCTAGAACGTACACTTCCACTGCACCCTCGAACGTGCACTTTCACTACGCCCTAGAACGTACACTTTCACTACACCCTAGAACGTACACTTTCACTACATCCTAGAACGTACACTTTTACTACACCCTGGAATGTACACTTTCACTACACCATAGAACGTACACTTTCACTACACCCTAGAACGGGCACTTTCACTACAACCTAGAACGTGCACTTTCACTACACCGTAGAACGTGCACTTTCACTGCACCCTGAAACGTACACTTTCACTACACCCTAGAACGTACACTTTCACTACACCCTCGTACGTACACTTTCACTACACACTAGAACGTACACTTTCACTGCACTCTGGAACGTACACTTTCACTACACCCTAGAACGTGCACTTTCACTACAACCTAGAACGTACACTTTCACTGCACCCTAGAAAGTACACTTTCACTGCACCCTAGAACGTACACTTTCACTACACCCTCGAACATACACTTTCACTACACCCTAGAACGTACACTTTCACTGCACCCTAGAACGTACACTTTCACTACACTCTAGAACGTACACTTTCACTACACCCTGGAATGTACACTTTCACTGCACCCTAGAACGTACACTTTCACTGCACCCTAGAACGTACACTTTCACTACACCCTATAACGTACACTTTCACTACACCCTAGAACGTACACTTTCACTACACCCTGGAACGTACACTTTCACTACACCTTAGAACGTACACTTTCACTTCACCCTGGAATGTACACTTTCACTACACCCTAGAACGTACACTTTCACTACACCCTTGAACGTACACTTTCACTACACCCTAGAACGTACACTTTCACTGCACCCTGAAACGTACTTTCACTACACCCTAGAACGTACACTTTCACTACACCCTCGAACGTACATTTTCACTACACCCTAGAACGTACACTTTCACTGCACCCTGAACGTACACTTTCACTACACCCTAGAACGTGCACTTTCACTACAACCTAGAACGTACACTTTCACTACACCCTAGAATGTACACTTTCACCCCTCCCTAGAACATACACTTTCACTACACCCTAGAACGTACACTCTCACTACACCCTAGAACGTACACTTTCACTACACCCTAGAACGTACACTTTCACTACACCCTAGAACGTACACTTTCACTACACCCTAGAACGTACATTTTCACTACACCCTAGAACGTGCACCTTCACTACACCCTAAAACGTGCACATTCACTACACCCTAGAACGTACACTCGCACTACACCATAGAACGTACACTTTCACTACACCCTAGAACATACACTTTCACTACACCCTCTAAGGTAAACTTTCACTACACCCTGAAACGTACACTTTCACTATATCCTAGAACATGCACTTTCACTACACCATAGAATGTACACTTTCACTACACCCTAGAACGTACACTTTCACTACATCCTGGAACGTACACTTTAACTGCACCCTAGAACGTACAATCCCACTACACCCTAAAACTTACCTCCCACTACACCCTAGAACGTACATTTTCACTACACCCTAAAACGTGCACATTCACTACACCCTAGAACGTACACTCGCACTACACCGTAGAACGTACACTTTCACTACACCCTAGAACATACACTTTCACTACACCCTCTAAGGTAAACTTTCACTACACCCTGAAACGTACACTTTCACTATATCCTAGAACATGCACTTTCACTACACCATTGAATGTACACTTTCACTACACCCTAGAATGTACACTTTCACTACACCCTGGAACGTACACTTTAACTGCACCCTAGAACGTACACTTTCACTACACCCTAGAACGTACACTTTCACTACACCCTAGAACGTACACTTTCACTACACCCTTGAACGTACACTTTCACTACACCCTAGAACGTACACTTTCACTACACCCTAGAACGTACACTTTCACTACACCCTCGAACGTACATTTTCACTACACCCTAGAACGTACACTTTCACTGCACCCTGAACGTACACTTTCACTACACCCTAGAACGTGCACTTTC
Organism: Saccoglossus kowalevskii; assembly: GCF_978046115.1. Lineage (NCBI taxonomy): Eukaryota > Metazoa > Hemichordata > Enteropneusta > Harrimaniidae > Saccoglossus > Saccoglossus kowalevskii. The sequence continues at coordinate 35,441,104 of NC_140654.1, forward strand.
ACTACAACCTAGAACGTACACTTTCACTACACCCTAGAATGTACACTTTCACCCCACCCTAGAACATACACTTTCACTACACCCTAGAACGTACACTCTCACTACACCCTAGAACGTACACTTTCACTACACCCTAGAACGTACACTTTCACTACACCCTAGAACGTACACTTTCACTACACCCTAGAACGTACACTTTCACTACACCCTCGAACGTACACTTTCACTACACACTAGAACGTACACTTTCACTGCACTCTGGAACGTACACTTTCACTACACCCTAGAACGTGCACTTCCACTACAACCTAGAACGTACACTTTCACTGCACCCTAGAAAGTACACTTTCACTGCACCCTAGAACGTACACTTTCACTACACCCTCGAACATACACTTTCACTACACCCTAGAACGTACACTTTCACTGCACCCTAGAACGTACACTTTCACTACACTCTTGAACGTACACTTTCACTACACCCTGGAATGTACACTTTCACTGCACCCTAGAACGTACACTTTCACTGCACCCTAGAACGTACACTTTCACTACACCCTATAACGTACACTTTCACTACACCCTAGAACATACACTTTCACTACACCCTGGAACGTACACTTTCACTACACCTTAGAACGTACACTTTCACTTCACCCTGGAATGTACACTTTCACTACACCCTAGAACGTACACTTTCACTACACCCTTGAACGTACACTTTCACTACACCCTAGAACGTACACTTTCACTGCACCCTGAAACGTACTTTCACTACACCCTAGAACGTACACTTTCACTACACCCTCGAACGTACATTTTCACTACACCCTAGAACGTACACTTTCACTGCACCCTGAACGTACACTTTCACTACACCCTAGAACGTGCACTTTCACTACAACCTAGAACGTACACTCTCACTACACCCTAGAACGTACACTTTCACTACACCCTAGAACGTACATTTTCACTACACCCTAGAACGTACACTTTCACTACACCCTAGAACGTACATTTTCACTACACCCTAGAATGTGCACCTTCACTACACCCTAAAACGTGCACATTCACTACACCCTAGAACGTACACTCGCACTACACCATAGAACGTACACTTTCACTACACCCTAGAACATACACTTTCACTACACCCTCTAAGGTAAACTTTCACTACACCCTGAAACGTACACTTTCACTATATCCTAGAACATGCACTTTCACTACACCATAGAATGTACACTTTCACTACACCCTAGAACGTACACTTTCACTACACCCTGGAACATACACTTTAACTGCACCCTAGAACGTACAATCCCACTACACCCTAAAACTTACCTCCCACTACACCCTAGAACGTACATTTTCACTACACCCTAAAACATGCACATTCACTACACCCTAGAACGTACACTCGCACTACACCATAGAACGTACACTTTCACTACACCCTAGAACGTGCTCTTTCACTACACCCTAGAACGTCCACTTTCACTACACCCTAGAACGTACACTTTCACTACACCCTAGAACGTACACTTTCACTACACCCTAGAACGTACACTTTCACTACACCTTAGAACGTGCACCTTCACTACACCCTATAACGTACACTTTCACTACACCCTAGAACGTACACTTTCACTGCACCCTAGAAGGTACTCTTTCACTGCACCCTAGAACGTACACTTTCACTACACCCTAGAACATACACTTTCACTACACCCTAGAATGTACACTTTCACCCCACCCTAGAACATACACTTTCACTACACCCTAGAACGTACACTTTCACTACACCCTAGAATGTACACTTTCACCCCACCCTAGAACGTACACTTTCACTACACCCTAGAACTTACACTTTCACTACACCCTAGAATGTACACTTTCACTACACCTTAGAACGTGCACCTTCACTACACCCTAAATCATGCCCATTCACTACACCCTAGAACGTACACTCGCACTACACCCTAGAACGTACACTTTCACTACACCGTAGAACGTGCACTTTCACTACACCCTAGAACGTATACTTTCACTACACCATAGATCTTACAATTTCATTATACCCAATAACGTACACTTTCACTACACCCTAGAACGTACACTTTTACTTCAACCTGAATCGTACAATTTCACTACACCCTAGAATGTACACTTTTACTACAACCTGGAACGTACACTTTCACTACAGCCTGGAACCTACACTTTCACTACACCCGAGAACACACACCCTCACTACACCCTAGAACGTACACTTCCACTGCACCCTCGAACGTGCACTTTCACTACGCCCTAGAACGTACACTTTCACTACACCCTAGAACGTACACTTTCACTACATCCTAGAACGTACACTTTTACTACACCCTGGAATGTACACTTTCACTACACCATAGAACGTACACTTTCACTACACCCTAGAACGTACAATCCCACTACACCCTAAAACTTACCTCCCACTACACCCTAGAACGTACATTTTCACTACACCCTAAAACATGCACATTCACTACACCCTAGAACGTACACTCGCACTACACCATAGAACGTACACTTTCACTACACCCTAGAACGTGCTCTTTCACTACACCCTAGAACGTACATTTTCACTACACCCTAGAATGTGCACCTTCACTACACCCTAAAACGTGCACATTCACTACACCCTAGAACGTACACTCGCACTACACCATAGAACGTACACTTTCACTACACCCTAGAACATACACTTTCACTACACCCTCTAAGGTAAACTTTCACTACACCCTGAAACGTACACTTTCACTATATCCTAGAACATGCACTTTCACTACACCATAGAATGTACACTTTCACTACACCCTAGAACGTACACTTTCACTACACCCTGGAACGTACACTTTAACTGCACCCTAGAACGTACAATCCCACTACACCCTAAAACTTACCTCCCACTACACCCTAGAACGTACATTTTCACTACACCCTAAAACATGCACATTCACTACACCCTAGAACGTACACTCGCACTACACCATAGAACGTACACTTTCACTACACCCTAGAACGTGCTCTTTCACTACACCCTAGAACGTCCACTTTCACTACACCCTAGAACGTACACTTTCACTACACCCTAGAACGTACACTTTCACTACACCCTAGAACGTACACTTTCACTACACCTTAGAACGTGCACCTTCACTACACCCTATAACGTACACTTTCACTACACCCTAGAACGTACACTTTCACTGCACCCTAGAAGGTACTCTTTCACTGCACCCTAGAACGTACACTTTCACTACACCCTAGAACATACACTTTCACTACACCCTAGAATGTACACTTTCACCCCACCCTAGAACATACACTTTCACTACACCCTAGAACGTACACTTTCACTACACCCTAGAATGTACACTTTCACCCCACCCTAGAACGTACACTTTCACTACACCCTAGAACTTACACTTTCACTACACCCTAGAATGTACACTTTCACTACACCTTAGAACGTGCACCTTCACTACACCCTAAATCATGCCCATTCACTACACCCTAGAACGTACACTCGCACTACACCCTAGAACGTACACTTTCACTACACCCTAGAACGTGCACTTTCACTACACCCTAGAACGTATACTTTCACTACACCATAGATCTTACAATTTCATTACACCCAATAACGTACACTTTCACTACACCCTAGAACGTACACTTTTACTTCAACCTGAATCGTACAATTTCACTACACCCTAGAATGTACACTTTTACTACAACCTGGAACGTACACTTTCACTACAGCCTGGAACCTACACTTTCACTACACCCGAGAACACACACCCTCACTACACCCTAGAACGTACACTTCCACTGCACCCTCGAACGTGCACTTTCACTACGCCCTAGAACGTACACTTTCACTACACCCTAGAACGTACACTTTCACTACATCCTAGAACGTACACTTTTACTACACCCTGGAATGTACACTTTCACTACACCATAGAACGTACACTTTCACTACACCCTAGAACGGGCACTTTCACTACAACCTAGAACGTGCACTTTCACTACACCGTAGAACGTGCACTTTCACTGCACCCTGAAACGTACACTTTCACTACACCCTAGAACGTACACTTTCACTACACCCTCGTACGTACACTTTCACTACACACTAGAACGTACACTTTCACTGCACTCTGGAACGTACACTTTCACTACACCCTAGAACGTGCACTTTCACTACAACCTAGAACGTACACTTTCACTGCACCCTAGAAAGTACACTTTCACTGCACCCTAGAACGTACACTTTCACTACACCCTCGAACATACACTTTCACTACACCCTAGAACGTACACTTTCACTGCACCCTAGAACGTACACTTTCACTACACTCTAGAACGTACACTTTCACTACACCCTGGAATGTACACTTTCACTGCACCCTAGAACGTACACTTTCACTGCACCCTAGAACGTACACTTTCACTACACCCTATAACGTACACTTTCACTACACCCTAGAACGTACACTTTCACTACACCCTGGAACGTACACTTTCACTACACCTTAGAACGTACACTTTCACTTCACCCTGGAATGTACACTTTCACTACACCCTAGAACGTACACTTTCACTACACCCTTGAACGTACACTTTCACTACACCCTAGAACGTACACTTTCACTGCACCCTGAAACGTACTTTCACTACACCCTAGAACGTACACTTTCACTACACCCTCGAACGTACATTTTCACTACACCCTAGAACGTACACTTTCACTGCACCCTGAACGTACACTTTCACTACACCCTAGAACGTGCACTTTCACTACAACCTAGAACGTACACTTTCACTACACCCTAGAATGTACACTTTCACCCCTCCCTAGAACATACACTTTCACTACACCCTAGAACGTACACTCTCACTACACCCTAGAACGTACACTTTCACTACACCCTAGAACGTACACTTTCACTACACCCTAGAACGTACACTTTCACTACACCCTAGAACGTACATTTTCACTACACCCTAGAACGTGCACCTTCACTACACCCTAAAACGTGCACATTCACTACACCCTAGAACGTACACTCGCACTACACCATAGAACGTACACTTTCACTACACCCTAGAACATACACTTTCACTACACCCTCTAAGGTAAACTTTCACTACACCCTGAAACGTACACTTTCACTATATCCTAGAACATGCACTTTCACTACACCATAGAATGTACACTCTCACTACACCCTAGAACGTACACTTTCACTACACCCTAGAACGTACACTTTCACTACACCCTAGAACGTACACTTTCACTACACCCTAGAACGTACACTTTCACTACACCCTCGAACGTACACTTTCACTACACACTAGAACGTACACTTTCACTGCACTCTGGAACGTACACTTTCACTACACCCTAGAACGTGCACTTCCACTACAACCTAGAACGTACACTTTCACTGCACCCTAGAAAGTACACTTTCACTGCACCCTAGAACGTACACTTTCACTACACCCTCGAACATACACTTTCACTACACCCTAGAACGTACACTTTCACTGCACCCTAGAACGTACACTTTCACTACACTCTTGAACGTACACTTTCACTACACCCTGGAATGTACACTTTCACTGCACCCTAGAACGTACACTTTCACTGCACCCTAGAACGTACACTTTCACTACACCCTATAACGTACACTTTCACTACACCCTAGAACATACACTTTCACTACACCCTGGAACGTACACTTTCACTACACCTTAGAACGTACACTTTCACTTCACCCTGGAATGTACACTTTCACTACACCCTAGAACGTACACTTTCACTACACCCTTGAACGTACACTTTCACTACACCCTAGAACGTACACTTTCACTGCACCCTGAAACGTACTTTCACTACACCCTAGAACGTACACTTTCACTACACCCTCGAACGTACATTTTCACTACACCCTAGAACGTACACTTTCACTGCACCCTGAACGTACACTTTCACTACACCCTAGAACGTGCACTTTCACTACAACCTAGAACGTACACTCTCACTACACCCTAGAACGTACACTTTCACTACACCCTAGAACGTACATTTTCACTACACCCTAGAACGTACACTTTCACTACACCCTAGAACGTACATTTTCACTACACCCTAGAATGTGCACCTTCACTACACCCTAAAACGTGCACATTCACTACACCCTAGAACGTACACTCGCACTACACCATAGAACGTACACTTTCACTACACCCTAGAACATACACTTTCACTACACCCTCTAAGGTAAACTTTCACTACACCCTGAAACGTACACTTTCACTATATCCTAGAACATGCACTTTCACTACACCATAGAATGTACACTTTCACTACACCCTAGAACGTACACTTTCACTACACCCTGGAACATACACTTTAACTGCACCCTAGAACGTACAATCCCACTACACCCTAAAACTTACCTCCCACTACACCCTAGAACGTACATTTTCACTACACCCTAAAACATGCACATTCACTACACCCTAGAACGTACACTCGCACTACACCATAGAACGTACACTTTCACTACACCCTAGAACGTGCTCTTTCACTACACCCTAGAACGTCCACTTTCACTACACCCTAGAACGTACACTTTCACTACACCCTAGAACGTACACTTTCACTACACCCTAGAACGTACACTTTCACTACACCTTAGAACGTGCACCTTCACTACACCCTATAACGTACACTTTCACTACACCCTAGAACGTACACTTTCACTGCACCCTAGAAGGTACTCTTTCACTGCACCCTAGAACGTACACTTTCACTACACCCTAGAACATACACTTTCACTACACCCTAGAATGTACACTTTCACCCCACCCTAGAACATACACTTTCACTACACCCTAGAACGTACACTTTCACTACACCCTAGAATGTACACTTTCACCCCACCCTAGAACGTACACTTTCACTACACCCTAGAACTTACACTTTCACTACACCCTAGAATGTACACTTTCACTACACCTTAGAACGTGCACCTTCACTACACCCTAAATCATGCCCATTCACTACACCCTAGAACGTACACTCGCACTACACCCTAGAACGTACACTTTCACTACACCGTAGAACGTGCACTTTCACTACACCCTAGAACGTATACTTTCACTACACCATAGATCTTACAATTTCATTACACCCAATAACGTACACTTTCACTACACCCTAGAACGTACACTTTTACTTCAACCTGAATCGTACAATTTCACTACACCCTAGAATGTACACTTTTACTACAACCTGGAACGTACACTTTCACTACAGCCTGGAACCTACACTTTCACTACACCCGAGAACACACACCCTCACTACACCCTAGAACGTACACTTCCACTGCACCCTCGAACGTGCACTTTCACTACGCCCTAGAACGTACACTTTCACTACACCCTAGAACGTACACTTTCACTACATCCTAGAACGTACACTTTTACTACACCCTGGAATGTACACTTTCACTACACCATAGAACGTACACTTTCACTACACCCTAGAACGGGCACTTTCACTACAACCTTGAACGTGCACTTTCACTACACCGTAGAACGTGCACTTTCACTGCACCCTGAAACGTACACTTTCACTACACCCTAGAACGTACACTTTCACTACACCCTCGTACGTACACTTTCACTACACACTAGAACGTACACTTTCACTGCACTCTGGAACGTACACTTTCACTACACCCTAGAACGTGCACTTTCACTACAACCTAGAACGTACACTTTCACTGCACCCTAGAAAGTACACTTTCACTGCACCCTAGAACGTACACTTTCACTACACCCTCGAACATACACTTTCACTACACCCTAGAACGTACACTTTCACTGCACCCTAGAACGTACACTTTCACTACACTCTTGAACGTACACTTTCACTACACCCTGGAATGTACACTTTCACTGCTCCCTAGAACGTACACTTTCACTGCACCCTAGAACGTACACTTTCACTACACCCTATAACGTACACTTTCACTACACCCTAGAACGTACACTTTCACTACACCCTGGAACGTACACTTTCACTACACCCTGGAACGTACACTTTCACTACACCTTAGAACGTACACTTTCACTTCACCCTGGAATGTACACTTTCACTACACCCTAGAGCGTACACTTTCACTACACCCTTGAACGTACACTTTCACTACACCCTAGAACGTACACTTTCACTGCACCCTGAAACGTACTTTCACTACACCCTAGAACGTACACTTTCACTACACCCTCGAACGTACATTTTCACTACACCCTAGAACGTACACTTTCACTGCACCCTGAACGTACACTTTCACTACACCCTAGAACGTGCACTTTCACTACAACCTAGAACGTACACTTTCACTACACCCTAGAATGTACACTTTCACCCCACCCTAGAACATACACTTTCACTACACCCTAGAACGTACACTCTCACTACACCCTAGAACGTACACTTTCACTACACCCTAGAAGGTACACTTTCACTACACCCTAGAACGTACACTTTCACTACACCCTAGAACGTACATTTTCACTACACCCTAGAACGTGCACCTTCACTACACCCTAAAACGTGCACATTCACTACACCCTAGAACGTACACTCGCACTACACCATAGAACGTACACTTTCACTACACCCTAGAACATACACTTTCACTACACCCTCTAAGGTAAACTTTCACTACACCCTGAAACGTACACTTTCACTATATCCTAGAACATGCACTTTCACTACACCATAGAATGTACACTTTCACTACACCCTAGAACGTACACTTTCACTACATCCTGGAACGTACACTTTAACTGCACCCTAGAACGTACAATCCCACTACACCCTAAAACTTACCTCCCACTACACCCTAGAACGTACATTTTCACTACACCCTAAAACGTGCACATTCACTACACCCTAGAACGTACACTCGCACTACACCGTAGAACGTACACTTTCACTACACCCTAGAACATACACTTTCACTACACCCTCTAAGGTAAACTTTCACTACACCCTGAAACGTACACTTTCACTATATCCTAGAACATGCACTTTCACTACACCATTGAATGTACACTTTCACTACACCCTAGAATGTACACTTTCACTACACCCTGGAACGTACACTTTAACTGCACCCTAGAACGTACAATCCCACTACACCCTAAAACTTACCTCCCACTACACCCTAGAACGTACATTTTCACTACACCCTAAAACGTGCACATTCACTACACCCTAGAACGTACACTCGCACTATACCATAGAACGTACACTTTCACTACACCCTAGAACATGCACTTTTACTACACGCTAGAACGTCCACTTTCACTACACCCTAGAACGTACACTTTCACTACACCCTAGAACGTACACTTTCACTACACCCTAGAATGTACACTTTCACTACACCTTAGAACGTGCACCTTCACTACACCCTAAATCATGCCCATTCACTACACCCTAGAACGTACACTCGCACTACACCCTAGAACATACTCTTTCTCTACACCCTAGAACGTGCAATTTCACTACAACCTACAACGTGCACTTTCACTACACTGTAGAACATGCACTTTCACTACACCCTCGAACGTACACTTTCACTACACCCTCGAACGTACACTTTCACTACACCCTAGAACGTACACTTTCACTCCACCCTGGAACGTACACTTTCACTACACCTTAGAACGTACACTTTCACTTCACCCATGTAATGTACACTTTCACTACACCCTAGAACGTACACTTTCACTACACCCTTGAACGTACACTTTCACTACACCCTAGAACGTACACTTTCACTGCACCCTGAAACGTACACTTTCACTACACCCTAGAACGTACACTTTCACTACACCCTCGAACGTACTTTCACTACACCCTAGAATGTACACTTTCACTGCACCCTGAACGTACACTTTCACTACACCCTAGAACGTGCACTTTCACTACAACCTAGAACGTACACTTTCACTGCACCCTAGAACGTACACTTTCACTACACCCTAGAACATACACTTTCACTACACCCTAGAATGTACACTTTCACCCCACCCTAGAACATACACTTTCACTACACCCTAGAACATACACTTTCATTACACCATAGAGCGTACACTTTCACTACACCCTAGAACATGCACTTTTACTACACCCTAGAACGTCCACTTTCACTACACCCTAGAACGTACACTTTCACTACACCCTAGAACGTACACTTTCACTACACCCTAGAACATACACTTTCACTACACCCTAGAACGTACACTTTCACTATACCTTAGAACGTGCACCTTCACTACACCCTATAACGTACACTTTCACTACACCCTAGAACGTACACTTTCACTGCACCCTAGAAGGTACTCTTTCACTGCACCCTAGAACGTACACTTTCACTACACCCTAGAATGTACACTTTCACTACACCCTAGAATGTACACTTTCACTACACCCTAGAACGTACACTTTCACTACACCCTAGAACGTACACTCTCACTACACCCTAGAACGTACACTTTCACTACACTCTAGAACATACACTTTCACTACACCCTAGAACGTACACTTTCACTACACATTAGAACGTACATTTTCACTACACCCTAGAACGTGCACCTTCACTACACCCTAAAACGTGCACATTCACTACACCCTAGAACGTACACTCGCACTACACCATAGAACGTACACTTTCACTACACCCTAGAACATGCACTTTTACTACACCCTAGAACGTCCACTTCCACTACACCCTAGAACGTACACTTTCAATACACCCTAGAACTTACACTTTCACTACACCCTAGAACGTACACTTTCACTACACCTTGGAACGTGCACCTTCACTACACCCTAAATCATGCCCATTCACTACACCCTAGAACGTACACTCGCACTACACCCTAGAACGTACACTTTCACTACACCCTAGAACGTGCAATTTCACTACACCCTAGAACGTATACTTTCACTACACCATAGATCTTACAATTTCATTACACCCAATAACGTACACTTTCACTACACCCTAGAACGTACACTTTTACTTCAACCTGAATCGTACAATTTCACTACACCCTAGAATGTACACTTTTACTACAACCTGGAACGTACACTTTCACTACACCCTGGAACCTACACTTTCACTACACCCGAGAACACACACCCTCACTACACCCGAGAACACACACCCTCACTACACCCTAGAACGTACACTTCCACTGCACCCTAGAACGTACACTTTCACTCCACCCTAGAACGTACACTTTCACTACATCCTAGAACGTACACTTTCACTTCACCCATGTAATGTACACTTTCACTACACCCTAGAACGTACACTTTCACTACACCCTTGAACGTACACTTTCACTACACCCTAGAACGTACACTTTCACTGCACCCTGAAACGTACACTTTCACTACACCCTAGAACGTACACTTTCACTACACCCTCGAACGTACTTTCACTACACCCTAGAATGTACACTTTCACTGCACCCTGAACGTACACTTTCACTACACCCTAGAACGTGCACTTTCACTACAACCTAGAACGTACACTTTCACTGCACCCTAGAACGTACACTTTCACTACACCCTAGAACATACACTTTCACTACACCCTAGAATGTACACTTTCACCCCACCCTAGAACATACACTTTCACTACACCCTAGAACATACACTTTCATTACACCATAGAACGTACACTTTCACTACACCCTAGAACATGCACTTTTACTACACCCTAGAACGTCCACTTTCACTACACCCTAGAACGTACACTTTCACTACACCCTAGAACATACACTTTCACTACACCCTAGAACGTACACTTTCACTATACCTTAGAACGTGCACCTTCACTACACCCTATAACGTACACTTTCACTACACCCTAGAACGTACACTTTCACTGCACCCTAGAAGGTACTCTTTCACTGCATCCTAGAACGTACACTTTCACTACACCCTAGAACATACACTTTCACTACACCCTAGAATGTACACTTTCACTACACCCTAGAACGTACACTTTCACTACACCCTAGAACGTACACTCTCACTACACCCTAGAACGTACACTTTCACTACACTCTAGAACATACACTTTTACTACACCCTAGAACGTACACTTTCACTACACATTAGAACGTACATTTTCACTACACCCTAGAACGTGCACCTTCACTACACCCTAAAACGTGCACATTCACTACACCCTAGAACGTACACTCGCACTACACCATAGAACGTACACTTTCACTACACCCTAGAACATGCACTTTTACTACACCCTAGAACGTCCACTTCCACTACACCCTAGAACGTACACTTTCAATACACCCTAGAACTTACACTTTCACTACACCCTAGAACGTACACTTTCACTACACCTTGGAACGTGCAACTTCACTACACCCTAAATCATGCCCATTCACTACACCCTAGAACGTACACTCGCACTACACCCTAGAACGTACACTTTCACTACACCCTAGAACGTGCAATTTCACTACACCCTAGAACGTATACTTTCACTACACCATAGATCTTACAATTTCATTACACCCAATAACGTACACTTTCACTACACCCTAGAACGTACACTTTTACTTCAACCTGAATCGTACAATTTCACTACACCCTAGAATGTACACTTTTACTACAACCTGGAACGTACACTTTCACTACACCCTGGAACCTACACTTTCACTACACCCGAGAACACACACCCTCACTACACCCTAGAACGTACACTTCCACTGCACCCTCGAACGTGCACTTTCACTACGCCCTAGAACGTACACTGTCACTACACCCTAGAACGTACACTTTCACTACATCCTAGAACGTACACTTTCACTACACCCTGGAATGTACACTTTCACTACACCATAGAACGTACACTTTCACTACACCCTAGAACGGGCACTTTCACTACAACCTAGAACGTGCACTTTCACTACACTGTAGAACGTGCACTTTCACTACACCCTTGAACGTACACTTTCACTACACCCTCGAACGTACACTTTCACTACACCCTAGAACGTACACTTTCACTCACTGCACCCTGGAACGTACACTTTCACTACACCTTAGAACGTACACTTTCACTTCACCCTGGAACGTACACTTTCACTGCACCCTAGAACGTACACTTTCACTACACCCTATAACGTACACTTTCACTACACCCTAGAACATGCACTTTTACTACACCCTAGAACGTCCACTTTCACTACACCCTAGAACGTACACTTTCACTACACCCTAGAACTTACACTTTCACTACACCCTAGAATGTATACTTTCACTACACCATAGATCTTACAATTTCATTACACCCAATAACGTACACTTTCACTACACCCTAGAACGTACACTTTTACTTCAACCTGAATCGTACAATTTCACTACACCCTAGAATGTACACTTTTACTACAACCTGGAACGTACACTTTCACTACACCCTGGAACCTACACTTTCACTACACCCGAGAACACACACCCTCACTACACCCGAGAACACACACCCTCACTACACCCTAGAACGTACACTTCCACTGCACCCTAGAACGTACACTTTCACTCCACCCTAGAACGTACACTTTCACTACATCCTAGAACGTACACTTTCACTTCACCCATGTAATGTACACTTTCACTACACCCTAGAACGTACACTTTCACTACACCCTTGAACGTACACTTTCACTACACCCTAGAACGTACACTTTCACTGCACCCTGAAACGTACACTTTCACTACACCCTAGAACGTACACTTTCACTACACCCTCGAACGTACTTTCACTACACCCTAGAATGTACACTTTCACTGCACCCTGAACGTACACTTTCACTACACCCTAGAACGTGCACTTTCACTACAACCTAGAACGTACACTTTCACTGCACCCTAGAACGTACACTTTCACTACACCCTAGAACATACACTTTCACTACACCCTAGAATGTACACTTTCACCCCACCCTAGAACATACACTTTCACTACACCCTAGAACATACACTTTCATTACACCATAGAACGTACACTTTCACTACACCCTAGAACATGCACTTTTACTACACCCTAGAACGTCCACTTTCACTACACCCTAGAACGTACACTTTCACTACACCCTAGAACATACACTTTCACTACACCCTAGAACGTACACTTTCACTATACCTTAGAACGTGCACCTTCACTACACCCTATAACGTACACTTTCACTACACCCTAGAACGTACACTTTCACTGCACCCTAGAAGGTACTCTTTCACTGCATCCTAGAACGTACACTTTCACTACACCCTAGAACATACACTTTCACTACACCCTAGAATGTACACTTTCACTACACCCTAGAACGTACACTTTCACTACACCCTAGAACGTACACTCTCACTACACCCTAGAACGTACACTTTCACTACACTCTAGAACATACACTTTTACTACACCCTAGAACGTACACTTTCACTACACATTAGAACGTACATTTTCACTACACCCTAGAACGTGCACCTTCACTACACCCTAAAACGTGCACATTCACTACACACTAGAACGTACACTCGCACTACACCATAGAACGTACACTTTCACTACACCCTAGAACATGCACTTTTACTACACCCTAGAACGTCCACTTCCACTACACCCTAGAACGTACACTTTCAATACACCCTAGAACTTACACTTTCACTACACCCTAGAACGTACACTTTCACTAGACCTTGGAACGTGCAACTTCACTACACCCTAAATCATGCCCATTCACTACACCCTAGAACGTACACTCGCACTACACCCTAGAACGTACACTTTCACTACACCCTAGAACGTGCAATTTCACTACACCCTAGAACGTATACTTTCACTACACCATAGATCTTACAATTTCATTACACCCAATAACGTACACTTTCACTACACCCTAGAACGTACACTTTTACTTCAACCTGAATCGTACAATTTCACTACACCCTAGAATGTACACTTTTACTACAACCTGGAACGTACACTTTCACTACACCCTGGAACCTACACTTTCACTACACCCGAGAACACACACCCTCACTACACCCTAGAACGTACACTTCCACTGCACCCTCGAACGTGCACTTTCACTACGCCCTAGAACGTACACTGTCACTACACCCTAGAACGTACACTTTCACTACATCCTAGAACGTACACTTTCACTACACCCTGGAATGTACACTTTCACTACACCATAGAACGTACACTTTCACTACACCCTAGAACGGGCACTTTCACTACAACCTAGAACGTGCACTTTCACTACACTGTAGAACGTGCACTTTCACTACACCCTTGAACGTACACTTTCACTACACCCTCGAACGTACACTTTCACTACACCCTAGAACGTACACTTTCACTCACTGCACCCTGGAACGTACACTTTCACTACACCTTAGAACGTACACTTTCACTTCACCCTGGAACGTACACTTTCACTGCACCCTAGATCGTACACTTTCACTACACCCTATAACGTACACTTTCACTACACCCTAGAACATGCACTTTTACTACACCCTAGAACGTCCACTTTCACTACACCCTAGAACGTACACTTTCACTACACCCTAGAACTTACACTTTCACTACACCCTAGAATGTACACTTTCACTACACCTTAGAACGTGTACCTTCACTACACCCTAGAACATACACTTTCATTACACCATAGAACGTCCACTTTCACTACACCCTAGAACGTACACTTTCACTACACCCTAGAACGTACACTTTCACTACACCCTAGAACGTACACTTTCACTACACCTTAGAACGTGCACCTTCACTACACCCTAAATCATGCCCATTCACTACACCCTAGAACGTACACTCGCACTACACCCTAGAACGTACACTTTCACTACACCCTAGAACGTGCACTTTCACTACACCCTAGAACGTCCACTTTCACTACACCCTAGAACGTATACTTTCACTACACCATAGATCTTACAATTTCATTACACCCTAGAACGTACACTTTCACTACACCCTAGAATGTACACTTTTACTTCAACCTGAATCGTACAATTTCACTACACCCTAGAATGTACACTTTTACTACAACCTGGAACGTACACTTTCACTACAGTCTGGAACGTACACTTTCACTACACCCGACAACACACACCCTCACTACACCCTAGAACGCACACTTCCACTGCACCCTAGAACGTGCACTTTCACTACGCCCTAGAACGTACACTTTCACTACACCCTAGAACGTACACTTTCACTACATCCTAGAAAGTACACTTTCACTACACCCTGGAATGTACACTTTCACTACACCATAGAACGTACACTTTCACTACACCCTAGAACGTGCAATTTCACTACAACCTACAACGTGCACTTTCACTACACCGTAGAACGTGCACTTTCACTACACCCTCGAACATACACTTTCACTACACCCTAGAACGTACACTTTCACTACACCCTAGAACGTACACTTTCACTCCACCCTGGAACGTACACTTTCACTACACCTTAGAACGTACACTTTCACTTCACCCATGGAACGTACACTTTCACTTCACCCTAGAACGTACACTTTCACTACACCCTTGAACGTACACTTTCACTACACCCTAGAACGTACACTTTCACTGCACCCTGAAACGTACACTTTCACTACACCCTAGAACGTACACTTTCACTGCACCCTCGAACGTACTTTCACTACACCCTAGAATGTACACTTTCATTGCACCCTGAACGTACACTTTCACTACACCCTAGAACGTGCACTTTCACTACAACCTAGAACGTACACTTTCACTGCACCCTAGAACGTACACTTTCACTACCCCTAGAACATACACTTTCACTACACCCTAGAATGTACACTTTCACCCCACCCTAGAACATACACTTTCACTACACCCTAGAACATACACTTTCATTACACCATAGAACGTACACTTTCACTACACCCTAGAACATGCACTTTTACTACACCCTAGAACGTCCACTTTCACTACACCCTAGAACGTACACTTTCACTACACCCTAGAACGTACACTTTCACTACACCCTAGAACGTACACTTTCACTATACCTTAGAACGTGCACCTTCACTACACCCTATAACGTACACTTTCACTACACCCTAGAATGTACACTTTCACTGCACCCTAGAAGGTAATCTTTCACTGCACCCTAGAACGTACACTTTCACTAAACCCTAGAACATACATTTTCACTACACCCTAGAATGTACACTTTCACTACACCCTAGAACGCACACTTTCACTACACCCTAGAACGTACACTTTCACTACACCCTAGAACGTACACTTTCACTACACTCTAGAACATACACTTTCACTACACCCTAGAACGTACACTTTCACTACACACTAGAACGTACATTTTCACTACACCCTAGAACGTGCACCTTCACTACACCCTAAAACGTGCACATTCACTACACCCTAGAACGTACACTCGCACTACACCATAGAACGTACACTTTCACTACACCCTAGAACATGCACTTTTACTACACCCTAGAACGTCCACTTTCACTACACCCTAGAACGTACACTTTCACTACACCCTAGAACTTACACTTTCACTACACCCTAGAACGTACACTTTCACTACACCTTAGAACGTGCACCTTCACTACACCCTAAATCATGCCCATTCACTACACCCTAGAACGTACACTCGCACTACACCCTAGAACGTACACTTTCACTACACCCTAGAACGTGCACTTTCACTACACCCTAGAACGTATACTTTCACTACACCATAGATCTTACAATTTCATTACACCCAATAACGTACACTTTCACTACACCCTAGAACGTACACTTTTACTTCAACCTGAATCGTACAATTTCACTACACCCTAGAATGTACACTTTTACTACAACCTGGAACGTACACTTTCACTACACCCTGGAACCTACACTTTCACTACACCCGAGAACACACACCCTCACTACACCCTAGAACGTACACTTCCACTGCACCCTCGAACGTGCACTTTCACTACGCCCTAGAACGTACACTTTCACTACACCCTAGAACGTACACTTTCACTACATCCTAGAACGTACACTTTCACTACACCCTGGAATGTACACTTTCACTACACCATAGAACGTACACTTTCACTACACCCTAGAACGGGCACTTTTACTACAACCTAGAACGTGCACTTTCACTACACTGTAGAACGTGCACTTTCACTACACCCTTGAACGTACACTTTCACTACACCCTCGAACGTACACTTTCACTACACCCTAGAACGTACACTTTCACTCACTGCACCCTGGAACGTACACTTTCACTACACCTTAGAACGTACACTTTCACTTCACCCTGGAACGTACACTTTCACTGCACCCTAGAACGTACACTTTCACTACACTCTTGAACGTACAATTTCACTACACCCTGGAACGTACACTTTCACTGCACCCTAGAACGTACACTTTCACTGCACCCTAGAACGTACACTTTCACTACACCCTATAACGTCCACTTTCACTACACCCTATGACATGCACTTTTACTACACCCTAGAACGTCCACTTTCACTACACCCTAGAACGTACACTTTCACTACACCCTAGAACTTACACTTTCACTACACCCTAGAATGTACACTTTCACTACACCTTAGAACGTGCAC
Source organism: Saccoglossus kowalevskii (assembly GCF_978046115.1). Classification (NCBI taxonomy): domain Eukaryota; kingdom Metazoa; phylum Hemichordata; class Enteropneusta; family Harrimaniidae; genus Saccoglossus; species Saccoglossus kowalevskii. The sequence goes on from NC_140654.1 coordinate 35,459,935, forward strand.
CTTCACTACACCCTAGAACATACACTTTCATTACACCATAGAACGTCCACTTTCACTACACCCTAGAACGTACACTTTCACTACACCCTAGAACGTACACTTTCACTACAACCTAGAACGTACACTTTCACTACACCTTAGAACGTTCACCTTCACTACACCCTAAATCATGCCCATTCACTACACCCTAGAACGTACACTCGCACTACACCCTAGAACGTACACTTTCACTACACCCTAGAACGTGCACTTTCACTACACCCTAGAACGTCCACTTTCACTACACCCTAGAACGTACACTTTCACTACACCCTAGAATGTACACTTTTACTTCAACCTGAATCGTACAATTTCACTACACCCTAGAATGTACACTTTTACTACAACCTGGAACGTACACTTTTACTACAGTCTGGAACGTACACTTTCACTACACCCGACAACACACACCCTCACTACACCCTAGAACGCACACTTCCACTGCACCCTAGAACGTGCACTTTCACTACGCCCTAGAACGTACACTTTCACTACACCCTAGAACGTACACTTTCACTACATCCTAGAAAGTACACTTTCACTACACCCTGGAATGTACACTTTCACTACACCATAGAACGTACACTTTCACTACACCCTAGAACGTGCAATTTCACTACAACCTACAACGAGCACTTTCACTACACCGTAGAACGTGCACTTTCACTACACCCTCGAACGTACACTTTCACTACACCCTAGAACGTACACTTTCACTACACCCTAGAACGTACACTTTCACTCCACCCTGGAACGTACACTTTCACTACACCTTAGAACGTACACTTTCACTTCACCCATGGAACGTACACTTTCACTACACCCTAGAACGTACACTTTCACTACACCCTTGAACGTACACTTTCACTACACCCTAGAACGTACACTTTCACTGCACCCTGAAACGTACACTTTCACTACACCCTAGAACGTACACTTTCACTACACCCTCGAACGTACTTTCACTACACCCTAGAATGTACACTTTCACTGCACCCTGAACGTACACTTTCACTACACCCTAGAACGTGCACTTTCACTACAACCTAGAACGTACACTTTCACTGCACCCTAGAACGTACACTTTCACTACACCCTAGAACATACACTTTCACTACACCCTAGAATGTACACTTTCACCCCACCCTAGAACATACACTTTCACTACACCCTAGAACATACACTTTCATTACACCATAGAACGTACACTTTCACTACACCCTAGAACATGCACTTTTACTACACCCTAGAACGTCCACTTTCACTACACCCTAGAACGTACACTTTCACTACACCCTAGAACGTACACTTTCACTACACCCTAGAACGTACACTTTCACTATACCTGAGAACGTGCACCTTCACTACACCCTATAACGTACACTTTCACTAAACCCTAGAACGTACACTTTCACTGCACCCTAGAAGGTACTCTTTCACTGCACCCTAGAACGTACACTTTCACTACACCCTAGAACGTACACTTTCACTATACCTGAGAACGTGCACCTTCACTACACCCTATAACGTACACTTTCACTGCACCCTAGAAGGTACTCTTTCACTGCACCCTAGAACGTACACTCGCACTACACCATAGAACGTACACTTTCACTACACCCTAGAACGTACACTTTCACTACACCCTAGAACATACACTTTCACTACACCCTAGAACGTACACTTTCACTACACCCTAGAACGTACACTTTCACTATACCTGAGAACGTGCACCTTCACTACACCCTATAACGTACACTTTCACTAAACCCTAGAACGTACACTTTCACTGCACCCTAGAAGGTACTCTTTCACTGCACCCTAGAACGTACACTTTCACTACACCCTAGAACGTACACTTTCACTATACCTGAGAACGTGCACCTTCACTACACCCTATAACGTACACTTTCACTGCACCCTAGAAGGTACTCTTTCACTGCACCCTAGAACGTACACTCGCACTACACCATAGAACGTACACTTTCACTACACCCTAGAACATGCACTTTTACTACACCCTAGAACGTCCACTTTCACTACACCCTAGAACGTACACTTTCACTACACCCTAGAACTTACACTTTCACTACACCCTAGAACGTACACTTTCACTACACCTTAGAACGTGCACCTTCACTACACCCTAAATCATGCCCATTCACTACACCCTAGAACGTTCACTCGCACTACACCCTAGAACGTACACTTTCACTACACCCTAGAACGTGCACTTTCACTACACCCTAGAACGTATACTTTCACTACACCATAGATCTTACAATTTCATTACACCCAATAACGTACACTTTCACTACACCCTAGAACGTACACTTTTACTTCAACCTGAATCGTACAATTTCACTACACCCTAGAATGTACACTTTTACTACAACCTGGAACGTACACTTTCACTACACACTGGAACCTACACTTCCACTACACCCGAGAACACACACCCTCACTACACCCTAGAACGTACACTTCCACTGCACCCTCGAACGTGCACTTTCACTACGCCCTAGAACGTACACTTTCACTACACCCTAGAACGTACACTTTCACTACACCCTAGAACTTACACTTTCACTACACCCTAGAACGTACACTTTCACTACACCTTAGAACGTGCACCTTCACTACACCCTAAATCATGCCCATTCACTACACCCTAGAACGTACACTTTCACTACACCCTAGAGCGTACACTTTCACTACACCCTAGAACGTACATTTTCACTACACCCTAAAACGTGCACATTCACTACACCCTAGAACGTACACTCGCACTATACCATAGAACGTACACTTTCACTACACCCTAGAACATGCACTTTTACTACACGCTAGAACGTCCACTTTCACTACACCCTAGAACGTACACTTTCACTACACCCTAGAACGTACACTTTCACTACACCCTAGAACGTACACTTTCACTACACCTTAGAACGTGCACCTTCACTACACCCTAAATCATGCCCATTCACTACACCCTAGAACGTACACTCGCACTACACCCTAGAACGTACACTTTCACTACACCCTAGAACGTGCACTTTCACTACACCCTAGAACGTCCACTTTCACTACACCCTAAAACGTATACTTTCACTACACCATAGATCTTACAATTTCATTACACCCTAGAACGTACTTTCTCTACACCCTAGAACGTACACTTTTACTTCAACCTGAATCGTACAATTTCACTACACCCTAGAATGTACACTTTTACTACAACCTGGAACGTACACTTTCACTACACTCTGGAACGTACACTTTCACTACACCCGACAACACACACCCTCACTACACCCTAGAACGTACACTTCCACTGCACCCTCGAACGTGCACTTTCAATACACCCTAGAAGGTACACTTTCACTACACCCTTGAACGTACACTTTCACTACACCCTAGAACGTACACTTTCACTGCACCCTGAAACGTACACTTTCACTACACCCTAGAACGTACACTTTCACTACACCCTCGAACGTACTTTCACTACACCCTAGAATGTACACTTTCACTGCACCCTGAACGTACACTTTCACTACACCCTAGAACGTACACTTTCACTACACCCTAGAACATACACTTTCACTACACCCTAGAATGTACACTTTCACCCCACCCTAGAACATACACTTTCACTACACCCTAGAACATACACTTTCATTACACCATAGAACGTACACTTTCACTACACCCTAGAACGTACACTTTCACTGCACCCTAGAAGGTACTCTTTCACTGCACCCTAGAACGTACACTTTCACTACACCCTAGAACATACACTTTCACTACACCCTAGAATGTACACTTTCACTACACCCTAGAACGCACACTTTCACTACACCCTAGAACGTACACTCTCACTACACCCTAGAACGTACACTTTCACTACACTCTAGAACATACACTTTCACTACACCCTAGAACGTACACTTTCACTACACACTAGAACGTACATTTTCACTACACCCTAGAACGTGCACCTTCACTACACCCTAAAACGTGCACATTCACTACACTCTAGAACGTACACTCGCACTACACCATAGAACGTACACTTTCACTACACCCTAGAACATGCACTTTTACTACACCCTAGAACGTCCACTTTCACTACACCCTAGAACGTACACTTTCACTACACCCTAGAACTTACACTTTCACTATACCCTAGAACGTACACTTTCACTACACCTTAGAACGTGCACCTTCACTACAACCTAAATCATGCCCATTCACTACAACCTAGAACGTACACTCGCACTACACCCTAGAACGTACACTTTCACTACACCCTAGAACTTACTCTTTCACTACACCCTAGAACGTACACTTTCACTACACCTTAGAACGTGCACCTTCACTACACCCTAAATCATGCCCATTCACTACACCCTAGAACGTACACTCGCACTACACCCTAGAACGTACACTTTCACTACACCCTAGAACGTACATTTTCACTACACCCTAGAACGTACATTTTCACTACACCCTAAAACGTGCACATTCACTACACCCTAGAACGTACACTCGCACTATACCATAGAACGTACACTTTCACTACACCCTAGAACATGCACTTTTACTACACGCTAGAACGTACACTTTCACTACACCCTAGAACGTACACTTTCACTACACCCTAGAACGTACACTTTCACTACACCCTAGAACGTACACTTTCACTACACCCGACAACACACACCCTCACTACACCCTAGAACGTACACTTCCACTGCACCCTCGAACAGGCACTTTCACTACGCCCTAGAACGTACACTTTCACTACACCCTAGAACGTACACTTTCACTACTTCCTAGAAAGTACACTTTCACTACACCCTGGAATGTACACTTTCACTACACCCTCGAACGTACACTTTCACTACACCCTAGAACGTACACTTTCACTACACCTTAGAACGTACACTTTCACTTCACCCATGGAACGTACACTTTCACTACACCCTAGAACGTACACTTTCACTACACCCTTGAACGTACACTTTCACTACACCCTAGAACGTACACTTTCACTGCACCCTGAAACGTACACTTTCACTACACCCTAGAACGTACACTTTCACTACACCCTCGAACGTACACTTTCACTACACCCTAGAATGTACACTTTCACTGCACCCTAGAATGTACACTTTCACTGCACCCTGAACGTACACTTTCACTACACCCTAGAACGTGCACTTTCACTACAACCTAGAACGTACACTTTCACTGCACCCTAGAACGTACACTTTCACTACACCCTAGAACATACACTTTCACTACACCCTAGAATGTACACTTTCACCCCACCCTAGAACATACACTTTCACTACACCCTAGAACATACACTTTCATTACACCATAGAACGTACACTTTCACTACACCCTAGAACATGCACTTTTACTACACCCTAGAACGTCCACTTTCACTACTCCCTAGAACGTACACTTTCACTACACCCTAGAACGTACACTTTCACTACACCCTAGAACGTGCACTTTCACTACACCTTAGAACGTGCACCTTCACTACACCCTATAACATACACTTTCACTACACCCTAGAACGTACACTTTCACTGCACCCTAGAAGGTACTCTTTCACTGCACCCCAGAACGTACACTTTCACTACACCCTAGAACATGCACTTTCACTACACCATAGAATGTACACTTTCACCCCACCCTAGAACATACACTTTCACTACACCCTAGAACGTACACTTTCACTACACCCTAGAATGTACACTTTCACCCCACCCTAGAACGTACACTTTCACTACACCCTAGAACTTACCCTTTCACTACACCCTGGAATGTACACTTTCACTACACCTTAGAACGTGCACCTTCACTACACCCTAAATCATGCCCATTCACTACACCCTAGAACGTACACTCGCACTACACCCTAGAACGTACACTTTCACTACACCCAAGAACGTGCACTTTCACTACACCCTAGAACGTATACTTTCACTACACCATAGATCTTACAATTTCATTACACCCAATAACGTACACTTTCACTACACCCTAGAATGTACACTTTCACTACACCATAGATCTTACAATTTCATTACACCCAATAACGTACACTTTCACTACACCCTGGAACGTACACTTTCACTACACCTTAGAACGTACACTTTCACTTCACCCTGGAATGTACACTTTCACTACACCCTAGAACGTACACTTTCACTACACCCTTGAACGTACACTTTCACTACACCCTAGAACGTACACTTTCACTGCACCCTGAAACGTACTTTCACTACACCCTAGAACGTACACTTTCACTACACCCTCGAACGTACATTTTCACTACACCCTAGAACGTACACTTTCACTGCACCCTGAACGTACACTTTCACTACACCCTAGAACGTGCACTTTCACTACAACCTAGAACGTACACTTTCACTACACCCTAGAATGTACACTTTCACCCCACCCTAGAACATACACTTTCACTACACCCTAGAACGTACACTCTCACTACACCCTAGAACGTACACTTTCACTACACCCTAGAACGTACACTTTCACTACACCCTAGAACGTACACTTTCACTACACCCTAGAACGTACATTTTCACTACACCCTAGAACGTGCACCTTCACTACACCCTAAAACGTGCACATTCACTACACCCTAGATCGTACACTCGCACTACACCATAGAACGTACACTTTCACTACACCCTAGAACATACACTTTCACTACACCCTCTAAGGTAAACTTTCACTACACCCTGAAACGTACACTTTCACTATATCCTAGAACATGCACTTTCACTACACCATAGAATGTACACTTTCACTACACCCTAGAACGTACACTTTCACTACACCCTGGAACGTACACTTTAACTGCACCCTAGAACGTACAATCCCACTACACCCTAAAACTTACCTCCCACTACACCCTAGAACGTACATTTTCACTACACCCTAAAACGTGCACATTCACTACACCCTAGAACGTACACTCGCACTACACCATAGAACGTACACTTTCACTACACCCTAGAACATACACTTTCACTACACCCTCTAAGGTAAACTTTCACTACACCCTGAAACGTACACTTTCACTATATCCTAGAACATGCACTTTCACTACACCATAGAATGTACACTTTCACTACACCCTAGAATGTACACTTTCACTACACCCTGGAACGTACACTTTAACTGCACCCTAGAACGTACAATCCCACTACACCCTAAAACTTACCTCCCACTACACCCTAGAACGTACATTTTCACTACACCCTAAAACGTGCACATTCACTACACCCTAGAACGTACACTCGCACTATACCATAGAACGTACACTTTCACTACACCCTAGAACATGCACTTTTACTACACGCTAGAACGTCCACTTTCACTACACCCTAGAACGTACACTTTCACTACACCCTAGAACGTACACTTTCACTACACCCTAGAATGTACACTTTAACTACACCTTAGAACGTGCACCTTCACTACACCCTAAATCATGCCCATTCACTACACCCTAGAACGTACACTCGCACTACACCCTAGAACGTACACTTTCCCTACACCCTAGAACGTGCACTTTCACTACACCCTAGAACGTCCACTTTCACTACACCCTAGAACGTATACTTTCACTACACCATAGATCTTACAATTTCATTACACCCTAGAACGTACACTTTCACTAAACCCTAGAATGTACACTTTTACTTCAACCTGAATCGTACAATTTCACTACACCCTAGAATGTACACTTTTACTACAACCTGGAACGTACACTTTCACTACACCCTAGAACATACACTTTCACTACACCCTCTAAGGTAAACTTTCACTACACCCTGAAACGTACACTTTCACTATATCCTAGAACATGCACTTTCACTACACCATAGAATGTACACTTTCACTACACCCTAGAACGTTCACTTTCACTACACCCTGGAACGTACACTTTAACTGCACCCTAGAACGTACAATCCCACTACACCCTAAAACTTACCTCCCACTACACCCTAGAACGTACATTTTCACTACACCCTAAAACGTGCACATTCACTACACCCTAGAACGTACACTCGCACTACACCATAGAACGTACACTTTCACTACACCCTAGAACATACACTTTCACTACACCCTCTAAGGTAAACTTTCACTACACCCTGAAACGTACACTTTCACTATATCCTAGAACATGCACTTTCACTACACCATAGAATGTACACTTTCACTACACCCTAGAATGTACACTTTCACTACACCCTGGAACGTACACTTTAACTGCACCCTAGAACGTACAATCCCACTACACCCTAAAACTTACCTCCCACTACACCCTAGAACGTACATTTTCACTACACCCTAAAACGTGCACATTCACTACACCCTAGAACGTACACTCGCACTATACCATAGAACGTACACTTTCACTACACCCTAGAACATGCACTTTTACTACACGCTAGAACGTCCACTTTCACTACACCCTAGAACGTACACTTTCACTACACCCTAGAACGTACACTTTCACTACACCCTAGAATGTACACTTTCACTACACCTTAGAACGTGCACCTTCACTACACCCTAAATCATGCCCATTCACTACACCCTAGAACGTACACTCGCACTACACCCTAGAACGTACACTTTCCCTAAACCCTAGAACGTGCACTTTCACTACACCCTAGAACGTCCACTTTCACTACACCCTAGAACGTATACTTTCACTACACCATAGATCTTACAATTTCATTACACCCTAGAACGTACACTTTCACTACACCCTAGAATGTACACTTTTACTTCAACCTGAATCGTACAATTTCACTACACCCTAGAATGTACACTTTTACTACAACCTGGAACGTACACTTTCACTACACTCTGGAACGTACACTTTCACTACACCCGACAACACACACCCTCACTACAGCCTAGAACGTACACTTCCACTGCACACTAGAACGTGCACTTTCACTACGCCCTAGAACGTACACTTTCACTACACCCTAGAACGTACACTTTCACTACATCCTAGAAAGTACACTTTCACTACACCCTGGAATGTACACTTTCACTACACCCTAGAACGTACACTTTCACTACACCCTAGAACGTGCAATTTCACTACAAACTACAACGTGCACTTTCACTACACTGTAGAACGTGCACTTTCACTACACCCTCGAACGTACACTTTCACTACACCCTCGAACGTACACTTTCACTACACCCTAGAACGTACACTTTCACTCCACCCTGGAACGTACACTTTCACTACACCTTAGAACGTACACTTTCACTTCACCCATGGAATGTACACTTTCACTACACCCTAGAACGTACACTTTCACTACACCCTTGAACGTACACTTTCACTACACCCTAGAACGTACACTTTCACTGCACCCTGAAACGTACACTTTCACTACACCCTAGAACGTACACTTTCACTACACCCTCGAACGTACTTTCACTACACCCTAGAATGTACGCTTTCACTGCACCCTGAACGTACACTTTCACTACACCCTAGAACGTGCACTTTCACTACAACCTAGAACGTACACTTTCACTGCACCCTAGAACGTACACTTTCACTACACCCTAGAACATACACTTTCACTACACCCTAGAATGTACACTTTCACCCCACCCTAGAACATACACTTTCACTACACCCTAGAACATACACTTTCATTACACCATAGAACGTACACTTTCACTACACCCTAGAACATGCACTTTTACTACACCCTAGAACGTCCACTTTCACTACACCCTAGAACGTACACTTTCACTGCACCCTGAACGTACACTTTCACTACACCCTAGAACGTGCACTTTCACTACAACCTAGAACGTACACTTTCACTGCACCCTAGAACGTACACTTTCACTACACCCTAGAACATACACTTTCACTACACCCTAGAATGTACACTTTCACCCCACCCTAGAACATACACTTTCACTACACCCTAGAACATACACTTTCATTACACCATAGAACGTACACTTTCACTACACCCTAGAACATGCACTTTTACTACACCCTAGAACGTCCACTTTCACTACACCCTAGAACGTACACTTTCACTACACCCTAGAACGTACACTTTCACTACACCCTAGAACGTACACTTTCACTATACCTTAGAACGTGCACCTTCACTACACCCTATAACGTACACTTTCACTACACCCTAGAACGTACACTTTCACTGCACCCTAGAAGGTACTCTTTCACTGCACCCTAGAACGTACACTTTCACTACACCCTAGAACATACACTTTCACTACACCCTAGAATGTACACTTTCACTACACCCTAGAACGTACACTTTCACTACACCCTAGAACGTACACTCTCACTACACCCTAGAACGTACACTTTCACTACACTCTAGAACATACACTTTCACTACACCCTAGAACGTACACTTTCACTACACATTAGAACGTACATTTTCACTACACCCTAGAACGTGCACCTTCACTACACCCTAAAACGTGCACATTCACTACACCCTAGAACGTACACTCGCACTACACCATAGAACGTACACTTTCACTACACCCTAGAACATGCACTTTTACTACACCCTAGAACGTCCACTTTCACTACACCCTAGAACGTACACTTTCAATACACCCTAGAACTTACACTTTCACTACACCCTAGAACGTACACTTTCACTACACCTTAGAACGTGCACCTTCACTACACCCTAAATCATGCCCATTCACTACACCATAGAACGTACACTCGCACTACACCCTAGAACGTACACTTTCACTACACCCTAGAACGTGCACTTTCACTACACCCTAGAACGTATACTTTCACTACACCATAGATCTTACAATTTCATTACACCCAATAACGTACACTTTCACTACACCCTAGAACGTACACTTTTACTTCAACCTGAATCGTACAATTTCACTACACCCTAGAATGTACACTTTTACTACAACCTGGAACGTACACTTTCACTACACCCTGGAACCTACACTTTCACTACACCCGAGAACACACACCCTCACTACACCCTAGAACGTACACTTCCACTGCACCCTCGAACGTGCACTTTCACTACGCCCTAGAACGTACACTCTCACTACACCCTAGAACGTACACTTTCACTACATCCTAGAACGTACACTTTCACTACACCCTGGAATGTACACTTTCACTACACCATAGAACGTACACTTTCACTACACCCTAGAACGGGCACTTTTACTACAACCTAGAACGTGCACTTTCACTACACTGTAGAACGTGCACTTTCACTACACCCTTGAACGTACACTTTCACTACACCCTCGAACGTACACTTTCACTACACCCTAGAACGTACACTTTCACTCACTGCACCCTGGAACGTACACTTTCACTACACCTTAGAACGTACACTTTCACTTCACCCTGGAACGTACACTTTCACTGCACCCTAGAACGTACACTTTCACTACACTCTTGAACGTACAATTTCACTACACCCTGGAACGTACACTTTCACTGCACCCTAGAACGTACACTTTCACTGCACCCTAAACGTACACTTTCACTACACCCTATAACGTACACTTTCACTACACCCTAGAACATGCACTTTTACTACACCCTAGAACGTCCACTTTCACTACACCCTAGAACGTACACTTTCACTACACCCTAGAACTTACACTTTCACTACACCCTAGAATGTACACTTTCACTACACCTTAGAACGTGCACCTTCACTACACCCTAGAACATACACTTTCATTACACCATAGAACGTCCACTTTCACTACACCCTAGAACGTACACTTTCACTACACCCTAGAACGTACACTTTCACTACAACCTAGAACGTACACTTTCACTACACCTTAGAACGTGCACCTTCACTACACCCTAAATCATGCCCATTCACTACACCCTAGAACGTACACTCGCACTACACCCTAGAACGTACACTTTCACTACACCCTAGAACGTGCACTTTCACTACACCCTAGAACGTCCACTTTCACTACACCCTAGAACGTATACTTTCACTACACCATAGATCTTACAATTTCATTACACCCTAGAACGTACACTTTCACTACACCCTAGAATGTACACTTTTACTTCAACCTGAATCGTACAATTTCACTACACCCTAGAATGTACACTTTTACTACAACCTGGAACGTACACTTTCACTACAGTCTGGAACGTACACTTTCACTACACCCGACAACACACACCCTCACTACACCCTAGAACGCACACTTCCACTGCACCCTAGAACGTGCACTTTCACTACACCCTAGAACGTACACTTTCACTACACCCTAGAACGTACACTTTCACTACATCCTAGAAAGTACACTTTCACTACACCCTGGAATGTACACTTTCACTACACCATAGAACGTACACTTTCACTACACCCTAGAACGTGCAATTTCACTACAACCTACAACGTGCACTTTCACTACACCGTAGAACGTGCACTTTCACTACACCCTCGAACGTACACTTTCACTACACCCTAGAACGTACACTTTCACTACACCCTAGAACGTACACTTTCACTACACCCTAGAGCGTACACTTTCACTACACACTAGAACGTACACTTTCACTACACCCTAGAGCGTACACTTTCACTACACCCTAGAACGTACATTTTCACTACACCCTAGAACGTACATTTTCACTACACCCTAAAACGTGCACATTCACTACACCCTAGAACGTACACTCGCACTATACCATAGAACGTACACTTTCACTACACCCTAGAACATGCACTTTTACTACACGCTAGAACGTCCACTTTCACTACACCCTAGAACGTACACTTTCACTACACCCTAGAACGTACACTTTCACTACACCCTAGAACGTACACTTCCACTACACCTTAGAACGTGCACCTTCACTACACCCTAAATCATGCCCATTCACTACACCCTAGAACGTACACTCGCACTACACCCTAGAACGTACACTTTCACTACACCCTAGAACGTGCACTTTCACTACACCCTAGAACGTCCACTTTCACTACACCGTAGAACGTGCACTTTCACTACACCCTCGAACATACACTTTCACTACACCCTAGAACGTACACTTTCACTACACCCTAGAACGTACACTTTCACTCCACCCTGGAACGTACACTTTCACTACACCTTAGAACGTACACTTTCACTTCACCCATGGAACGTACACTTTCACTACACCCTAGAACGTACACTTTCACTACACCCTTGAACGTACACTTTCACTACACCCTAGAACGTACACTTTCACTGCACCCTGAAACGTACACTTTCACTACACCCTAGAACGTACACTTTCACTACACCCTCGAACGTACTTTCACTACACCCTAGAATGTACACTTTCACTGCACCCTGAACGTACACTTTCACTACACCCTAGAACGTGCACTTTCACTACAACCTAGAACGTACACTTTCACTGCACCCTAGAACGTACACTTTCACTACACCCTAGAACATACACTTTCACTACACCCTAGAATGTACACTTTCACCCCACCCTAGAACATACACTTTCACTACACCCTACAACATACACTTTCATTACACCATAGAACGTACACTTTCACTACACCCTAGAACATGCACTTTTACTACACCCTAGAACGTCCACTTTCACTACACCCTAGAACGTACACTTTCACTACACCCTAGAACGTACACTTTCACTACACCCTAGAACGTACACTTTCACTATACCTGAGAACGTGCACCTTCACTACACCCTATAACGTACACTTTCACTACACCCTAGAACGTACACTTTCACTGCACCCTAGAAGGTACTCTTTCACTGCACCCTAGAACGTACACTTTCACTACACCCTAGAACATACACTTTCACTACACCCTAGAATGTACACTTTCACTACACCATAGAACGCACACTTTCACTACACCCTAGAACGTACACTCTCACTACACCCTAGAACGTACACTTTCACTACACTCTAGAACATACACTTTCACTACACCCTAGAACGTACACTTTCACTACACACTAGAACGTACATTTTCACTACACCCTAGAACGTGCACCTTCACTACACCCTAAAACGTGCACATTCACTACACCCTAGAACGTACACTCGCACTACACCATAGAACGTACACTTTCACTACTCCCTAGAACATGCACTTTTACTACACCCTAGAACGTCCACTTTCACTACACCCTAGAACGTACACTTTCACTACACCCTAGAACTTACACTTTCACTACACCCTAGAACGTACACTTTCACTACACCTTAGAACGTGCACCTTCACTACACCCTAAATCATGCCCATTCACTACACCCTAGAACGTACACTCGCACTACACCCTAGAACGTACTCTTTCACTACACCCTAGAACGTGCACTTTCACTACACCCTAGAACGTATACTTTCACTACACCATAGATCTTACAATTTCATTACACCCAATAACGTACACTTTCACTACACCCTAGAACGTACACTTTTACTTCAACCTGAATCGTACAATTTCACTACACCCTAGAATGTACACTTTTACTACAACCTGGAACGTACACTTTCACTACACCCTGGAACCTACACTTCCACTACACCCGAGAACACACACCCTCACTACACCCTAGAACGTACACTTCCACTGCACCCTCGAACGTGCACTTTCACTACGCCCTAGAACGTACACTTTCACTACACCCTAGAACGTACACTTTCACTACACCCTAGAACTTACACTTTCACTACACCCTAGAACGTACACTTTCACTACACCTTAGAACGTGCACCTTCACTACACCCTAAATCATGCCCATTCACTACACCCTAGAACGTACACTCGCACTACACCCTAGAACGTACACTTTCACTACACACTAGAACGTACACTTTCACTACACCCTAGAGCGTACACTTTCACTACACCCTAGAACGTACATTTTCACTACACCCTAGAACGTACACTTTCACTACACCCTAGAACGTACACTTTCACTACACCCTAGAACGTGCACTTTCACTACACCCTAGAACGTCCACTTTCACTACACCCTAGAACGTATACTTTCACTACACCATAGATCTTACAATTTCATTACACCCTAGAACGTACACTTTCACTACACCCTAGAATGTACACTTTTACTTCAACCTGAATCGTACAATTTCACTACACCCTAGAATGTACACTTTTACTACAACCTGGAACGTACACTTTCACTACAGTCTGGAACGTACACTATCACTACACCCGACAACACACACCCTCACTACACCCTAGAACGCACACTTCCACTGCACCCTAGAACGTGCACTTTCACTACGCCCTAGAACGTACACTTTCACTACACCCTAGAACGTACACTTTCACTACATCCTAGAAAGTACACTTTCACTACACCCTGGAATGTACACTTTCACTACACCATAGAACGTACACTTTCACTACACCCTAGAACGTGCAATTTCACTACAACCTACAACGTGCACTTTCACTACACCGTAGAACGTGCACTTTCACTACACCCTCGAACGTACACTTTCACTACACCCTAGAACGTACACTTTCACTACACCCTAGAACGTACACTTTCACTCCACCCTGGAACGTACACTTTCACTACACCTTAGAACGTACACTTTCACTTCACCCATGGAACGTACACTTTCACTACACCCTAGAACGTACACTTTCACTACACCCTTGAACGTACACTTTCACTACACCCTAGAACGTACACTTTCACTGCACCCTGAAACGTACACTTTCACTACACCCTAGAACGTACACTTTCACTACACCCTCGAACGTACTTTCACTACACCCTAGAATGTACACTTTCACTGCACCCTGAACGTACACTTTCACTACACCCTAGAACGTGCACTTTCACTACAACCTAGAACGTACACTTTCACTGCACCCTAGAACGTACACTTTCACTACACCCTAGAACATACACTTTCACTACACCCTAGAATGTACACTTTCACCCCACCCTAGAACATACACTTTCACTACACCCTACAACATACACTTTCATTACACCATAGAACGTACACTTTCACTACACCCTAGAACATGCACTTTTACTACACCCTAGAACGTCCACTTTCACTACACCCTAGAACGTACACTTTCACTACACCCTAGAACGTACACTTTCACTACACCCTAGAACGTACACTTTCACTATACCTGAGAACGTGCACCTTCACTACACCCTATAACGTACACTTTCACTACACCCTAGAACGTACACTTTCACTGCACCCTAGAAGGTACTCTTTCACTGCACCCTAGAACGTACACTTTCACTACACCCTAGAACATACACTTTCACTACACCCTAGAATGTACACTTTCACTACACCCTAGAACGCACACTTTCACTACACCCTAGAACGTACACTCTCACTACACCCTAGAACGTACACTTTCACTACACTCTAGAACATACACTTTCACTACACCCTAGAACGTACACTTTCACTACACTCTAGAACGTACATTTTCACTACACCCTAGAACGTGCACCTTCACTACACCCTAAAACGTGCACATTCACTACACCCTAGAACGTACACTCGCAATACACCATAGAACGTACACTTTCACTACACCCTAGAACATGCACTTTTACTACACCCTAGAACGTCCACTTTCACTACACCCTAGAACGTACACTTTCACTACACCCTAGAACTTACACTTTCACTACACCCTAGAACGTACACTTTCACTATACCTTAGAACGTGCACCTTCACTACACCCTAAATCATGCCCATTCACTACACCCTAGAACGTACACTCGCACTACACCCTAGAACGTACTCTTTCACTACACCCTAGAACGTGCACTTTCACTACACCCTAGAACGTATACTTTCACTACACCATAGATCTTACAATTTCATTACACCCAATAACGTACACTTTCACTACACCCTAGAACGTACACTTTTACTTCAACCTGAATCGTACAATTTCACTACACCCTAGAATGTACACTTTTACTACAACCTGGAACGTACACTTTCACTACACCCTGGAACCTACACTTCCACTACACCCGAGAACACACACCCTCACTACACCCTAGAACGTACACTTCCACTGCACCCTCGAACGTGCACTTTCACTACGCCCTAGAACGTACACTTTCACTACACCCTAGAACGTACACTTTCACTACACCCTAGAACTTACACTTTCACTACACCCTAGAACGTACACTTTCACTACACCTTAGAACGTGCACCTTCACTACACCCTAAATCATGCCCATTCACTACACCCTAGAACGTACACACGCACTACACCCTAGAACGTACACTTTCACTACACACTAGAACGTACACTTTCACTACACCCTAGAGCGTACACTTTCACTACACCCTAGAACGTACATTTTCACTACACCCTAGAACGTACATTTTCACTACACCCTAAAACGTGCACATTCACTACACCCTAGAACGTACACTCGCACTATACCATAGAACGTACACTTTCACTACACCCTAGAACATGCACTTTTACTACACGCTAGAACGTCCACTTTCACTACACCCTAGAACGTACACTTTCACTACACCCTAGAACGTACACTTTCACTACACCCTAGAACGTACACTTTCACTACACCCTAGAACGTGCACTTTCACTACACACTAGAACGTCCACTTTCACTACACCCTAGAACGTATACTTTCACTACACCATAGATCTTACAATTTCATTACACCCTAGAACGTACACTTTCACTACACCCTAGAATGTACACTTTTACTTCAACCTGAATCGTACAATTTCACTACACCCTAGAATGTACACTTTTACTACAACCTGGAACGTACACTTTCACTACAGTCTGGAACGTACACTTTCACTACACCCGACAACACACACCCTCACTACACCCTAGAACGCACACTTCCACTGCACCCTAGAACGTGCACTTTCACTACGCCCTAGAACGTACACTTTCACTACACCCTAGAACGTACACTTTCACTACATCCTAGAAAGTACACTTTCACTACACCCTGGAATGTACACTTTCACTACACCATAGAACGTACACTTTCACTACACCCTAGAACGTGCAATTTCACTACAACCTACAACGTGCACTTTCACTACACCGTAGAACGTGCACTTTCACTACACCCTCAAACGTACACTTTCACTACACCCTAGAACGTACACTTTCACTACACCCTAGAACGTACACTTTCACTCCACCCTGGAACGTACACTTTCACTACACCTTAGAACGTACACTTTCACTTCACCCATGGAACGTACACTTTCACTACAGCCTAGAACGTACACTTTCACTACACCCTTGAACGTACACTTTCACTACACCCTAGAACGTACACTTTCACTGCACCCTGAAACGTACACTTTCACTACACCCTAGAACGTACACTTTCACTACACCCTCGAACGTACTTTCACTACACCCTAGAATGTACACTTTCACTGCACCCTGAACGTACACTTTCACTACACCCTAGAACGTGCACTTTCACTACAACCTAGAACGTACACTTTCACTGCACCCTAGAACGTACACTTTCACTACACCCTAGAACATACACTTTCACTACACCCTAGAATGTACACTTTCACCCCACCCTAGAACATACACTTTCACTACACCCTACAACATACACTTTCATTACACCATAGAACGTACACTTTCACTACACCCTAGAACATGTACTTTTACTACACCCTAGAACGTCCACTTTCACTACACCCTAGAACGTACACTTTCACTACACCCTAGAACGTACACTTTCACTACACCCTAGAACGTACACTTTCACTATACCTGAGAACGTGCACCTTCACTACACCCTATAACGTACACTTTCACTACACCCTAGAACGTACACTTTCACTGCATCCTAGAAGGTACTCTTTCACTGCACCCTAGAACGTACACTTTCACTACACCCTAGAACATACACTTTCACTACACCCTAGAATGTACACTTTCACTACACCCTAGAACGCACACTTTCACTACACCCTAGAACGTACACTCTCACTACACCCTAGAACGTACACTTTCACTACACTCTAGAACATACACTTTCACTACACCCTAGAACGTACACTTTCACTACACACTAGAACGTACATTTTCACTACACCCTAGAACGTGCACCTTCACTACACCCTAAAACGTGCACATTCACTACACCCTAGAACGTACACTCGCACTACACCATAGAACGTACACTTTCACTACACCCTAGAACATGCACTTTTACTACACCCTAGAACGTCCACTTTCACTACACCCTAGAACGTACACTTTCACTACACCCTAGAACTTACACTTTCACTACACCCTAGAACGTACACTTTCACTACACCTTAGAACGTGCACCTTCACTACACCCTAAATCATGCCCATTCACTACACCCTAGAACGTACACTCGCACTACACCCTAGAACGTACACTTTCACTACACCCTAGAACGTGCACTTTCACTACACCCTAGAACGTATACTTTCACTACACCATAGATCTTACAATTTCATTACACCCAATAACGTACACTTTCACTACACCCTAGAACGTACACTTTTACTTCAACCTGAATCGTACAATTTCACTACACCCTAGAATGTACACTTTTACTACAACCTGGAACGTACACTTTCACTACACCCTGGAACCTACACTTCCACTACACCCGAGAACACACACCCTCAATACACCCTAGAACGTACACTTCCACTGCACCCTCGAACGTGCACTTTCACTACGCCCTAGAACGTACACTTTCACTACACCCTAGAACGTACACTTTCACTACACCCTAGAACTTACACTTTCACTACACCCTAGAACGTACACTTTCACTACACCTTAGAACGTGCACCTTCACTACACCCTAAATCATGCCCATTCACTACACCCTAGAACGTACACTCGCACTACACCCTAGAACGTACACTTTCACTACACACTAGAACGTACACTTTCACTACACACTAGAGCGTACACTTTCACTACACCCTAGAACGTACATTTTCACTACACCCTAGAACGTACATTTTCACTACACCCTAAAACGTGCACATTCACTACACCCTAGAACGTACACTTTCACTACACCTTAGAACGTGCACCTTCACTACACCCTAAATCATGCCCATTCACTACACCCTAGAACGTACACTCGCACTACACCCTAGAACGTACACTTTCACTACACCCTAGAACGTGCACTTTCACTACACCCTAGAACGTCCACTTTCACTACACCCTAAAACGTATACTTTCACTACACCATAGATCTTACAATTTCATTACACCCTAGAACGTACTTTCTCTACACCCTAGAACGTACACTTTTACTTCAACCTGAATCGTACAATTTCACTACACCCTAGAATGTACACTTTTACTACAACCTGGAACGTACACTTTCACTACACTCTGGAACGTACACTTTCACTACACCCGACAACACACACCCTCACTACACCCTAGAACGTACACTTCCACTGCACCCTCGAACGTGCACTTTCACTACACCCTAGAAGGTACACTTTCACTACACCCTTGAACGTACACTTTCACTACACCCTAGAACGTACACTTTCACTGCACCCTGAAACGTACACTTTCACTACACCCTAGAACGTACACTTTCACTACACCCTCGAACGTACTTTCACTACACCCTAGAATGTACACTTTCACTGCACCCTGAACGTACACTTTCACTACACCCTAGAACGTACACTTTCACTACACCCTAGAACATACACTTTCACTACACCCTAGAATGTAAACTTTCACCCCACCCTAGAACATACACTTTCACTACACCCTAGAACATACACTTTCATTACACCATAGAACGTACACTTTCACTACACCCTAGAACGTACACTTTCACTGCACCCTAGAAGGTACTCTTTCACTGCACCCTAGAACGTACACTTTCACTACACCCTAGAACATACACTTTCACTACACCCTAGAATGTACAGTTTCACTACACCCTAGAACGCACACTTTCACTACACCCTAGAACGTACACTCTCACTACACCCTAGAACGTACACTTTCACTACACTCTAGAACATACACTTTCACTACACCCTAGAACGTACACTTTCACTACACACTAGAACGTACATTTTCACTACACCCTAGAACGTGCACCTTCACTACACCCTAAAACGTGCACATTCACTACACCCTAGAACGTACACTCGCACTACACCATAGAACGTACACTTTCACTACACCCTAGAACATGCACTTTTACTACACCCTAGAACGTCCACTTTCACTACACCCTAGAACGTACACTTTCACTACACCCTAGAACTTACACTTTCACTATACCCTAGAACGTACACTTTCACTACACCTTAGAACGTGCACCTTCACTACACCCTAAATCATGCCCATTCACTACAACCTAGAACGTACACTCGCACTACACCCTAGAACGTACACTTTCACTACACCCTAGAACTTACTCTTTCACTACACCCTAGAACGTACACTTTCACTACACCTTAGAACGTGCACCTTCACTACACCCTAAATCATGCCCATTCACTACACCCTAGAACGTACACTCGCACTACACCCTAGAACGTACACTTTCACTACACACTAGAACGTACACTTTAACTACACCCTAGAGCGTACACTTTCACTACACCCTAGAACGTACATTTTCACTACACCCTAGAACGTACATTTTCACTACACCCTAAAACGTGCACATTCACTACACCCTAGAACGTACACTCGCACTATACCATAGAACGTACACTTTCACTACACCCTAGAACATGCACTTTTACTACACGCTAGAACGTACACTTTCACTACACCCTAGAACGTACACTTTCACTACACCCTAGAACGTACACTTTCACTACACCCTAGAACGTACACTTTCACTACACCCGACAACACACACCCTCACTACACCCTAGAACGTACACTTCCACTGCACCCTCGAACAGGCACTTTCACTACGCCCTAGAACGTACACTTTCACTACACCCTAGAACGTACACTTTCACTACATCCTAGAAAGTACACTTTCACTACACCCTGGAATGTACACTTTCACTACACCATAGAACGTACACTTTCACTACACCCTAGAACGTGCAATTTCACTACAACCTACAACGTGCACTTTCACTACACCGTAGAACGTGCACTTTCACTACACCCTCGAACGTACACTTTCACTACACCCTCGAACGTACACTTTCACTACACCCTAGAACGTACACTTTCACTACACCTTAGAACGTACACTTTCACTTCACCCATGGAACGTACACTTTCACTACACCCTAGAACGTACACTTTCACTACACCCTTGAACGTACACTTTCACTACACCCTAGAACGTACACTTTCACTGCACCCTGAAACGTACACTTTCACTACACCCTAGAACGTACACTTTCACTACACCCTCGAACGTACACTTTCACTACACCCTAGAATGTACACTTTCACTGCACCCTAGAATGTACACTTTCACTGCACCCTGAACGTACACTTTCACTACACCCTAGAACGTGCACTTTCACTACAACCTAGAACGTACACTTTCACTGCACCCTAGAACGTACACTTTCACTACACCCTAGAACATACACTTTCACTACACCCTAGAATGTACACTTTCACCCCACCCTAGAACATACACTTTCACTACACCCTAGAACATACACTTTCATTACACCATAGAACGTACACTTTCACTACACCCTAGAACATGCACTTTTACTACACCCTAGAACGTCCACTTTCACTACACCCTAGAACGTACACTTTCACTACACCCTAGAACGTACACTTTCACTACACCCTAGAACGTACACTTTCACTACACCTTAGAACGTGCACCTTCACTACACCCTATAACATACACTTTCACTACACCCTAGAACGTACACTTTCACTGCACCCTAGAAGGTACTCTTTCACTGCACCCCAGAACGTACACTTTCACTACACCCTAGAACATACACTTTCACTACACCATAGAATGTACACTTTCACCCCACCCTAGAACATACACTTTCACTACACCCTAGAACGTACACTTTCACTACACCCTAGAATGTACACTTTCACCCCACCCTAGAACGTACACTTTCACTACACCCTAGAACTTACCCTTTCACTACACCCTGGAATGTACACTTTCACTACACCTTAGAACGTGCACCTTCACTACACCCTAAATCATGCCCATTCACTACACCCTAGAACGTACACTCGCACTACACCCTAGAACGTACACTTTCACTACACCCAAGAACGTGCACTTTCACTACACCCTAGAACGTATACTTTCACTACACCATAGATCTTACAATTTCATTACACCCAATAACGTACACTTTCACTACACCCTAGAACGTACACTTTTACTTCAACCTGAATCGTACAATTTCACTACACCCTAGAATGTACACTTTTACTACAACCTGGAACGTACACTTTCACTACAGCCTGGAACCTACACTTTCACTACACCCGAGAACACACACCCTCACTACACCCTAGAACGTACACTTCCACGCACCCTCGAACGTGCACTTTCACTACGCCCTAGAACGTACACTTTCACTACACCCTAGAATGTACACTTTCACTACACCCTAGAACGTACACTTTCACTACACCCTAGAACATGCACTTTTACTACACCCTAGAACGTCCACTTTCACTACACCCTAGAACGTACACTTTCACTACACCCTAGAACTTACACTTTCACTATACCCTAGAACGTACACTTTCACTACACCTTAGAACGTGCACCTTCACTACACCCTAAATCATGCCCATTCACTACAACCTAGAACGTACACTCGCACTACACCCTAGAACGTACACTTTCACTACACCCTAGAACTTACTCTTTCACTACACCCTAGAACGTACACTTTCACTACACCTTAGAACGTGCACCTTCACTACACCCTAAATCATGCCCATTCACTACACCCTAGAACGTACACTCGCACTACACCCTAGAACGTACACTTTCACTACACACTAGAACGTACACTTTCACTACACCCTAGAGCGTACACTTTCACTACACCCTAGAACGTACATTTTCACTACACCCTAGAACGTACATTTTCACTACACCCTAAAACGTGCACATTCACTACACCCTAGAACGTACACTCGCACTATACCATAGAACGTACACTTTCACTACACCCTAGAACATGCACTTTTACTACACGCTAGAACGTCCACTTTCACTACACCCTAGAACGTACACTTTCACTACACCCTAGAACGTACACTTTCACTACACCCTAGAACGTTCACTTTCACTACACCCGACAACACACACCCTCACTACACCCTAGAACGTACACTTCCACTGCACCCTCGAACGGGCACTTTCACTACGCCCTAGAACGTACACTTTCACTACACCCTAGAACGTACACTTTCACTACATCCCATAAAGTACACTTTCACTACACCCTGGAATGTACACTTTCACTACACCATAGAACGTACACTTTCACTACACCCTAGAACGTGCAATTTCACTACAACCTACAACGTGCACTTTCACTACACCGTAGAACGTGCACTTTCACTACACCCTCGAACGTACACTTTCACTACACCCTCGAACGTACACTTTCACTACACCCTAGAACGTACACTTTCACTACACCTTAGAACGTACACTTTCACTTCACCCATGGAACGTACACTTTCACTACACCCTAGAACATACACTTTCACTACACCCTTGAACGTACACTTTCACTACACCCTAGAACGTACACTTTCACTGCACCCTGAAACGTACACTTTCACTACACCCTAGAACGTACACTTTCACTACACCCTCGAACGTACACTTTCACTACACCCTAGAATGTACACTTTCACTGCACCCTAGAATGTACACTTTCACTGCACCCTGAACGTACACTTTCACTACACCCTAGAACGTGCACTTTCACTACAACCTAGAACGTACACTTTCACTGCACCCTAGAACGTACACTTTCACTACACCCTAGAACATACATTTTCACTACACCCTAGAATGTACACTTTCACCCCACCCTAGAACATACACTTTCACTACACCCTAGAACATACACTTTCATTACACCATAGAACGTACACTTTCACTACACCCTAGAACATGCACTTTTACTACACCCTAGAACGTCCACTTTCACTACACCCTAGAACGTACACTTTCACTACACCCTAGAACGTACACTTTCACTACACCCTAGAACGTACACTTTTACTACACCTTAGAACGTGCACCTTCACTACACCCTATAACATACACTTTCACTACACCCTAGAACGTACACTTTCACTGCACCCTAGAAGGTACTCTTTCACTGCACCCTAGAATGTACACTTTCACCCCACCCTAGAACGTACACTTTCACTACACCCTAGAACTTACCCTTTCACTACACCCTGGAATGTACACATTCACTACACCTTAGAACGTGCACCTTCACTACACCCTAAATCATGCCCATTCACTACACCCTAGAACGTACACTCGCACTACACCCTAGAACGTACACTTTCACTACACCCAAGAACGTGCACTTTCACTACACCCTAGAACGTATACTTTCACTACACCATAGATCTTACAATTTCATTACACCCAATAACGTACACTTTCACTACACCCTAGAACGTACACTTTTACTTCAACCTGAATCGTACAATTTCACTACACCCTAGAATGTACACTTTTACTACAACCTGGAACGTACACTTTCACTACACCCTAGAACGTACACTTTCACTACACCCTTGAACGTACACTTTCACTACACCCTAGAACGTACACTTTCACTGCACCCTAGAACGTACACTTTCACTACACCCTAGAACATACACTTTCACTACACCCTAGAATGTACACTTTCACTACACCCTAGAATGTACACTTTTACTACAACCTGGAACGTACACTTTCACTACAGCCTGGAACCTACACTTTCACTACACCCGAGAACACACACCCTCACTACACCCTAGAACGTACACTTCCACGCACCCTCGAACGTGCACTTTCACTACGCCCTAGAACGTACACTTTCACTACACCCTAGAACGTACACTTTCACTACATCCTAGAACGTATACTTTCACTACACCCTGGAATGTACACTTTCACTACACCATAGAACGTACACTTTCACTACACCCTAGAACGGGTACTTTCACTACAACCTAGAACGTGCACTTTCACTACACCATAGAACGTGCACTTTCACTGCACCCTGAAACGTACACTTTCACTACACCCTAGAACGTACATTTTCACAACACCCTCGAACGTACACTTTCACTACACACTAGAACGTACACTTTCACTGCACTCTGGAACGTACACTTTCACTACACCCTAGAACGTGCACTTTCACTACAACCTAGAACGTACACTTTCACTGCACCCTAGAAAGTACACTTTCACTGCACCCTAGAACGTACACTTTCACTACACCCTCGAACATACACTTTCACTACACCCTAGAACGTACACTTTCACTGCACCCTAGAACGTACACTTTCACTACACTCTTGAACGTAAACTTTCACTACACCCTGGAATGTACACTTTCACTGCACCCTAGAACGTACACTTTCACTGCACCCTAGAACGTACACTTTCACTACACTCTTGAACGTACATTTTCACTACACCCTGGAACGTACACTTTCACTGCACCCTAGAACGTACACTTTCACTGCACCCTAGAACGTACACTTTCACTACACCCTATAACGTACACTTTCACTACACCCTAGAACATGCACTTTTACTACACCCTAGAACGTCCACTTTCACTACACCCTAGAACGTACACTTTCACTACACCCTAAAACTTACACTTTCACTACACCCTAGAATGTACACTTTCACTACACCTTAGAACGTGCACCTTCACTACACCCTAGAACATACACTTCCATTACACCATAGAACGTCCACTTTCACTACACCCTAGAACGTACACTTTCACTACACCCTAGAACGTACACTTTCACTACACCCTAGAACGTACACTTTCACTACACCTTAGAACGTGCACCTTCACTACACCCTAAATCATGCCCATTCACTACACCCTAGAACGTACACTCGCACTACACCCTAGAACGTACACTTTCACTACACCCTAGAACGTGCACTTTCACTACACCCTAGAACGTCCACTTTCACTACACCCTAGAACATATACTTTCACTACACCATAGATCTTACAATTTCATTACACCCTAGAACGTACACTTTCACTACACCCTAGAATGTACACTTTTACTTCAACCTGAATCGTACAATTTCACTACACCCTAGAATGTACACTTTTACTACAACCTGGAACGTACACTTTCACTACACTCTGGAACGTACACTTTCACTACACCCGACAACACACACCCTCACT
The DNA here is from genome assembly GCF_978046115.1 of Saccoglossus kowalevskii. Taxonomy (NCBI): domain Eukaryota; kingdom Metazoa; phylum Hemichordata; class Enteropneusta; family Harrimaniidae; genus Saccoglossus; species Saccoglossus kowalevskii. The sequence continues at coordinate 35,487,565 of NC_140654.1, forward strand.
ACACCCTAGAACGCACACTTCCACTGCACCCTAGAACGTGCACTTTCACTACGCCCTAGAACGTACACTTTCACTACACCCTAGAACGTACATTTTCACTACATCCTAGAAAGTACACTTTCACTACACCCTGGAATGTACACTTTCACTACACCATAGAACGTACACTTTCACTACACCCTAGAACGTGCAATTTCACTACAACCTACAACGTGCACTTTCACTACACCGTAGAACGTGCACTTTCACTACACCCTCGAACATACACTTTAACTACACACTCGAACGTACACTTTCACTACACCCTAGAACGTACACTTTCACTCCACCCTGGAACGTACACTTTCACTACACCTTAGAACGTACACTTTCACTTCACCCATGGAACGTACACTTTCACTACACCCTAGAACATACACTTTCACTACACCCTTGAACGTACACTTTCACTACACCCTAGAACGTACACTTTCACTGCACCCTGAAACGTACACTTTCACTACACCCTAGAACGTACACTTTCACTACACCCTCGAACGTACTTTCACTACACCCTAGAATGTACACTTTCACTGCACCCTGAACGTACACTTTCACTACACCCTAGAACGTGCACTTTCACTACAACCTAGAACGTACACTTTCACTGCACCCTAGAACGTACACTTTCACTACACCCTAGAACATACACTTTCACTACACCCTAGAATGTACACTTTCACCCCACCCTAGAACATACACTTTCACTACACCCTAGAACATACACTTTCATTACACCATAGAACGTACACTTTCACTACACCCTAGAACATGCACTTTTACTACACCCTAGAACGTCCACTTTCACTACACCCTAGAACGTACACTTTCACTACACCCTAGAACGTACACTTTCACTACACCCTAGAACGTACACTTTCACTATACCTTAGAACGTGCACCTTCACTACACCCTATAACGTACACTTTCACTACACCCTAGAACGTACACTTTCACTGCACCCTAGAAGGTACTCTTTCACTGCACCCTAGAACGTACACTTTCACTACACCCTAGAACATACACTTTCACTACACCCTAGAATGTACACTTTCACTACACCCTAGAACGTACACTTTCACTACACCCTAGAACGTACACTCTCACTACACCCTAGAACGTAAACTTTCACTACACTCTAGAACATACACTTTCACTACACCCTAGAACGTACACTTTCACTACACATTAGAACGTACATTTTCACTACACCCTAGAACGTGCACCTTCACTACACCCTAAAACGTGCACATTCACTACACCCTAGAACGTACACTCGCACTACACCATAGAACGTACACTTTCACTACACCCTAGAACATACACTTTCACTACACCCTAGAATGTACACTTTCACCCCACCCTAGAACATACACTTTCACTACACCCTAGAACATACACTTTCATTACACCATAGAACGTACACTTTCACTACACCCTAGAACATGCACTTTTACTACACCCTAGAACGTCCACTTTCACTACACCCTAGAACGTATACTTTCACTACACCCTAGAACGTACACTTTCACTACACCCTAGAACGTAGACTTTCACTATACCTTAGAACGTGCACCTTCACTACACCCTATAACGTACACTTTCACTACACCCTAGAACGTACACTTTCACTGCACCCTAGAAGGTACTCTTTCACTGCACCCTAGAACGTACACTTTCACTACACCCTAGAACATACACTTTCACTACACCCTAGAATGTACACTTTCACTACACCCTAGAACGCACACTTTCACTACACCCAAGAACGTACATTTTCACTACACACTAGAACGTACATTTTCACTACACCCTAAAACGTGCACATTCACTACACCCTAGAACGTACACTCGCACTATACCATAGAACGTACACTTTCACTACACCCTAGAACATGCACTTTTACTACACGCTAGAACGTCCACTTTCACTACACCCTAGAACGTACACTTTCACTACACCCTAGAACGTACACTTTCACTACACCCTAGAACGTACACTTTCACTACACCTTAGAACGTGCACCTTCACTACACCCTAAATCATGCCCATTCACTACACCCTAGAACGTACACTCGCACTACACCCTAGAACGTACACTTTCACTACACACTAGAACGTACACTTTCACTACACCCTAGAGCGTACACTTTCACTACACCCTAGAACGAACATTTTCACTACACCCTAGAACGTACATTTTCACTACACCCTAAAACGTGCACATTCACTACACCCTAGAACGTACACTCGCACTATACCATAGAACGTACACTTTCACTACACCCTAGAACATGCACTTTTACTACACGCTAGAACGTCCACTTTCACTACACCCTAGAACGTACACTTTCACTACACCCTAGAATGTACACTTTCACTACACCCTAGAACGCACACTTTCACTACACCCTAGAACGTACACTCTCACTACACCCTAGAACGTACACTTTCACTACACTCTAGAACATACACTTTCACTACACCCTAGAACGTACACTTTCACTACACACTAGAACGTACATTTTCACTACACCCTAGAACGTGCACCTTCACTACACCCTAAAACGTGCACATTCACTACACCCTAGAACGTACACTCGCACTACACCATAGAACGTACACTTTCACTACACCCTAGAACATGCACTTTTACTACACCCTAGAACGTCCACTTTCACTACACCCTAGAACGTACACTTTCACTACACCCTAGAACTTACACTTTCACTACACCCTAGAACGTACACTTTCACTACACCTTAGAACGTGCACCTTCACTACACCCTAAATCATGCCCATTCACTACACCCTAGAACGTACACTCACACTACACCCTAGAACGTACACTTTCACTACACCCTAGAACGTGCACTTTCACTACACCCTAGAACATATACTTTCACTACACCATAGATCTTACAATTTCATTACACCCAATAACGTACACTTTTACTACACCCTAGAACGTACACTTTTACTTCAACCTGAATCGTACAATTTCACTACACCCTAGAATGTACACTTTTACTACAACCTGGAACGTACACTTTCGCTACACCCTGGAACCTACACTTTCACTACACCCGAGAACACACACCCTCACTACACCCTAGAACGTACACTTCCACTGCACCCTCGAACGTGCCCTTTCACTACGCCCTAGAACGTACACTTTCACTACACCCTAGAACGTACACTTTCACTACACCCTAGAACTTACACTTTCACTACACCCTAGAACGTACACTTTCACTACACCTTAGAACGTGCACCTTCACTACACCCTAAATCATGCCCATTCACTACAACCTAGAACGTACACTCGCACTACACCCTAGAACGTACACTTTCACTACACACTAGAACGTACACTTTCACTACACCCTAGAGCGTACACTTTCACTACACCCTAGAACGTACATTTTCACTACACACTGGAACGTACGTTTTCACTACACCCTAAAACGTGCACATTCACTACACCCTAGAACGTACACTCGCACTATACCATAGAACGTACACTTTCACTACACCCTAGAACATGCACTTTTACTACACGCTAGAACGTCCACTTTCACTACACCCTAGAACGTACACTTTCACTTCACCTTAGAACGTACACTTTCACTACACCCTAGAACGTACACTTTCACTACACCTTAGAACGTGCACCTTCACTACACCCTAAATCATGCCCATTCACTACACCCTAGAACGTACACTCGCACCACACCCTAGAACATACACTTTCACTACACCCTAGAACGTGCACTTTCACTACACCCTAGAACGTCCACTTTCACTACACCCTAGAACGTATACTTTCACTACACCATAGATCTTACAATTTCATTACACCCTAGAACGTACTTTCACTACACCCTAGAACGTACACTTTTACTTCAACCTGAATCGTACAATTTCACTACACCCTTGAATGTACACTTTTACTACAACCTGGAACGTACACTTTCACTACACTCTGGAACGTACACATTCACTACACCCGACAACACACACCCTCACTACACCCTAGAACGTACACTTCCACTGCACCCTCGAACGTGCACTTTCACTACGCCCTAGAACGTACACTTTCACTACACCCTAGAACGAACACTTTCACTACATCCTAGAAAGTACACTTTCACTACACCCTGGAATGTACACTTTCACTACACCTTAGAACGTACACTTTCACTTCACCCATGGAACGCACACTTTCACTACACCCTAGAACGTACACTTTCACTACACCCTTGAACGTACACTTTCACTACACCCTAGAACGTACACTTTCACTGCACCCTGAAACGTACACTTTCACTACACCCTAGAACGTACACTTTCACTACACCCTCGAACGTACTTTCACTACACCCTAGAATGTACACTTTCACTGCACCCTGAACGTACACTTTCACTACACCCTAGAACATACACTTTCACTACACCCTAGAATGTACACTTTCACCCCACCCTAGAACATACACTTTCACTACACCCTAGAACATACACTTTCATTACACCATAGAACGTACACTTTCACTACACCCTAGAACATGCACTTTTACTACCCCCTAGAACGTCCACTTTCACAACACCCTAGAACGTACACTTTCACTACACCCTAGAACGTACACTTTCACTATACCTTAGAACGTGCACCTTCACTACACCCTATAATGTACACTTTCACTACACCCTAGAACGTACACTTTCACTGCACCCTAGAAGGTACTCTTTCACTGCACCCTAGAACGTACACTTTCACTACACCCTAGAACATACACTTTCACTACACCCTAGAATGTACACTTTCACTACACCCTAGAACATGCACTTTTACTACACGCTAGAACGTCCACTTTCACTACACCCTAGAACGTACACTTTCACTACACCCTAGAACGTACACTTTCACTACACCCTAGAACGTACACTTTCACTACACCCTAGAATGTACACTTTCACTACACCTTAGAACGTGCACCTTCACTACACCCTAAATCATGCCCATTCACTACACCCTAGAACGTACACTCGCACTACACCCTAGAACGTACACTTTCACTACACCCTAGAACGTACACTTTCACTACAACCTAGAAAGTACACTTTCACTACACCCTGGAATGTACACTTTCACTACACCATAGAACGTACACTTTCACTACACCCTAGAACGTGCAATTTCACTACAACCTACAACGTGCACTTTTACTACACCGTCGAACGTGCACTTTCACTACACCCTCAAACGTACACTTTCACTACACCCTCGAACGTACACTTTCACTACACCCTAGAACGTACACTTTCACTACACCTTAGAACGTACACTTTCACTTCACCCATGGAACGTACACTTTCACTACACCCTAGAACGTACACTTTCACTACACCCTTGAACGTCCACTTTTACTACACCCTAGAACGTACACTTTCACTGCACCCTGAAACGTACACTTTCACTACACCCTAGAACGTACACTTTCACTACACCCTCGAACGTACACTTTCACTACACCCTAGAATGTACACTTTCACTGCACCCTAGAATGTACACTTTCACTGCACCCTGAACGTACACTTTCACTACACCCTAGAACGTGCACTTTCACTACAACCTAGAACGTACACTTTCACTACACCCTAGAACGTACACTTTCACTACACCCTAGAACATACACTTTCACTACACCCTAGAATGTACACTTTCACCCCACCCTAGAACATACACTTTCACTACACCCTAGAACATACACTTTCATTACACCATAGAACGTACACTTTCACTACACCCTAGAACATGCACTTTTACTACACCCTAGAACGTCCACTTTCACTACACCCTAGAACGTACACTTTCACTACACCCTAGAACGTACACTTTCACTACACCCTAGAACGTACACTTTCACTACACCTTAGAACGTGCACCTTCACTACACCCTATAACATACACTTTCACTACACCCTAGAACGTACACTTTCACTGCACCCTAGAAGGTACTCTTTCACTGCACCCTAGAACGTACACTTTCACTACACCCTAGAACATACACTTTCAATACACCATAGAATGTACACTTTCACCCCACCCTAGAACATACACTTTCACTACACCCTAGAACGTACACTTTCACTACACCCTAGAATGTACACTTTCACCCCACCCTAGAACGTACACTTTCACTACACCCTAGAACTTACACTTTCACTACACCCTAGAATGTACACTTTCACTACACCTTAGAACGTGCACCTTCACTACACCCTAAATCATACCCATTCACTACACCCTAGAACGTACACTCGCACTACACCCTAGAACGTACACTTTCACTACACCCTAGAACGTGCACTTTTACTACACCCTAGAACGTATACTTTCACTACACCATAGATCTTACAATTTCATTACACCCAATAACGTACACTTTCACTACACCCTAGAACGTACACTTTTACTTCAACCTGAATCGTACAATTTCACTACACCCTAGAATGTACACTTTTACTACAACCTGGAACGTACACTTTCACTACAGCCTGGAACCTACACTTTCACTACACCCGAGAACACACACCCTCACTACACCCTAGAACGTACATTTCCACTGCACCCTCGAACGTGCACTTTCACTACGCCCTAGAACGTACACTTTCACTACACCCTAGAATGTACACTTTCACTACATCCTAGAACGTACACTTTCACTACACCCTGGAATGTACACTGTCACTACACCATAGAACGTACACTTTCACTACACCCTAGAACGGGCACTTTCACTACAACCTAGAACGTGCACTTTCACTACACCGTAGAACGTGCACTTTCACTGCACCCTGAAACGTACACTTTCACTACACCCTAGAACGTACACTTTCACTGCACCCTGAACGTACACTTTCACTACACCCTAGAACGTGCACTTTCATTACAACCTAGAACGTACACTTTCACTACACCCTAGAACATACACTTTCATTACACCATAGAACGTACACTTTCACTACACCCTAGAACATGCACTTTTACTACACCCTAGAACGTACACTTTCACTACACCCTAGAACGTACACTTTCACTACACCCTAGAACGTACACTTTCACTACACCCTAGAACGTACACTTTCACTACACCTTAGAACGTGCACCTTCACTACACCCTATAACATACACTTTCACTACACCCTAGAACGTACACTTTCACTGCACCCTAGAAGGTACTCTTTCACTGCACCCCAGAACGTACACTTTCACTACACCCTAGAACATACACTTTCACTACACCATAGAATGTACACTTTCACCCCACCCTAGAACATACACTTTCACTACACCCTAGAACGTACACTTTCACTACACCCTAGAATGTACACTTTCACCCCACCCTAGAACGTACACTTTCACTACACCCTAGAACTTACCCTTTCACTACACCCTGGAATGTACACTTTCACTACACCTTAGAACGTGCACCTTCACTACACCCTAAATCATGCCCATTCACTACACCCTAGAACGTACACTCGCACTACACCCTAGAACGTACACTTTCACTGCACCCAAGAACGTGCACTTTCACTACACCCTAGAACGTATACTTTCACTACACCATAGATCTTACAATTTCATTACACCCAATAACGTACACTTTCACTACACCCTAGAACGTACACTTTTACTTCAACCTGAATCGTACAATTTCACTACACCCTAGAATGTACACTTTTACTACAACCTGGAACGTACACTTTCACTACAGCCTGGAACCTACACTTTCACTACACCCGAGAACACACACCCTCACTACACCCTAGAACGTACACTTCCACGCACCCTCGAACGTGCACTTTCACTACGCCCTAGAACGTACACTTTCACTACACCCTAGAACGTACACTTTCACTACATCCTAGAACGTATACTTTCACTACACCCTGGAATGTACACTTTCACTACACCATAGAACGTACACTTTCACTACACCCTAGAACGGGCACTTTCACTACAACCTAGAACGTGCACTTTCACTACACCGTAGAACATGCACTTTCACTGCACCCTGAAACGTACACTTTCACTACACCTTAGAACGTACATTTTCACAACACCCTCGAACGTACACTTTCACTACACACTAGAACGTACACTTTCACTGCACTCTGGAACCTACACTTTCACTACACCCTAGAACGTGCACTTTCACTACAACCTAGAACGTACACTTTCACTGCACCCTAGAAAGTACACTTTCACTGCACCCTAGAACGTACACTTTCACTACACCCTCGAACATACACTTTCACTACACCCTAGAACGTACACTTTCACTGCACCCTAGAACGTACACTTTCACTACACTCTTGAACGTAAACTTTCACTACACCCTGGAATGTACACTTTCACTGCACCCTAGAACGTACACTTTCACTGCACCCTAGAACGTACACTTTCACTACACTCTTGAACGTACAATTTCACTACACCCTGGAACGTACACTTTCACTGCACCCTAGAACGTACACTTTCACTGCACCCTAGAACGTACACTTTCACTACACCCTATAACGTACACTTTCACTACACCCTAGAACATGCACTTTTACTACACCCTAGAACGTCCACTTTCACTACACCCTAGAACGTACACTTTCACTACACCCTAGAACTTACACTTTCACTACACCCTAGAATGTACACTTTCACTACACCTTAGAACGTGCACCTTCACTACACCCTAGAACATACACTTTCATTACACCATAGAACGTCCACTTTCACTACACCCTAGAACGTACACTTTCACTACACCCTAGAACGTACACTTTCACTACACCCTAGAACGTACACTTTCACTACACCTTAGAACGTGCACCTTCACTACACCCAAAATCATGCCCATTCACTACACCCTAGAACGTACACTCGCACTACACCCTAGAACGTACACTTTCACTACACCCTAGAACGTGCACTTTCACTACACCCTAGAACATACACTTTCACTACACCCTAGAACGTATACTTTCACTACACCATAGATCTTACAATTTCATTACACCCTAGAACGTACACTTTCACTACACCCTAGAATGTACACTTTTACTTCAACCTGAATCGTACAATTTCACTACACCCTAGAATGTACACTTTTACTACAACCTGGAACGTACACTTTCACTACACTCTGGAACGTACACTTTCACTACACCCGACAACACACACCCTCACTACACCCTAGAACGCACACTTCCACTGCACCCTAGAACGTGCACTTTCACTACGCCCTAGAACGTACACTTTCACTACACCCTAGAACGTACATTTTCACTACATCCTAGAAAGTACACTTTCACTACACCCTGGAATGTACACTTTCACTACACCATAGAACGTACACTTTCACTACACCCTAGAACGTGCAATTTCACTACAACCTACAACGTGCACTTTCACTACACCGTAGAACGTGCACTTTCACTACACCCTCAAACGTACACTTTCACTACACCCTCGAACATACACTTTCACTACACCCTAGAACGTACACTTTCACTCCACCCTGGAATGTACACTTTCACTACACCTTAGAACGTACACTTTCACTTCACCCATGGAACGTACACTTTCACTTCACCCATGGAACGTACACTTTCACTACACCCTAGAACGTACACTTTTACTTCAACCTGAATCGTACAATTTCACTACACCCTAGAATGTACACTTTTACTACAACCTGGAACGTACACTTTCACTACAGCCTGGAACCTACACTTTCACTACACCCGAGAACACACACCCTCACTACACCCTAGAACGTACACTTCCACGCACCCTCGAACGTGCACTTTCACTACGCCCTAGAACGTACACTTTCACTACACCCTAGAACGTACACTTTCACTACATCCTAGAACGTATACTTTCACTACACCCTGGAATGTACACTTTCACTACACCATAGAACGTACACTTTCACTACACCCTAGAACGGGCACTTTCACTACAACCTAGAACGTGCACTTTCACTACACCGTAGAACATGCACTTTCACTGCACCCTGAAACGTACACTTTCACTACACCTTAGAACGTACATTTTCACAACACCCTCGAACGTACACTTTCACTACACACTAGAACGTACACTTTCACTGCACTCTGGAACCTACACTTTCACTACACCCTAGAACGTGCACTTTCACTACAACCTAGAACGTACACTTTCACTGCACCCTAGAAAGTACACTTTCACTGCACCCTAGAACGTACACTTTCACTACACCCTCGAACATACACTTTCACTACACCCTAGAACGTACACTTTCACTGCACCCTAGAACGTACACTTTCACTACACTCTTGAACGTAAACTTTCACTACACCCTGGAATGTACACTTTCACTGCACCCTAGAACGTACACTTTCACTGCACCCTAGAACGTACACTTTCACTACACTCTTGAACGTACAATTTCACTACACCCTGGAACGTACACTTTCACTGCACCCTAGAACGTACACTTTCACTGCACCCTAGAACGTACACTTTCACTACACCCTATAACGTACACTTTCACTACACCCTAGAACATGCACTTTTACTACACCCTAGAACGTCCACTTTCACTACACCCTAGAACGTACACTTTCACTACACCCTAGAACTTACACTTTCACTACACCCTAGAATGTACACTTTCACTACACCTTAGAACGTGCACCTTCACTACACCCTAGAACATACACTTTCATTACACCATAGAACGTCCACTTTCACTACACCCTAGAACGTACACTTTCACTACACCCTAGAACGTACACTTTCACTACACCCTAGAACGTACACTTTCACTACACCTTAGAACGTGCACCTTCACTACACCCAAAATCATGCCCATTCACTACACCCTAGAACGTACACTCGCACTACACCCTAGAACGTACACTTTCACTACACCCTAGAACGTGCACTTTCACTACACCCTAGAACGTCCACTTTCACTACACCCTAGAACGTATACTTTCACTACACCATAGATCTTACAATTTCATTACACCCTAGAACGTACACTTTCACTACACCCTAGAATGTACACTTTTACTTCAACCTGAATCGTACAATTTCACTACACCCTAGAATGTACACTTTTACTACAACCTGGAACGTACACTTTCACTACACTCTGGAACGTACACTTTCACTACACCCGACAACACACACCCTCACTACACCCTAGAACGCACACTTCCACTGCACCCTAGAACGTGCACTTTCACTACGCCCTAGAACGTACACTTTCACTACACCCTAGAACGTACATTTTCACTACATCCTAGAAAGTACACTTTCACTACACCCTGGAATGTACACTTTCACTACACCATAGAACGTACACTTTCACTACACCCTAGAACGTGCAATTTCACTACAACCTACAACGTGCACTTTCACTACACCGTAGAACGTGCACTTTCACTACACCCTCAAACGTACACTTTCACTACACCCTCGAACATACACTTTCACTACACCCTAGAACGTACACTTTCACTCCACCCTGGAACGTACACTTTCACTACACCTTAGAACGTACACTTTCACTTCACCCATGGAACGTACACATTCACTACACCCTAGAACGTACACTTTCACTACACCCTTGAACGTACACTTTCACTACACCCTAGAACGTACACTTTCACTGCACCCTGAAACGTACACTTTCACTACACCCTAGAACGTACACTTTCACTACACCCTCGAACGTACTTTCACTACACCCTAGAATGTACACTTTCACTGCACCCTGAACGTACACTTTCACTACACCCTAGAACGTGCACTTTCACTACAACCTAGAACGTACACTTTCACTGCACCCTAGAACGTACACTTTCACTACACCCTAGAACATACACTTTCACTACACCCTAGAATGTACACTTTCACCCCACCCTAGAACATACACTTTCACTACACCCTAGAACATACACTTTCATTACACCATAGAACGTACACTTTCACTACACCCTAGAACATGCACTTTTACTACACCCTAGAACGTCCACTTTCACTACACCCTAGAACGTACACTTTCACTACACCCTAGAACGTACACTTTCACTACACCCTAGAACGTACACTTTCACTATACCTTAGAACGTGCACCTTCACTACACCCTATAACGTACACTTTCACTACACCCTAGAACGTACACTTTCACTGCACCCTAGAAGGTACTCTTTCACTGCACCCTAGAACGTACACTTTCACTACACCCTAGAACATACACTTTCACTACACCCTAGAATGTACACTTTCACTACACCCTAGAACGCACACTTTCACTACACCCTAGAACGTACACTCTCACTACACCCTAGAACGTACGCTTTCACTACACTCTAGAACATACACTTTCACTACACCCTAGAACGTACACTTTCACTACACACTAGAACGTACATTTTCACTACACCCTAGAACGTGCACCTTCACTACACCCTAAAACGTGCACATTCACTACACCCTAGAACGTACACTCGCACTACACCATAGAACGTACACTTTCACTACACCCTAGAACATGCACTTTTACTACACCCTAGAACGTCCACTTTCACTACACCCTAGAACGTACACTTTCACTACACCCTAGAACTTACACTTTCACTACACCCTAGAACGTACACTTTCACTACACCTTAGAACGTGCACCTTCACTACACCCTAAATCATGCCCATTCACTACACCCTAGAACGTACACTCACACTACACCCTAGAATGTACACTTTCACTACACCATAGAACGTACACTTTCACTACACCCTAGAACGTGCAATTTCACTACAACCTACAACGTGCACTTTCACTACACCGTAGAACGTGCACTTTCACTACACCCTCGAACGTACACTTTCACTACACCCTCGAACGTACACTTTCACTACACCCTAGAACGTACACTTTCACTACACCTTAGAACGTACACTTTCACTTCACCCATGGAACGTACACTTTCACTACACCCTAGAACATACACTTTCACTACACCCTTGAACGTACACTTTCACTACACCCTAGAACGTACACTTTCACTGCACCCTGAAACGTACACTTTCACTACACCCTAGAACGTACACTTTCACTACACCCTCGAACGTACACTTTCACTACACCCTAGAATGTACACTTTCACTGCACCCTAGAATGTACACTTTCACTGCACCCTGAACGTACACTTTCACTACACCCTAGAACGTGCACTTTCACTACAACCTAGAACGTACACTTTCACTGCACCCTAGAACGTACACTTTCACTACACCCTAGAACATACATTTTCACTACACCCTAGAATGTACACTTTCACCCCACCCTAGAACATACACTTTCACTACACCCTAGAACATACACTTTCATTACACCATAGAACGTACACTTTCACTACACCCTAGAACATGCACTTTTACTACACCCTAGAACGTCCACTTTCACTACACCCTAGAACGTACACTTTCACTACACCCTAGAACGTACACTTTCACTACACCCTAGAACGTACACTTTTACTACACCTTAGAACGTGCACCTTCACTACACCCTATAACATACACTTTCACTACACCCTAGAACGTACACTTTCACTGCACCCTAGAAGGTACTCTTTCACTGCACCCTAGAATGTACACTTTCACCCCACCCTAGAACGTACACTTTCACTACACCCTAGAACTTACCCTTTCACTACACCCTGGAATGTACACTTTCACTACACCTTAGAACGTGCACCTTCACTACACCCTAAATCATGCCCATTCACTACACCCTAGAACGTACACTCGCACTACACCCTAGAACGTACACTTTCACTACACCCAAGAACGTGCACTTTCACTACACCCTAGAACGTATACTTTCACTACACCATAGATCTTACAATTTCATTACACCCAATAACGTACACTTTCACTACACCCTAGAACGTACACTTTTACTTCAACCTGAATCGTACAATTTCACTACACCCTAGAATGTACACTTTTACTACAACCTGGAACGTACACTTTCACTACACCCTAGAACGTACACTTTCACTACACCCTTGAACGTACACTTTCACTACACCCTAGAACGTACACTTTCACTGCACCCTAGAACGTACACTTTCACTACACCCTAGAACATACACTTTCACTACACCCTAGAATGTACACTTTCACTACACCCTAGAATGTACACTTTTACTACAACCTGGAACGTACACTTTCACTACAGCCTGGAACCTACACTTTCACTACACCCGAGAACACACACCCTCACTACACCCTAGAACGTACACTTCCACGCACCCTCGAACGTGCACTTTCACTACGCCCTAGAACGTACACTTTCACTACACCCTAGAACGTACACTTTCACTACATCCTAGAACGTATACTTTCACTACACCCTGGAATGTACACTTTCACTACACCATAGAACGTACACTTTCACTACACCCTAGAACGGGTACTTTCACTACAACCTAGAACGTGCACTTTCACTACACCGTAGAACGTGCACTTTCACTGCACCCTGAAACGTACACTTTCACTACACCCTAGAACGTACATTTTCACAACACCCTCGAACGTACACTTTCACTACACACTAGAACGTACACTTTCACTGCACTCTGGAACGTACACTTTCACTACACCCTAGAACGTGCACTTTCACTACAACCTAGAACGTACACTTTCACTGCACCCTAGAAAGTACACTTTCACTGCACCCTAGAACGTACACTTTCACTACACCCTCGAACATACACTTTCACTACACCCTAGAACGTACACTTTCACTGCACCCTAGAACGTACACTTTCACTACACTCTTGAACGTAAACTTTCACTACACCCTGGAATGTACACTTTCACTGCACCCTAGAACGTACACTTTCACTGCACCCTAGAACGTACACTTTCACTACACTCTTGAACGTACATTTTCACTACACCCTGGAACGTACACTTTCACTGCACCCTAGAACGTACACTTTCACTGCACCCTAGAACGTACACTTTCACTACACCCTATAACGTACACTTTCACTACACCCTAGAACATGCACTTTTACTACACCCTAGAACGTCCACTTTCACTACACCCTAGAACGTACACTTTCACTACACCCTAAAACTTACACTTTCACTACACCCTAGAATGTACACTTTCACTACACCTTAGAACGTGCACCTTCACTACACCCTAGAACATACACTTCCATTACACCATAGAACGTCCACTTTCACTACACCCTAGAACGTACACTTTCACTACACCCTAGAACGTACACTTTCACTACACCCTAGAACGTACACTTTCACTACACCTTAGAACGTGCACCTTCACTACACCCTAAATCATGCCCATTCACTACACCCTAGAACGTACACTCGCACTACACCCTAGAACGTACACTTTCACTACACCCTAGAACGTGCACTTTCACTACACCCTAGAACGTCCACTTTCACTACACCCTAGAACATATACTTTCACTACACCATAGATCTTACAATTTCATTACACCCTAGAACGTACACTTTCACTACACCCTAGAATGTACACTTTTACTTCAACCTGAATCGTACAATTTCACTACACCCTAGAATGTACACTTTTACTACAACCTGGAACGTACACTTTCACTACACTCTGGAACGTACACTTTCACTACACCCGACAACACACACCCTCACTACACCCTAGAACGCACACTTCCACTGCACCCTAGAACGTGCACTTTCACTACGCCCTAGAACGTACACTTTCACTACACCCTAGAACGTACATTTTCACTACATCCTAGAAAGTACACTTTCACTACACCCTGGAATGTACACTTTCACTACACCATAGAACGTACACTTTCACTACACCCTAGAACGTGCAATTTCACTACAACCTACAACGTGCACTTTCACTACACCGTAGAACGTGCACTTTCACTACACCCTCGAACATACACTTTAACTACACACTCGAACGTACACTTTCACTACACCCTAGAACGTACACTTTCACTCCACCCTGGAACGTACACTTTCACTACACCTTAGAACGTACACTTTCACTTCACCCATGGAACGTACACTTTCACTACACCCTAGAACATACACTTTCACTACACCCTTGAACGTACACTTTCACTACACCCTAGAACGTACACTTTCACTGCACCCTGAAACGTACACTTTCACTACACCCTAGAACGTACACTTTCACTACACCCTCGAACGTACTTTCACTACACCCTAGAATGTACACTTTCACTGCACCCTGAACGTACACTTTCACTACACCCTAGAACGTGCACTTTCACTACAACCTAGAACGTACACTTTCACTGCACCCTAGAACGTACACTTTCACTACACCCTAGAACATACACTTTCACTACACCCTAGAATGTACACTTTCACCCCACCCTAGAACATACACTTTCACTACACCCTAGAACATACACTTTCATTACACCATAGAACGTACACTTTCACTACACCCTAGAACATGCACTTTTACTACACCCTAGAACGTCCACTTTCACTACACCCTAGAACGTACACTTTCACTACACCCTAGAACGTACACTTTCACTACACCCTAGAACGTACACTTTCACTATACCTTAGAACGTGCACCTTCACTACACCCTATAACGTACACTTTCACTACACCCTAGAACGTACACTTTCACTGCACCCTAGAAGGTACTCTTTCACTGCACCCTAGAACGTACACTTTCACTACACCCTAGAACATACACTTTCACTACACCCTAGAATGTACACTTTCACTACACCCTAGAACGTACACTTTCACTACACCCTAGAACGTACACTCTCACTACACCCTAGAACGTAAACTTTCACTACACTCTAGAACATACACTTTCACTACACCCTAGAACGTACACTTTCACTACACATTAGAACGTACATTTTCACTACACCCTAGAACGTGCACCTTCACTACACCCTAAAACGTGCACATTCACTACACCCTAGAACGTACACTCGCACTACACCATAGAACGTACACTTTCACTACACCCTAGAACATACACTTTCACTACACCCTAGAATGTACACTTTCACCCCACCCTAGAACATACACTTTCACTACACCCTAGAACATACACTTTCATTACACCATAGAACGTACACTTTCACTACACCCTAGAACATGCACTTTTACTACACCCTAGAACGTCCACTTTCACTACACCCTAGAACGTACACTTTCACTACACCCTAGAACGTACACTTTCACTACACCCTAGAACGTAGACTTTCACTATACCTTAGAACGTGCACCTTCACTACACCCTATAACGTACACTTTCACTACACCCTAGAACGTACACTTTCACTGCACCCTAGAAGGTACTCTTTCACTGCACCCTAGAACGTACACTTTCACTACACCCTAGAACATACACTTTCACTACACCCTAGAATGTACACTTTCACTACACCCTAGAACGCACACTTTCACTACACCCAAGAACGTACATTTTCACTACACACTAGAACGTACATTTTCACTACACCCTAAAACGTGCACATTCACTACACCCTAGAACGTACACTCGCACTATACCATAGAACGTACACTTTCACTACACCCTAGAACATGCACTTTTACTACACGCTAGAACGTCCACTTTCACTACACCCTAGAACGTACACTTTCACTACACCCTAGAACGTACACTTTCACTACACCCTAGAACGTACACTTTCACTACACCTTAGAACGTGCACCTTCACTACACCCTAAATCATGCCCATTCACTACACCCTAGAACGTACACTCGCACTACACCCTAGAACGTACACTTTCACTACACACTAGAACGTACACTTTCACTACACCCTAGAGCGTACACTTTCACTACACCCTAGAACGTACATTTTCACTACACCCTAGAACGTACATTTTCACTACACCCTAAAACGTGCACATTCACTACACCCTAGAACGTACACTCGCACTATACCATAGAACGTACACTTTCACTACACCCTAGAACATGCACTTTTACTACACGCTAGAACGTCCACTTTCACTACACCCTAGAACGTACACTTTCACTACACCCTAGAATGTACACTTTCACTACACCCTAGAACGCACACTTTCACTACACCCTAGAACGTACACTCTCACTACACCCTAGAACGTACACTTTCACTACACTCTAGAACATACACTTTCACTACACCCTAGAACGTACACTTTCACTACACACTAGAACGTACATTTTCACTACACCCTAGAACGTGCACCTTCACTACACCCTAAAACGTGCACATTCACTACACCCTAGAACGTACACTCGCACTACACCATAGAACGTACACTTTCACTACACCCTAGAACATGCACTTTTACTACACCCTAGAACGTCCACTTTCACTACACCCTAGAACGTACACTTTCACTACACCCTAGAACTTACACTTTCACTACACCCTAGAACGTACACTTTCACTACACCTTAGAACGTGCACCTTCACTACACCCTAAATCATGCCCATTCACTACACCCTAGAACGTACACTCACACTACACCCTAGAACGTACACTTTCACTACACCCTAGAACGTGCACTTTCACTACACCCTAGAACATATACTTTCACTACACCATAGATCTTACAATTTCATTACACCCAATAACGTACACTTTTACTACACCCTAGAACGTACACTTTTACTTCAACCTGAATCGTACAATTTCACTACACCCTAGAATGTACACTTTTACTACAACCTGGAACGTACACTTTCGCTACACCCTGGAACCTACACTTTCACTACACCCGAGAACACACACCCTCACTACACCCTAGAACGTACACTTCCACTGCACCCTCGAACGTGCCCTTTCACTACGCCCTAGAACGTACACTTTCACTACACCCTAGAACGTACACTTTCACTACACCCTAGAACTTACACTTTCACTACACCCTAGAACGTACACTTTCACTACACCTTAGAACGTGCACCTTCACTACACCCTAAATCATGCCCATTCACTACAACCTAGAACGTACACTCGCACTACACCCTAGAACGTACACTTTCACTACACACTAGAACGTACACTTTCACTACACCCTAGAGCGTACACTTTCACTACACCCTAGAACGTACATTTTCACTACACACTGGAACGTACGTTTTCACTACACCCTAAAACGTGCACATTCACTACACCCTAGAACGTACACTCGCACTATACCATAGAACGTACACTTTCACTACACCCTAGAACATGCACTTTTACTACACGCTAGAACGTCCACTTTCACTACACCCTAGAACGTACACTTTCACTTCACCTTAGAACGTACACTTTCACTACAC
This sequence comes from Saccoglossus kowalevskii, assembly GCF_978046115.1. Lineage (NCBI taxonomy): Eukaryota > Metazoa > Hemichordata > Enteropneusta > Harrimaniidae > Saccoglossus > Saccoglossus kowalevskii. The sequence goes on from NC_140654.1 coordinate 35,507,057, forward strand.
CCTAGAACGTACACTTTCACTACACCTTAGAACGTGCACCTTCACTACACCCTAAATCATGCCCATTCACTACACCCTAGAACGTACACTCGCACCACACCCTAGAACATACACTTTCACTACACCCTAGAACGTGCACTTTCACTACACCCTAGAACGTCCACTTTCACTACACCCTAGAACGTATACTTTCACTACACCATAGATCTTACAATTTCATTACACCCTAGAACGTACTTTCACTACACCCTAGAACGTACACTTTTACTTCAACCTGAATCGTACAATTTCACTACACCCTTGAATGTACACTTTTACTACAACCTGGAACGTACACTTTCACTACACTCTGGAACGTACACATTCACTACACCCGACAACACACACCCTCACTACACCCTAGAACGTACACTTCCACTGCACCCTCGAACGTGCACTTTCACTACGCCCTAGAACGTACACTTTCACTACACCCTAGAACGAACACTTTCACTACATCCTAGAAAGTACACTTTCACTACACCCTGGAATGTACACTTTCACTACACCTTAGAACGTACACTTTCACTTCACCCATGGAACGCACACTTTCACTACACCCTAGAACGTACACTTTCACTACACCCTTGAACGTACACTTTCACTACACCCTAGAACGTACACTTTCACTGCACCCTGAAACGTACACTTTCACTACACCCTAGAACGTACACTTTCACTACACCCTCGAACGTACTTTCACTACACCCTAGAATGTACACTTTCACTGCACCCTGAACGTACACTTTCACTACACCCTAGAACATACACTTTCACTACACCCTAGAATGTACACTTTCACCCCACCCTAGAACATACACTTTCACTACACCCTAGAACATACACTTTCATTACACCATAGAACGTACACTTTCACTACACCCTAGAACATGCACTTTTACTACCCCCTAGAACGTCCACTTTCACTACACCCTAGAACGTACACTTTCACTACACCCTAGAACGTACACTTTCACTATACCTTAGAACGTGCACCTTCACTACACCCTATAATGTACACTTTCACTACACCCTAGAACGTACACTTTCACTGCACCCTAGAAGGTACTCTTTCACTGCACCCTAGAACGTACACTTTCACTACACCCTAGAACATACACTTTCACTACACCCTAGAATGTACACTTTCACTACACCCTAGAACATGCACTTTTACTACACGCTAGAACGTCCACTTTCACTACACCCTAGAACGTACACTTTCACTACACCCTAGAACGTACACTTTCACTACACCCTAGAACGTACACTTTCACTACACCCTAGAATGTACACTTTCACTACACCTTAGAACGTGCACCTTCACTACACCCTAAATCATGCCCATTCACTACACCCTAGAACGTACACTCGCACTACACCCTAGAACGTACACTTTCACTACACCCTAGAACGTACACTTTCACTACAACCTAGAAAGTACACTTTCACTACACCCTGGAATGTACACTTTCACTACACCATAGAACGTACACTTTCACTACACCCTAGAACGTGCAATTTCACTACAACCTACAACGTGCACTTTTACTACACCGTCGAACGTGCACTTTCACTACACCCTCAAACGTACACTTTCACTACACCCTCGAACGTACACTTTCACTACACCCTAGAACGTACACTTTCACTACACCTTAGAACGTACACTTTCACTTCACCCATGGAACGTACACTTTCACTACACCCTAGAACGTACACTTTCACTACACCCTTGAACGTCCACTTTTACTACACCCTAGAACGTACACTTTCACTGCACCCTGAAACGTACACTTTCACTACACCCTAGAACGTACACTTTCACTACACCCTCGAACGTACACTTTCACTACACCCTAGAATGTACACTTTCACTGCACCCTAGAATGTACACTTTCACTGCACCCTGAACGTACACTTTCACTACACCCTAGAACGTGCACTTTCACTACAACCTAGAACGTACACTTTCACTACACCCTAGAACGTACACTTTCACTACACCCTAGAACATACACTTTCACTACACCCTAGAATGTACACTTTCACCCCACCCTAGAACATACACTTTCACTACACCCTAGAACATACACTTTCATTACACCATAGAACGTACACTTTCACTACACCCTAGAACATGCACTTTTACTACACCCTAGAACGTCCACTTTCACTACACCCTAGAACGTACACTTTCACTACACCCTAGAACGTACACTTTCACTACACCCTAGAACGTACACTTTCACTACACCTTAGAACGTGCACCTTCACTACACCCTATAACATACACTTTCACTACACCCTAGAACGTACACTTTCACTGCACCCTAGAAGGTACTCTTTCACTGCACCCTAGAACGTACACTTTCACTACACCCTAGAACATACACTTTCAATACACCATAGAATGTACACTTTCACCCCACCCTAGAACATACACTTTCACTACACCCTAGAACGTACACTTTCACTACACCCTAGAATGTACACTTTCACCCCACCCTAGAACGTACACTTTCACTACACCCTAGAACTTACACTTTCACTACACCCTAGAATGTACACTTTCACTACACCTTAGAACGTGCACCTTCACTACACCCTAAATCATACCCATTCACTACACCCTAGAACGTACACTCGCACTACACCCTAGAACGTACACTTTCACTACACCCTAGAACGTGCACTTTTACTACACCCTAGAACGTATACTTTCACTACACCATAGATCTTACAATTTCATTACACCCAATAACGTACACTTTCACTACACCCTAGAACGTACACTTTTACTTCAACCTGAATCGTACAATTTCACTACACCCTAGAATGTACACTTTTACTACAACCTGGAACGTACACTTTCACTACAGCCTGGAACCTACACTTTCACTACACCCGAGAACACACACCCTCACTACACCCTAGAACGTACATTTCCACTGCACCCTCGAACGTGCACTTTCACTACGCCCTAGAACGTACACTTTCACTACACCCTAGAATGTACACTTTCACTACATCCTAGAACGTACACTTTCACTACACCCTGGAATGTACACTGTCACTACACCATAGAACGTACACTTTCACTACACCCTAGAACGGGCACTTTCACTACAACCTAGAACGTGCACTTTCACTACACCGTAGAACGTGCACTTTCACTGCACCCTGAAACGTACACTTTCACTACACCCTAGAACGTACACTTTCACTGCACCCTGAACGTACACTTTCACTACACCCTAGAACGTGCACTTTCATTACAACCTAGAACGTACACTTTCACTACACCCTAGAACATACACTTTCATTACACCATAGAACGTACACTTTCACTACACCCTAGAACATGCACTTTTACTACACCCTAGAACGTACACTTTCACTACACCCTAGAACGTACACTTTCACTACACCCTAGAACGTACACTTTCACTACACCCTAGAACGTACACTTTCACTACACCTTAGAACGTGCACCTTCACTACACCCTATAACATACACTTTCACTACACCCTAGAACGTACACTTTCACTGCACCCTAGAAGGTACTCTTTCACTGCACCCCAGAACGTACACTTTCACTACACCCTAGAACATACACTTTCACTACACCATAGAATGTACACTTTCACCCCACCCTAGAACATACACTTTCACTACACCCTAGAACGTACACTTTCACTACACCCTAGAATGTACACTTTCACCCCACCCTAGAACGTACACTTTCACTACACCCTAGAACTTACCCTTTCACTACACCCTGGAATGTACACTTTCACTACACCTTAGAACGTGCACCTTCACTACACCCTAAATCATGCCCATTCACTACACCCTAGAACGTACACTCGCACTACACCCTAGAACGTACACTTTCACTGCACCCAAGAACGTGCACTTTCACTACACCCTAGAACGTATACTTTCACTACACCATAGATCTTACAATTTCATTACACCCAATAACGTACACTTTCACTACACCCTAGAACGTACACTTTTACTTCAACCTGAATCGTACAATTTCACTACACCCTAGAATGTACACTTTTACTACAACCTGGAACGTACACTTTCACTACAGCCTGGAACCTACACTTTCACTACACCCGAGAACACACACCCTCACTACACCCTAGAACGTACACTTCCACGCACCCTCGAACGTGCACTTTCACTACGCCCTAGAACGTACACTTTCACTACACCCTAGAACGTACACTTTCACTACATCCTAGAACGTATACTTTCACTACACCCTGGAATGTACACTTTCACTACACCATAGAACGTACACTTTCACTACACCCTAGAACGGGCACTTTCACTACAACCTAGAACGTGCACTTTCACTACACCGTAGAACATGCACTTTCACTGCACCCTGAAACGTACACTTTCACTACACCTTAGAACGTACATTTTCACAACACCCTCGAACGTACACTTTCACTACACACTAGAACGTACACTTTCACTGCACTCTGGAACCTACACTTTCACTACACCCTAGAACGTGCACTTTCACTACAACCTAGAACGTACACTTTCACTGCACCCTAGAAAGTACACTTTCACTGCACCCTAGAACGTACACTTTCACTACACCCTCGAACATACACTTTCACTACACCCTAGAACGTACACTTTCACTGCACCCTAGAACGTACACTTTCACTACACTCTTGAACGTAAACTTTCACTACACCCTGGAATGTACACTTTCACTGCACCCTAGAACGTACACTTTCACTGCACCCTAGAACGTACACTTTCACTACACTCTTGAACGTACAATTTCACTACACCCTGGAACGTACACTTTCACTGCACCCTAGAACGTACACTTTCACTGCACCCTAGAACGTACACTTTCACTACACCCTATAACGTACACTTTCACTACACCCTAGAACATGCACTTTTACTACACCCTAGAACGTCCACTTTCACTACACCCTAGAACGTACACTTTCACTACACCCTAGAACTTACACTTTCACTACACCCTAGAATGTACACTTTCACTACACCTTAGAACGTGCACCTTCACTACACCCTAGAACATACACTTTCATTACACCATAGAACGTCCACTTTCACTACACCCTAGAACGTACACTTTCACTACACCCTAGAACGTACACTTTCACTACACCCTAGAACGTACACTTTCACTACACCTTAGAACGTGCACCTTCACTACACCCAAAATCATGCCCATTCACTACACCCTAGAACGTACACTCGCACTACACCCTAGAACGTACACTTTCACTACACCCTAGAACGTGCACTTTCACTACACCCTAGAACATACACTTTCACTACACCCTAGAACGTATACTTTCACTACACCATAGATCTTACAATTTCATTACACCCTAGAACGTACACTTTCACTACACCCTAGAATGTACACTTTTACTTCAACCTGAATCGTACAATTTCACTACACCCTAGAATGTACACTTTTACTACAACCTGGAACGTACTCTTTCACTACACTCTGGAACGTACACTTTCACTACACCCGACAACACACACCCTCACTACACCCTAGAACGCACACTTCCACTGCACCCTAGAACGTGCACTTTCACTACGCCCTAGAACGTACACTTTCACTACACCCTAGAACGTACATTTTCACTACATCCTAGAAAGTACACTTTCACTACACCCTGGAATGTACACTTTCACTACACCATAGAACGTACACTTTCACTACACCCTAGAACGTGCAATTTCACTACAACCTACAACGTGCACTTTCACTACACCGTAGAACGTGCACTTTCACTACACCCTCAAACGTACACTTTCACTACACCCTCGAACATACACTTTCACTACACCCTAGAACGTACACTTTCACTCCACCCTGGAACGTACACTTTCACTACACCTTAGAACGTACACTTTCACTTCACCCATGGAACGTACACTTTCACTTCACCCATGGAACGTACACTTTCACTACACCCTAGAACGTACACTTTTACTTCAACCTGAATCGTACAATTTCACTACACCCTAGAATGTACACTTTTACTACAACCTGGAACGTACACTTTCACTACAGCCTGGAACCTACACTTTCACTACACCCGAGAACACACACCCTCACTACACCCTAGAACGTACACTTCCACGCACCCTCGAACGTGCACTTTCACTACGCCCTAGAACGTACACTTTCACTACACCCTAGAACGTACACTTTCACTACATCCTAGAACGTATACTTTCACTACACCCTGGAATGTACACTTTCACTACACCATAGAACGTACACTTTCACTACACCCTAGAACGGGCACTTTCACTACAACCTAGAACGTGCACTTTCACTACACCGTAGAACATGCACTTTCACTGCACCCTGAAACGTACACTTTCACTACACCTTAGAACGTACATTTTCACAACACCCTCGAACGTACACTTTCACTACACACTAGAACGTACACTTTCACTGCACTCTGGAACCTACACTTTCACTACACCCTAGAACGTGCACTTTCACTACAACCTAGAACGTACACTTTCACTGCACCCTAGAAAGTACACTTTCACTGCACCCTAGAACGTACACTTTCACTACACCCTCGAACATACACTTTCACTACACCCTAGAACGTACACTTTCACTGCACCCTAGAACGTACACTTTCACTACACTCTTGAACGTAAACTTTCACTACACCCTGGAATGTACACTTTCACTGCACCCTAGAACGTACACTTTCACTGCACCCTAGAACGTACACTTTCACTACACTCTTGAACGTACAATTTCACTACACCCTGGAACGTACACTTTCACTGCACCCTAGAACGTACACTTTCACTGCACCCTAGAACGTACACTTTCACTACACCCTATAACGTACACTTTCACTACACCCTAGAACATGCACTTTTACTACACCCTAGAACGTCCACTTTCACTACACCCTAGAACGTACACTTTCACTACACCCTAGAACTTACACTTTCACTACACCCTAGAATGTACACTTTCACTACACCTTAGAACGTGCACCTTCACTACACCCTAGAACATACACTTTCATTACACCATAGAACGTCCACTTTCACTACACCCTAGAACGTACACTTTCACTACACCCTAGAACGTACACTTTCACTACACCCTAGAACGTACACTTTCACTACACCTTAGAACGTGCACCTTCACTACACCCAAAATCATGCCCATTCACTACACCCTAGAACGTACACTCGCACTACACCCTAGAACGTACACTTTCACTACACCCTAGAACGTGCACTTTCACTACACCCTAGAACGTCCACTTTCACTACACCCTAGAACGTATACTTTCACTACACCATAGATCTTACAATTTCATTACACCCTAGAACGTACACTTTCACTACACCCTAGAATGTACACTTTTACTTCAACCTGAATCGTACAATTTCACTACACCCTAGAATGTACACTTTTACTACAACCTGGAACGTACACTTTCACTACACTCTGGAACGTACACTTTCACTACACCCGACAACACACACCCTCACTACACCCTAGAACGCACACTTCCACTGCACCCTAGAACGTGCACTTTCACTACGCCCTAGAACGTACACTTTCACTACACCCTAGAACGTACATTTTCACTACATCCTAGAAAGTACACTTTCACTACACCCTGGAATGTACACTTTCACTACACCATAGAACGTACACTTTCACTACACCCTAGAACGTGCAATTTCACTACAACCTACAACGTGCACTTTCACTACACCGTAGAACGTGCACTTTCACTACACCCTCAAACGTACACTTTCACTACACCCTCGAACATACACTTTCACTACACCCTAGAACGTACACTTTCACTCCACCCTGGAACGTACACTTTCACTACACCTTAGAACGTACACTTTCACTTCACCCATGGAACGTACACTTTAACTACACCCTAGAACGTACACTTTCACTACACCCTTGAACGTACACTTTCACTACACCCTAGAACGTACACTTTCACTGCACCCTGAAACGTACACTTTCACTACACCCTAGAACGTACACTTTCACTACACCCTCGAACGTACTTTCACTACACCCTAGAATGTACACTTTCACTGCACCCTGAACGTACACTTTCACTACACCCTAGAACGTGCACTTTCACTACAACCTAGAACGTACACTTTCACTGCACCCTAGAACGTACACTTTCACTACACCCTAGAACATACACTTTCACTACACCCTAGAATGTACACTTTCACCCCACCCTAGAACATACACTTTCACTACACCCTAGAACATACACTTTCATTACACCATAGAACGTACACTTTCACTACACCCTAGAACATGCACTTTTACTACACCCTAGAACGTCCACTTTCACTACACCCTAGAACGTACACTTTCACTACACCCTAGAACGTACACTTTCACTACACCCTAGAACGTACACTTTCACTATACCTTAGAACGTGCACCTTCACTACACCCTATAACGTACACTTTCACTACACCCTAGAACGTACACTTTCACTGCACCCTAGAAGGTACTCTTTCACTGCACCCTAGAACGTACAATTTCACTACACCCTAGAACATACACTTTCACTACACCCTAGAATGTACACTTTCACTACACCCTAGAACGCACACTTTCACTACACCCTAGAACGTACACTCTCACTACACCCTAGAACGTACGCTTTCACTACACTCTAGAACATACACTTTCACTACACCCTAGAACGTACACTTTCACTACACACTAGAACGTACATTTTCACTACACCCTAGAACGTGCACCTTCACTACACCCTAAAACGTGCACATTCACTACACCCTAGAACGTACACTCGCACTACACCATAGAACGTACACTTTCACTACACCCTAGAACATGCACTTTTACTACACCCTAGAACGTCCACTTTCACTACACCCTAGAACGTACACTTTCACTACACCCTAGAACTTACACTTTCACTACACCCTAGAACGTACACTTTCACTACACCTTAGAACGTGCACCTTCACTACACCCTAAATCATGCCCATTCACTACACCCTAGAACGTACACTCACACTACACCCTAGAACGTACACTTTCACTACACCCTAGAACGTGCACATTCACTACACCCTAGAACGTACACTTTTACTTCAACCTGAATCGTACAATTTCACTACACCCTAGAATGTACACTTTTACTACAACCTGGAACGTACACTTTCACTACACCCTGGAACCTACACTTTCACTACACCCGAGAACACACACCCTCACTACACCCTAGAACGTACACTTCCACTGCACCCTCGAACGTGCCCTTTCACTACGCCCTAGAACGTACACTTTCACTACACCCTAGAACGTACACTTTCACTACACCCTAGAACTTACACTTTCACTACACCCTAGAACGTACACTTTCACTACACCTTAGAACGTGCACCTTCACTACACCCTAAATCATGCCCATTCACTACAACCTAGAACGTACACTCGCACTACACCCTAGAACATACACTTTCACTACACACTAGAACGTACACTTTCACTACACCCTAGAGCGTACACTTTCACTACACCCTAGAACGTACATATTCACTACGCACTAGAACGTACATTTTCACTACACCCTAAAACGTGCACATTCACTACACCCTAGAACGTACACTCGCACTATACCATAGAACGTACACTTTCACTACACCCTAGAACATGCACTTTCACTACACCCTAGAACGTACACTTTCACTACACCCTAGAACGTACACTTTCACTACACCCTAGAACGTACACTTTCACTACACCTTAGAACGTGCACCTTCACTACACCCTAAATCATGCCCATTCACTACACCCTAGAACGTACACTCGCACTACACCCTAGAACGTACACTTTCACTACACCCTAGAACGTGCACTTTCACTACACCCTAGAACGTCCACTTTCACTACACCCTAGAACGTATACTTTCACTACACCATAGATCTTACAATTTCATTACACCCTAGAACGTACTTTCACTACACCCTAGAACGTACACTTTTACTTCAACCTGAATCGTACAATTTCACTACACCCTAGAATGTACACTTTTACTACAACCTGGAACGTACACTTTCACTACACTCTGGAACGTACACATTCACTACACCCGACAACACACACCCTCACTACACTCTAGAACGTACACTTCCACTGCACCCTCGAACGTGCACTTTCACTACGCCCTAGAACGTACACTTTCACTACACCCTAGAACGAACACTTTCACTACATCCTAGAAAGTACACTTTCACTACACCCTGGAATGTACACTTTCACTACACCTTAGAACGTACACTTTCACTTCACCCATGGAACGTACTCTTTCACTACACCCTAGAACGTACACTTTCACTACACCCTTGAACGTACACTTTCACTACACCCTAGAACGGGCACTTTCACTACAACCTAGAACGTGCACTTTCACTACACCGTAGAACATGCACTTTCACTGCACCCTGAAACGTACACTTTCACTACACCTTAGAACGTACATTTTCACAACACCCTCGAACGTACACTTTCACTACACACTAGAACGTACACTTTCACTGCACTCTGGAACCTACACTTTCACTACACCCTAGAACGTGCACTTTCACTACAACCTAGAACGTACACTTTCACTGCACCCTAGAAAGTACACTTTCACTGCACCCTAGAACGTACACTTTCACTACACCCTCGAACATACACTTTCACTACACCCTAGAACGTACACTTTCACTGCACCCTAGAACGTACACTTTCACTACACTCTTGAACGTAAACTTTCACTACACCCTGGAATGTACACTTTCACTGCACCCTAGAACGTACACTTTCACTGCACCCTAGAACGTACACTTTCACTACACTCTTGAACGTACAATTTCACTACACCCTGGAACGTACACTTTCACTGCACCCTAGAACGTACACTTTCACTGCACCCTAGAACGTACACTTTCACTACACCCTATAACGTACACTTTCACTACACCCTAGAACATGCACTTTTACTACACCCTAGAACGTCCACTTTCACTACACCCTAGAACGTACACTTTCACTACACCCTAGAACTTACACTTTCACTACACCCTAGAATGTACACTTTCACTACACCTTAGAACGTGCACCTTCACTACACCCTAGAACATACACTTTCATTACACCATAGAACGTCCACTTTCACTACACCCTAGAACGTACACTTTCACTACACCCTAGAACGTACACTTTCACTACACCCTAGAACGTACACTTTCACTACACCCTAGAACGTACACTTTCACTACACCTTAGAACGTGCACCTTCACTACACCCAAAATCATGCCCATTCACTACACCCTAGAACGTACACTCGCACTACACCCTAGAACGTACACTTTCACTACACCCTAGAACGTGCACTTTCACTACACCCTAGAACGTCCACTTTCACTACACCCTAGAACGTATACTTTCACTACACCATAGATCTTACAATTTCATTACACCCTAGAACGTACACTTTCACTACACCCTAGAATGTACACTTTTACTTCAACCTGAATCGTACAATTTCACTACACCCTAGAATGTACACTTTAACTACAACCTGGAACGTACACTTTCACTACACTCTGGAACGTACACTTTCACTACACCCGACAACACACACCCTCACTACACCCTAGAACGCACACTTCCACTGCACCCTAGAACGTGCACTTTCACTACGCCCTAGAACGTACACTTTCACTACACCCTAGAACGTACATTTTCACTACATCCTAGAAAGTACACTTTCACTACACCCTGGAATGTACACTTTCACTACACCATAGAACGTACACTTTCACTACACCCTAGAACGTGCAATTTCACTACAACCTACAACGTGCACTTTCACTACACCGTAGAACGTGCACTTTCACTACACCCTCAAACGTACACTTTCACTACACCCTCGAACATACACTTTCACTACACCCTAGAACGTACACTTTCACTCCACCCTGGAACGTACACTTTCACTACACCTTAGAACGTACACTTTCACTTCACCCATGGAACGTACACTTTCACTACACCCTAGAACGTACACTTTCACTACACCCTTGAACGTACACTTTCACTACACCCTAGAACGTACACTTTCACTGCACCCTGAAACGTACACTTTCACTACACCCTAGAACGTACACTTTCACTACACCCTCGAACGTACTTTCACTACACCCTAGAATGTACACTTTCACTGCACCCTGAACGTACACTTTCACTACACCCTAGAACGTGCACTTTCACTACAACCTAGAACGTACACTTTCACTGCACCCTAGAACGTACACTTTCACTACACCCTAGAACATACACTTTCACTACACCCTAGAATGTACACTTTCACCCCACCCTAGAACATACACTTTCACTACACCCTAGAACATACACTTTCATTACACCATAGAACGTACACTTTCACTACACCCTAGAACATGCACTTTTACTACACCCTAGAACGTCCACTTTCACTACACCCTAGAACGTACACTTTCACTACACCCTAGAACGTACACTTTCACTACACCCTAGAACGTACACTTTCACTATACCTTAGAACGTGCACCTTCACTACACCCTATAACGTACACTTTCACTACACCCTAGAACGTACACTTTCACTGCACCCTAGAAGGTACTCTTTCACTGCACCCTAGAACGTACACTTTCACTACACCCTAGAACATACACTTTCACTACACCCTAGAATGTACACTTTCACTACACCCTAGAACGCACACTTTCACTACACCCTAGAACGTACACTCTCACTACACCCTAGAACGTACGCTTTCACTACACTCTAGAACATACACTTTCACTACACCCTAGAACGTACACTTTCACTACACACTAGAACGTACATTTTCACTACACCCTAGAACGTGCACCTTCACTACACCCTAAAACGTGCACATTCACTACACCCTAGAACGTACACTCGCACTACACCATAGAACGTACACTTTCACTACACCCTAGAACATGCACTTTTACTACACCCTAGAACGTCCACTTTCACTACACCCTAGAACGTACACTTTCACTACACCCTAGAACGTGCACTTTCACTACACCCTAGAACATATACTTTCACTACACCATAGATCTTACAATTTCATTACACCCAATAACGTACACTTTCACTACACCCTAGAACGTACACTTTTACTTCAACCTGAATCGTACAATTTCACTACACCCTAGAATGTACACTTTTACTACAACCTGGAACGTACACTTTCACTACACCCTGGAACCTACACTTTCACTACACCCGAGAACACACACCCTCACTACACCCTAGAACGTACACTTCCACTGCACCCTCGAACGTGCCCTTTCACTACGCCCTAGAACGTACACTTTCACTACACCCTAGAACGTACACTTTCACTACACCCTAGAACTTACACTTTCACTACACCCTAGAACGTACACTTTCACTACACCTTAGAACGTGCACCTTCACTACACCCTAAATCATGCCCATTCACTACAACCTAGAACGTACACTCGCACTACACCCTAGAACATACACTTTCACTACACACTAGAACGTACACTTTCACTACACCCTAGAGCGTACACTTTCACTACACCCTAGAACGTACATATTCACTACGCACTAGAACGTACATTTTCACTACACCCTAAAACGTGCACATTCACTACACCCTAGAACGTACACTCGCACTATACCATAGAACGTACACTTTCACTACACCCTAGAACATGCACTTTTACTACACGCTAGAACGTCCACTTTCACTACACCCTAGAACGTACACTTTCACTACACCCTAGAACGTACACTTTCACTACACCCTAGAACGTACACTTTCACTACACCTTAGAACGTGCACCTTCACTACACCCTAAATCATGCCCATTCACTACACCCTAGAACGTACACTCGCACTACACCCTAGAACGTACACTTTCACTACACCCTAGAACGTGCACTTTCACTACACCCTAGAACGTCCACTTTCACTACACCCTAGAACGTATACTTTCACTACACCATAGATCTTACAATTTCATTACACCCTAGAACGTACTTTCACTACACCCTAGAACGTACACTTTTACTTCAACCTGAATCGTACAATTTCACTACACCCTAGAATGTACACTTTTACTACAACCTGGAACGTACACTTTCACTACACTCTGAAACGTACACATTCACTACACCCGACAACACACACCCTCACTACACTCTAGAACGTACACTTCCACTGCACCCTCGAACGTGCACTTTCACTACGCCCTAGAACGTACACTTTCACTACACCCTAGAACGAACACTTTCACTACATCCTAGAAAGTACACTTTCACTACACCCTGGAATGTACACTTTCACTACACCTTAGAACGTACACTTTCACTTCACCCATGGAACGTACTCTTTCACTACACCCTAGAACGTACACTTTCACTACACCCTTGAACGTACACTTTCACTACACCCTAGAACGTACACTTTCACTGCACCCTGAAACGTACACTTTCACTACACCCTAGAACGTACACTTTCACTACACCCTCGAACGTACTTTCACTACACCCTAGAATGTACACTTTCACTGCACCCTGAACGTACACTTTCACTACACCCTAGAACGTACACTTTCACTACACCCTAGAACATGCACTTTTACTACCCCCTAGAACGTCCACTTTCACTACACCCTAGAACGTACACTTTCACTACACCCTAGAACGTACACTTTCACTATACCTTAGAACGTGCACCTTCACTACACCCTATAATGTACACTTTCACTACACCCTAGAACGTACACTTTCACTGCACCCTAGAAGGTACTCTTTCACTACACCCTAGAACGTACACTTTCACTACACCCTAGAACATACACTTTCACTACACCCTAGAATGTACACTTTCACTACACCCTAGAACATGCACTTTTACTACACGCTAGAACGTCCACTTTCACTACACCCTAGAACGTACACTTTCACTACACCCTAGAACGTACACTTTCACTACACCCTAGAACGTACACTTTCCTACACCCGACAACACACACCCTCACTACACCCTAGAACATACACTTCCACTGCACCCTCGAAAGTGCACTTTCACTACGCCCTAGAACGTACACTTTCACTACACCCTAGAACGTACACTTTCACTACATCCTAGAAAGTACACTTTCACTACACCCTGGAATGTACACTTTCACAACACCATAGAACGTACACTTTCACTACACCCTAGAACGTGCAATTTCACTACAACCTACAACGTGCACTTTCACTACACCGTCGAACGTGCACTTTCACTACACCCTCAAACGTACACTTTCACTACACCCTCGAACGTACACTTTCACTACACCCTAGAACGTACACTTTCACTACACCTTAGAACGTACACTTTCACTTCACCCATGGAACGTACACTTTCACTACACCCTAGAACGTACACTTTCACTACACCCTTGAACGTCCACTTTTACTACACCCTAGAACGTACACTTTCACTCCACCCTGAAACGTACACTTTCACTACACCCTAGAACGTACACTTTCACTACACCCTCGAACGTACACTTTCACTACACCCTAGAATGTACACTTTCACTGCACCCTAGAATGTACACTTTCACTGCACCCTGAACGTACACTTTCACTACACCCTAGAACGTGCACTTTCACTACAACCTAGAACGTACACTTTCACTGCACCCTAGAACGTACACTTTCACTACACCCTAGAACATACACTTTCACTACACCCTAGAATGTACACTTTCACCCCACCCTAGAACATACACTTTCACTACACCCTAGAACATACACTTTCATTACACCATAGAACGTACACTTTCACTACACCCTAGAACATGCACTTTTACTACACCCTAGAACGTCCACTTTCACTACACCCTAGAACGTACACTTTCACTACACCCTAGAACGTACACTTTCACTACACCCTAGAACGTACACTTTCACTACACCTTAGAACGTGCACCTTCACTACACCCTATAACATACACTTTCACTACACCCTAGAACGTACACTTTCACTGCACCCTAGAAGGTACTCTTTCACTGCACCCTAGAACGTACACTTTCACTACACCCTAGAACATACACTTTCAATACACCATAGAATGTACACTTTCACCCCACCCTAGAACATACACTTTCACTACACCCTAGAACGTACACTTTCACTACACCCTAGAATGTACACTTTCACCCCACCCTAGAACGTACACTTTCACTACACCCTAGAACTTACACTTTCACTACACCCTGGAATGTACACTTTCACTACACCTTAGAACGTGCACCTTCACTACACCCTAAATCATGCCCATTCACTACACCCTAGAACGTACACTCGCACTACACCCTAGAACGTACACTTTCACTACACCCTAGAACGTGCACTTTCACTACACCCTAGAACGTATACTTTCACTACACCATAGATCTTACAATTTCATTACACCCAATAACGTACACTTTCACTACACCCTAGAACGTACACTTTTACTTCAACCTGAATCGTACAATTTCACTACACCCTAGAATGTACACTTTTACTACAACCTGGAACGTACACTTTCACTACAGCCTGGAACCTACACTTTCACTACACCCGAGAACACACACCCTCACTACACCCTAGAACGTACATTTCCACTGCACCCTCGAACGTGCACTTTCACTACGCCCTAGAACGTACACTTTCACTACACCCTAGAACGTACACTTTCACTACATCCTAGAACGTACACTTTCACTACACCCTGGAATGTACACTTTCACTACACCATAGAACGTACACTTTCACTACACCCTAGAACGAGCACTTTCACTACAACCTAGAACGTGCACTTTCACTACACCGTAGAACGTGCACTTTCACTGCACCCTGAAACGTACACTTTCACTACACCCTAGAACGTACACTTTCACTGCACCCTGAACGTACACTTTCACTACACCCTAGAACGTGCACTTTCACTACAACCTAGAACGTACACTTTCACTACACCCTAGAATGTACACTTTCACCCCACCCTAGAACATACACTTTCACTACACCCTAGAACGTACACTCTCACTACACCCTAGAACGTACACTTTCACTACACCCTAGAACGTGCACTTTCACTACACCCTAGAACGTACACTTTCACTACACCCTAGAACGTACATTTTCACTACACCCTAGAACGTGCACCTTCACTACACCCTAAAACGTGCACATTCACTACACCCTAGAACGTACACTCGCACTACACCATAGAACGTACACTTTCACTACACCCTAGAACATACACTTTCACTACACCCTCTAAGGTAAACTTTCACTACACCCTGAAACGTATACTTTCACTATATCCTAGAACATGCACTTTCTCTACACCATAGAATGTACACTTTCACTACACCCTAGAACGTACACTTTCACTACACCCTGGAACGTACACTTTAACTGCACCCTAGAACGTACAATCCCACTACACCCTAAAACTTACCTCCCACTACACCCTAGAACGTGCATTTTCACTACACCCTAAAACGTGCACATTCACTACACCCTAGAACGTACACTCGCACTACACCATAGAACGTACACTTTCACTACACTCTAGAACGTGCACTTTCACTACAACCTAGAACGTACACTTTCACTGCACCCTAGAACGTACACTTTCACTACACCCTAGAACATACACTTTCACTACACCCTAGAATGTACACTTTCACCCCACCCTAGAACATACACTTTCACTACACCCTAGAACATACACTTTCATTACACCATAGAACGTACACATTCACTACACCCTAGAACATGCACTTTTACTACACCCTAGAACGTCCACTTTCACTAC
The DNA here is from genome assembly GCF_978046115.1 of Saccoglossus kowalevskii. Lineage (NCBI taxonomy): Eukaryota > Metazoa > Hemichordata > Enteropneusta > Harrimaniidae > Saccoglossus > Saccoglossus kowalevskii. The sequence continues at coordinate 35,525,113 of NC_140654.1, forward strand.
ACCCTAGAACGTACACTTTCACTACACCATAGAACGTACACTTTCACTACACCCTAGAACGTACACTTTCACTACACCTTAGAACGTGCACCTTCACTACACCCTATAACGTACACTTTCACTACACCCTAGAACGTACACTTTCACTGCACCCTAGAAGGTACTCTTTCACTGCACCCTAGAACGTACACTTTCACTACACCCTAGAACATACACTTTCACTACACCCTAGAATGTACACTTTCAACCCACCCTAGAACATACACTTTCACTACACCCTAGAACGTACACTTTCACTACACCCTAGAATGTACACTTTCACCCCACCCTAGAACGTACACTTTCACTACACCCTAGAACTTACACTTTCACTACACCCTAGAATGTACACTTTCACTACACCTTAGAACGTGCACCTTCACTACACCCTAAATCATGCCCATTCACTACACCCTAGAACGTACACTCGCACTACACCCTAGAACGTACACTTTCACTACACCCTAGAACGTGCACTTTCACTACACCCTAGAACGTATACTTTCACTACACCATAGATCTTACAATTTCATTACACCCAATAACGTACACTTTCACTACAGCCTGGAACCTACACTTTCACTACACCCGAGAACACACACCCTCACTACACCCTAGAACGTACACTTTCACTACACCCTAGAACATACACTTTCACTACACCCTAGAACGTACACTTTTACTTCAACCTGAATCGTACAATTTCACTACACCCTAGAATGTACACTTTTACTACAACCTGGAACGTACACTTTCACTACAGCCTGGAACCTACACTTTCACTACACCCGAGAACACACACCCTCACTACACCCTAGAACGTACACTTTCACTACACCCTAGAACATACACTTTCACTACACCCTAGAACGTACACTTTTACTTCAACCTGAATCGTACAATTTCACTACAACCTGGAACGTACACTTTCACTACAGCCTGGAACCTACACTTTCACTACACCCGAGAACACACACCCTCGCTACACCCTAGAACGTACACTTTCACTACACCCTAGAACGTACACTTTCACTACATCCTAGAACGTACACTTTCACTACACCCTGGAATGTACACTTTCACTACACCATAGAACGTACACTTTCACTACACCCTAGAACGGGCACTTTCACTACAACCTTGAACGTGCACTTTCACTACACCGTAGAACGTGCACTTTCACTGCACCCTGAAACGTACACTTTCACTACACCCTAGAACGTACACTTTCACTACACCCTCGAACGTACACTTTCACTACACACTAGAACGTACACTTTCACTGCACTCTGGAACGTACACTTTCACTACACCCTAGAACGTGCACTTTCACTACAACCTAGAACGTACACTTTCACTGCACCCTAGAAAGTACACTTTCACTGCACCCTAGAACGTACACTTTCACTACACCCTCGAACATACACTTTCACTACACCCTAGAACGTACACTTTCACTGCACCCTAGAACGTACACTTTCACTACACTCTTGAACGTACACTTTCACTACACCCTAGAATGTACACTTTCACTGCACCCTAGAACGTACACTTTCACTGCACCCTAGAACGTACACTTTCACTACACCCTATAACGTACACTTTCACTACACCCTAGAACGTACACTTTCACTACACTCTGGAACGTACACTTTCACTACACCTTAGAACGTACACTTTCACTTCACCCTGGAATGTACACTTTCACTACACCCTAGAACGTACACTTTCACTACACCCTTGAACGTACACTTTCACTACACCCTAGAATGTACACTTTCACTGCACCCTGAAACGTACTTTCACTACACCCTAGAACGTACACTTTCACTACACCCTCGAACGTACATTTTCACTACACCCTAGAACGTACACTTTCACTGCACCCTGAACGTACACTTTCACTACACCCTAGAACGTGCACTTTCACTACAACCTAGAACGTACACTTTCACTACACCCTAGAATGTACACTTTCACCCCACCCTAGAACATACACTTTCACTACACCCTAGAACGTACACTCTCACTACACCCTAGAACGTACACTTTCACTACACCCTAGAACGTACACTTTCACTACACCCTAGAACGTACACTTTCACTACACCCTAGAACGTACATTTTCACTACACCCTAGAACGTGCACCTTCACTACACCCTAAAACGTGCACATTCACTACACCCTAGAACGTACACTCGCACTACACCATAGAACGTACACTTTCACTATATCCTAGAACATGCACTTTCACTACACCATAGAATGTACACTTTCACTACACCCTAGAACGTACACTTTCACTACACCCTGGAACGTACACTTTAACTGCACCCTAGAACGTACAATCCCACTACACCCTAAAACTTACCTCCCACTACACCCTAGAACATACATTTTCACTACACCCTAAAACGTGCACATTCACTACACCCTAGAACGTACACTCGCACTATATCATAGAACGTACACTTTCACTACACCCTAGAACATGCACTTTTACTACACGCTAGAACGTCCACTTTCACTACACCCTAGAACGTACACTTTCACTACACCCTAGAACGTACACTTTCACTACACCCTAGAACGTACACTTGCACTACACCTTAGAACGTGCACCTTCACTACACCCTAAATCATGCCCATTCACTACACCCTAGAACGTACACTCGCACTACACCCTAGAACGTACACTTTCACTACACCCTAGAACGTGCACTTTCACTACACCCTAGAACGTCCACTTTCACTACACCCTAGAACGTATACTTTCACTACACCATAGATCTTACAATTTCATTACACCCTAGAACGTACACTTTCACTACACCCTAGAATGTACACTTTTACTTCAACCTGAATCGTACAATTTCACTACACCCTAGAATGTACACTTTTACTACAACCTGGAACGTACACTTTCACTACACTCTGGAACGTACACTTTCACTACACCCGACAACACACACCCTCACTACACCCTAGAACGTACACTTCCACTGCACCCTAGAACGTGCACTTTCACTACGCCCTAGAACGTACACTTTCACTACACCCTAGAACGTACACTTTCACTACATCCTAGAAAGTACACTTTCACTACACCCTGGAATGTACACTTTCACTACACCCTAGAAGTACACTTTCACTACACCCTAGAACGTGCAATTTCACTACAACCTACAACGTGCACTTTCACTACACTGTAGAACGTGCACTTTCACTACACACTTGAACGTACACTTTCACTACACCCTCGAACGTACACTTTCACTACACCCTAGAACGTACACTTTCACTCCACCCTGGAACGTACACTTTCACTACACCTTAGAACGTACACTTTCACTTCACCCATGGAACGTACACTTTCACTACACCCTAGAATGTACACTTTCACTACACCCTTGAACGTACACTTTCACTACACCCTAGAACGTACACTTTCACTGCACCCTGAAACGTACACTTTCACTACACCCTAGAACGTACACTTTCACTACCCCCTCGAACGTACTTTCACTACACCCTAGAATGTACACTTTCACTGCACCCTGAACGTACACTTTCACTACACCCTAGAACGTGCACTTTCACTACAACCTAGAACTTACACTTTCACTGCACCCTAGAACGTACACTTTCACTACACCCTAGAACATACACTTTCACTACACCCTAGAATGTACACTTTCACCCCACCTAGAACATACACTTTCACTACACCCTAGAACATACACTTTCATTACACCATAGAACGTACACTTTCACTACACCCTAGAACAAGCACTTTTACTACACCCTAGAACGTCCACTTTCACTACACCCTAGAACGTACACTTTCACTACACCCTAGAACGTACACTTTCACTACACCCTAGAACGTACACTTTCACTATACCTTAGAACGTGCACCTTCACTACACCCTATAACGTACACTTTCACTACACCCTAGAACGTACACTTTCACTGCATCCTAGAAGGTACTCTTTCACTGCACCCTAGAACGTACACTTTCACTACACCCTAGAACATACACTTTCACTACACCCTAGAATGTACACTTTCACTACACCCTAGAACGTACACTTTCACTACACCCTAGAACGTACACTCTCACTACACCCTAGAACGTACACTTTCACTACACTCTAGAACATACACTTTCACTACACCCTAGAAGTACACTTTCACTACACCCTAGAACGTGCAATTTCACTACAACCTACAACGTGCACTTTCACTACACTGTAGAACGTGCACTTTCACTACACACTTGAACGTACACTTTCACTACACCCTCGAACGTACACTTTCACTACACCCTAGAACGTACACTTTCACTCCACCCTGGAACGTACACTTTCACTACACCTTAGAACGTACACTTTCACTTCACCCATGGAACGTACACTTTCACTACACCCTAGAATGTACACTTTCACTACACCCTTGAACGTACACTTTCACTACACCCTAGAACGTACACTTTCACTGCACCCTGAAACGTACACTTTCACTACACCCTAGAACGTACACTTTCACTACCCCCTCGAACGTACTTTCACTACACCCTAGAATGTACACTTTCACTGCACCCTGAACGTACACTTTCACTACACCCTAGAACGTGCACTTTCACTACAACCTAGAACTTACACTTTCACTGCACCCTAGAACGTACACTTTCACTACACCCTAGAACATACACTTTCACTACACCCTAGAATGTACACTTTCACCCCACCTAGAACATACACTTTCACTACACCCTAGAACATACACTTTCATTACACCATAGAACGTACACTTTCACTACACCCTAGAACAAGCACTTTTACTACACCCTAGAACGTCCACTTTCACTACACCCTAGAACGTACACTTTCACTACACCCTAGAACGTACACTTTCACTACACCCTAGAACGTACACTTTCACTATACCTTAGAACGTGCACCTTCACTACACCCTATAACGTACACTTTCACTACACCCTAGAACGTACACTTTCACTGCATCCTAGAAGGTACTCTTTCACTGCACCCTAGAACGTACACTTTCACTACACCCTAGAACATACACTTTCACTACACCCTAGAATGTACACTTTCACTACACCCTAGAACGTACACTTTCACTACACCCTAGAACGTACACTCTCACTACACCCTAGAACGTACACTTTCACTACACTCTAGAACATACACTTTCACTACACCCTAGAACGTACACTTTCACTACACACTAGAACGTACATTTTCACTACACCCTAGAACGTGCACCTTCACTACACCCTAAAACGTGCACATTCACTACACCCTAGAACATACACTCGCACTACACCATAGAACGTACACTTTCACTACATCCTAGAACATGCACTTTTACTACACCCTAGAACGTCCACTTTCACTACACCCTAGAACGTACACTTTCAATACACCCTAGAACTTACACTTTCACTACACCCTAGAACGTACACTTTCACTACACCTTAGAACGTGCACCTTCACTACACCCTAAATCATGCCCATTTACTACACCCTAGAACGTACACTCGCACTACACCCTAGAACGTACACTTTCACTACACCCTAGAACGTGCACTTTCACTACACCCTAGAACGTATACTTTCACTACACCATAGATCTTACAATTTCATTACACCCAATAACGTACACTTTCACTACACCCTAGAACGTACACTTTTACTTCAACCTGAATCGTACAATTTCACTACACCCTAGAATGTACACTTTTACTACAACCTGGAACGTACACTTTCACTACACCCTGGAACCTACACTTTCACTACACCCGAGAACACACACCCTCACTACACCCTAGAACGTACACTTCCACTGCACCCTCGAACGTGCACTTTCACTACGCCCTAGAACGTACACTTTCACTACACCCTAGAACGTACACTTTCACTACATCCTAGAACGTACACTTTCACTACACCCTGGAATGTACACTTTCACTACTCCATAGAACGTACACTTTCACTACACCCTAGAACGGGCACTTTCACTACAACCTAGAACGTGCACTTTCACTACACTGTAGAACGTGCACTTTCACTACACCCTCGAACGTACACTTTCACTACACCCTCGAACGTACACTTTCACTACACCCTAGAACGTACACTTTCACTCACTGCACCCTGGAACGTACACTTTCACTACACCTTAGAACGTACACTTTCACTTCACCCTGGAACGTACACTTTCACTGCACCCTAGAACGTACACTTTCACTACACTCTTGAACGTACAATTTCACTACACCCTGGAATGTACACTTTCACTGCACCCTAGAACGTACACTTTCACTGCACCCTAGAACGTACACTTTCACTACACCCTATAACGTACACTTTCACTACACCCTAGAACATGCACTTTTACTACACCCTAGAACGTCCACTTTCACTACACCCTAGAACGTACACTTTCACTACACCCTAGAACTTACACTTTCACTACACCCTAGAATGTACACTTTCACTACACCTTAGAACGTGCACCTTCACTACACCCTAGAACATACACTTTCATTACACCATAGAACGTCCACTTTCACTACACCCTAGAACGTCCACTTTCACTACACCCTAGAACGTACACTTTCAATACACCCTAGAACTTACACTTTCACTACACCCTAGAACGTACACTTTCACTACACCTTAGAACGTGCACCTTCACTACACCCTAAATCATGCCCATTTACTACACCCTAGAACGTACACTCGCACTACACCCTAGAACGTACACTTTCACTACACCCTAGAACATGCACTTTCACTACACCCTAGAACGTATACTTTCACTACACCATAGATCTTACAATTTCATTACACCCAATAACGTACACTTTCACTACACCCTAGAACGTACACTTTTACTTCAACCTGAATCGTACAATTTCACTACACCCTAGAATGTACACTTTTACTACAACCTGGAACGTACACTTTCACTACACCCTGGAACCTACACTTTCACTACACCCGAGAACACACACCCTCACTACACCCTAGAACGTACACTTCCACTGCACCCTCGAACGTGCACTTTCACTACGCCCTAGAACGTACACTTTCACTACACCCTAGAACGTACACTTTCACTACATCCTAGAACGTACACTTTCACTACACCCTGGAATGTACACTTTCACTACTCCATAGAACGTACACTTTCACTACACCCTAGAACGGGCACTTTCACTACAACCTAGAACGTGCACTTTCACTACACTGTAGAACGTGCACTTTCACTACACCCTCGAACGTACACTTTCACTACACCCTCGAACGTACACTTTCACTACACCCTAGAACGTACACTTTCACTCACTGCACCCTGGAACGTACACTTTCACTACACCTTAGAACGTACACTTTCACTTCACCCTGGAACGTACACTTTCACTGCACCCTAGAACGTACACTTTCACTACACTCTTGAACGTACAATTTCACTACACCCTGGAACGTACACTTTCACTGCACCCTAGAACGTACACTTTCACTGCACCCTAGAACGTACACTTTCACTACACCCTATAACGTACACTTTCACTACACCCTAGAACATGCACTTTTACTACACCCTAGAACGTCCACTTTCACTACACCCTAGAACGTACACTTTCACTACACCCCAGAACTTACACTTTCACTACACCCTAGAATGTACACTTTCACTACACCTTAGAACGTGCACCTTCACTACACCCTAGAACATACACTTTCATTACACCATAGAACGTCCACTTTCACTACACCCTAGAACGTACACTTTCACTACACCCTAGAACGTACACTTTCACTACACCCTAGAACGTACACTTTCACTACACCTTAGAACGTGCACCTTCACTACACCCTAAATCATGCCCATTCACTACACCCTAGAACGTACACTCGCACTACATCCTAGAACGTACACTTTCACTACACCCTAGAACGTGCACTTTCACTACACCCTAGAACGTCCACTTTCACTACACCCTAGAACGTATACTTTCACTACACCATAGATCTTACAATTTCATTACACCCTAGAACGTACACTTTCACTACACCCTAGAATGTACACTTTTACTTCAACCTGAATCGTACAATTTCACTACACCCTAGAATGTACACTTTTACTACAACCTGGAACGTACACTTTCACTACACTCTGGAACGTACACTTTCACTACACCCGACAACACACACCCTCACTACACCCTAGAACGTACACTTCCACTGCACCCTAGAACGTGCACTTTCACTACGCCCTAGAACGTACACTTTCACTACACCCTAGAACGTACACTTTCACTACATCCTAGAAAGTACACTTTCACTACACCCTGGAATGTACACTTTCACTACACCATAGAACGTACACTTTCACTACACCCTAGAACGTGCAATTTCACTACAACCTACAACATGCACTTTCACTACACCGTAGAACGTGCACTTTCACTACACCCTCGAACGTACACTTTCACTACACCTTAGAACGTACACTTTCACTTCACCCATGGAACGTACACTTTCACTACACCCTAGAACGTACACTTTCACTACACCCTTGAACGTACACTTTCACTACACCCTAGAACGTACACTTTCACTGCATCCTGAAACGTACACTTTCACTACACCCTAGAACGTACACTTTCACTACACCCTCGAACGTACTTTCACTACACCCTAGAATGTACACTTTCACTGCACCCTGAACGTACACTTTCACTACACCCTAGAACGTGCACTTTCACTACAACCTAGAACGTACACTTTCACTGCACCCTAGAACGTACACTTTCACTACACCCTAGAACATACACTTTCACTACACCCTAGAATGTACACTTTCACCCCACCCTAGAACATACACTTTCACTACACCCTAGAACATACACTTTCATTACACCATAGAACGTACACTTTCACTACACCCTAGAACATGCACTTTTACTACACCCTAGAACGTCCACTTTCACTACACCCTAGAACGTACACTTTCACTACACCCTAGAACGTACACTTTCACTGCACCCTAGAAGGTACTCTTTCACTGCACCCTAGAACGTACACTTTCACTACACCCTAGAACATACACTCTCACTACACCCTAGAACGTACACTTTCACTACACTCTAGAACATACACTTTCACTACACCCTAGAATGTACACTTTCACTACACACTAGAACGTACATTTTCACTACACCCTAGAACGTGCACCTTCACTACACCCTAAAACGTGCACATTCACTACACCCTAGAACGTACACTCGCACTACACCATAGAACGTACACTTTCACTACACCCTAGAACATGCACTTTTACTACACCCTAGAACGTCCACTTTCACTACACCCTAGAACGTACACTTTCACTACACCCTAGAACTTACACTTTCACTACACCCTAGAACGTACACTTTCACTACACCTTAGAACGTACACCTTCACTACACCCTAAATCATGCCCATTCACTACACCCTAGAACGTACACTCGCACTACGCCCTAGAACGTACACTTTCACTACACCCTAGAACGTGCACTTTCACTACACCCTAGAACGTATACTTTCACTACACCATAGATCTTACAATTTCATTACACCCAATAACGTACACTTTCACTACACCCTAGAACGTACACTTTTACTTCAACCTGAATCGTACAATTTCACTACACCCTAGAATGTACACTTTTACTACAACCTGGAACGTACACTTTCACAACACCCTGGAACCTACACTTTCACTACACCCAAGAACACACACCCTCACTACACCCTAGAACGTACACTTCCACTGCACCCTCGAACGTGCACTTTCACTACGCCCTAGAACGTACACTTTCACTACACCCTAGAACGTACACTTTCACTACACCCTAGAACTTACATTTTCACTACACCCTAGAACGTACACTTTCACTACACCTTAGAACGTGCACCTTCACTACACCCTAAATCATGCCCATTCACTACACCCTAGAACGTACACTCGCACTACACCCTAGAACGTACACTTTCACTACACCCTAGAACGTGCACTTTCACTACACCCTAGAACGTATACTTTCACTACACCATAGATCTTATAATTTCATTACACCCAATAACGTACACTTTCACTACACCCTAGAACGTACACTTTTACTTCAACCTGAATCGTACAATTTCACTACACCCTAGAATGTACACTTTTACTACAACCTGGAACGTACACTTTCACTACACCCTGGAACCTACACTTTCACTACACCCTCGAACGTACTTTCACTACACCCTAGAATGTACACTTTCACTGCACCCTGAACGTACACTTTCACTACACCCTAGAACGTGCACTTTCACTACAACCTAGAACGTACACTTTCACTGCACCCTAGAACGTACACTTTCACTACACCCTAGAACATACACTTTCACTACACCCTAGAATGTACACTTTCACCCCACCCTAGAACATACACTTTCACTACACCCTAGAACATACACTTTCATTACACCATAGAACGTACACTTTCACTACACCCTAGAACATGCACTTTTACTACACCCTAGAACGTCCACTTTCACTACACCCTAGAACGTACACTTTCACTACACCCTAGAACGTACACTTTCACTGCACCCTAGAAGGTACTCTTTCACTGCACCCTAGAACGTACACTTTCACTACACCCTAGAATATACACTCTCACTACACCCTAGAACGTACACTTTCACTACACTCTAGAACATACACTTTCACTACACCCTAGAATGTACACTTTCACTACACACTAGAACGTACATTTTCACTACACCCTAGAACGTGCACCTTCACTACACCCTAAAACGTGCACATTCACTACACCCTAGAACGTACACTCGCACTACACCATAGAACGTACACTTTCACTACACCCTAGAACATGCACTTTTACTACACCCTAGAACGTCCACTTTCACTACACCCTAGAACGTACACTTTCACTACACCCTAGAACTTACACTTTCACTACACCCTAGAACGTACACTTTCACTACACCTTAGAACGTACACCTTCACTACACCCTAAATCATGCCCATTCACTACACCCTAGAACGTACACTCGCACTACACCCTAGAACGTACACTTTCACTACACCCTAGAACGTGCACTTTCACTACACCCTAGAACGTATACTTTCACTACACCATAGATCTTACAATTTCATTACACCCAATAACGTACACTTTCACTACACCCTAGAACGTACACTTTTACTTCAACCTGAATCGTACAATTTCACTACACCCTAGAATGTACACTTTTACTACAACCTGGAACGTACACTTTCACAACACCCTGGAACCTACACTTTCACTACACCCAAGAACACACACCCTCACTACACCCTAGAACGTACACTTCCACTGCACCCTCGAACGTGCACTTTCACTACGCCCTAGAACGTACACTTTCACTACACCCTAGAACGTACACTTTCACTACACCCTAGAACTTACATTTTCACTACACCCTAGAACGTACACTTTCACTACACCTTAGAACGTGCACCTTCACTACACCCTAAATCATGCCCATTCACTACACCCTAGAACGTACACTCGCACTACACCCTAGAACGTACACTTTCACTACACCCTAGAACGTGCACTTTCACTACACCCTAGAACGTATACTTTCACTACACCATAGATCTTACAATTTCATTACACCCAATAACGTACACTTTCACTACACCCTAGAACGTACACTTTTACTTCAACCTGAATCGTACAATTTCACTACACCCTAGAATGTACACTTTTACTACAACCTGGAACGTACACTTTCACTACACCCTGGAACCTACACTTTCACTACACCCGAGAACACACACCCTCACTACACCCTAGAACGTACACTTCCACTGCACCCTCGAACGTGCACTTTCACTACGCCCTAGAACGTACACTTTCACTACATCCTAGAACGTACAGTTTCCCTACATCCTAGAACGTACACTTTCACTACACCCTGGAATGTACACTTTCACTACACCATAGAACGTACACTTTCACTACACCCTAGAACTTACACTTTCACAACACCCTAGAACGTACACTTTCACTACACCTTAGAACGTGCACCTTCACTACACCCTAAATCATGCCCATTCACTACACCCTAGAACGTACACTCGCACTACACCCTAGAACGTACACTTTCACTACACCCTAGAACGTGCACTTTCACTACACCCTAGAACGTATACTTTCACTTCAACCTGAATCGTACAATTTCACTACACCCTAGAATGTACACTTTTACTACAACCTGGAAAGTACACTTTCACTACACCCTGGAACCTACACTTTCACTACACCCGAGAACACACACCCTCACTACACCCTAGAACGTACACTTCCACTGCACCCTCGAACGTGCACTTTCACTACGCCCTAGAACGTACACTTTCACTACACCCTAGAACGTACACTTTCACTACATCCTAGAACGTACACTTTCACTACACCCTGGAATGTACACTTTCACTACACCATAGAACGTACACTTTCACTACACCCTAGAACGGGCACTTTCACTACAACCTAGAACGTGCACTTTCACTACACTGTAGAACGTGCACTTTCACTACACCCTCGAACGTACACTTTCACTACACCCTTGAACGTACACTTTCACTACACCCTAGAACGTACACTTTCACTCACTGCACCCTGGAACGTACACTTTCACTACACCTTAGAACGAACACTTTCACTTCATCCTGGAACGTACACTTTCACTGCACCCTAGAACGTACACTTTCACTACACTCTTGAACGTACAATTTCACTACACCCTGGAACGTACACTTTCACTGCACCCTAGAACATACACTTTCACTGCACCCTAGAACGTACACTTTCACTACACCCTTTAACGTACACTTTCACTACACCCTAGAACATGCACTTTTACTACACCCTAGAACGTCCACTTTCACTACACCCTAGAACGTACACTTTCACAACACCCTAGAACTTACACTTTCACTACACCCTAGAATGTACACTTTCACTACACCTTAGAACGTGCACCTTCACTACACCCTAGAACATACACTTTCATTACACCATAGAACGTCCACTTTCACTACACCCTAGAACGTACACTTTCACTACACCCTAGAACGTACACTTTCACTACACCCTAGAACGTACACTTTCACTACACCATAGAACGTGCACCTTCACTACACCCTAAATCATGCCCATTCACTACACCCTAGAACGTACACTCGCACTACACCCTAGAACGTACACTTTCACTACACCCTAGAACGTGCACTTTCACTACACCCTAGAACGTCCACTTTCACTACACCCTAGAACGTATACTTTCACTACACCATAGATCTTACGATTTCATTACACCCTAGAACGTACACTTTCACTACACCCTAGAATGTACACTTTTACTTCAACCTGAATCGTACAATTTCACTACACCCTAGAATGTACACTTTTACTACAACCTGGAACGTACACTTTCACTACACTCTGGAACGTACACTTTCACTACACCCGACAACACACACCCTCACTACACCCTAGAACGTACACTTCCACTGCACCCTAGAACGTTCACTTTCACTACGCCCTAGAACGTACACTTTCACTACACCCTAGAACGTACACTTTCACTACATCCTAGAAAGTACACTTTCACTACACCCTGGAATGTACACTTTCACTACACCATTGAACGTACACTTTCACTACACCCTAGAACGTGCAATTTCACTACAACCTACAACGTGCACTTTCACTACACCGTAGAACGTGCACTTTCACTACACCCTCGAACGTACACTTTCACTACACCCTCGAACGTACACTTTCACTACACCCTAGAACGTACACTTTCACTCCACCCTGGAACGTACACTTTCACTACACCTTAGAACGTACACTTTCACTTCACCCATGGAACGTACACTTTCACTACACCCTAGAACGTACACTTTCACTACACCCTTGAACGTACACTTTCACTACACCCTAGAACGTACACTTTCACTGCACCCTGAAACGTACACTTTCACTACACCCTAGAACGTACACTTTCACTACACCCTCGAACGTACTTTCACTACACCCTAGAATGTACACTTTCACTGCACCCTAGAACATACACTTTCACTACACCCTAGAACATACACTTTCATTACACCATAGAACGTACACTTTCACTACACCCTAGAACATGCACTTTTACTACACCCTAGAACGTCCACTTTCACTACACCCTAGAATGTACACTTTCACTACACCCTTGAACGTACACTTTCACTACACCCTAGAACGTACACTTTCACTGCACCCTGAAACGTACACTTTCACTACACCCTAGAACGTACACTTTCACTACACCCTCGAACGTACTTTCACTACACCCTAGAATGTACACTTTCACTGCACCCTAGAACATACACTTTCACTACACCCTAGAACATACACTTTCATTACACCATAGAACGTACACTTTCACTACACCCTAGAACATGCACTTTTACTACACCCTAGAACGTCCACTTTCACTACACCCTAGAATGTACACTTTCACTACACCCTAGAACGTACACTTTCACTACACCCTAGAACGTACACTTTCACTATACCTTAGAACGTGCACCTTCACTACACCCTATAACGTACACTTTCACTACACCCTAGAACGTACACTTTCACTGCACCCTAGAAGGTACTCTTTCACTGCACCCTAGAACGTACACTTTCACTACACCCTAGAACATACACTTTCACTACACCCTAGAATGTACACTTTCACTACACCTAGAACGCACACTTTCACTACACCCTAGAACGTACACTCTCACTACACCCTAGAACGTACACTTTCACTACACCCTCGAACGTACTTTCACTACACCCTAGAATGTACACTTTCACTGCACCCTGAACGTACACTTTCACTACACCCTAGAACGTGCACTTTCACTACAACCTAGAACTTACACTTTCACTGCACCGTAGAACGTACACTTTCACTACACCCTAGAACATACACTTTCACTACACCCTAGAATGTACACTTTCACCCCACCCTAGAACATACACTTTCACTACACTCTAGAACATACACTTTCATTACACCATAGAACGTACACTTTCACTACACCCTAGAACATGCACTTTTACTACACCCTAGCACGTCCACTTTCACTACACCCTAGAACGTACACTTTCACTACACCCTAGAACGTACACTTTCACTACACCCTAGAACGTACACTTTCACTATACCTTAGAACGTGCACCTTCACTACACCCTATAACGTACACTTTCACTACACCCTAGAACGTACACTTTCACTGCATCCTAGAAGGTACTCTTTCACTGCACCCTAGAACGTACACTTTCACTACACCCTAGAACATACACTTTCACTACACCCTAGAATGTACACTTTCACTACACCCTAGAACGTACACTTTCACTACACCCTAGAACGTACACTCTCACTACACCCTAGAACGTACACTTTCACTACACTCTAGAACATACACTTTCACTACACCCTAGAACGTACACTTTCACTACACACTAGAACGTACATTTTCACTACACCCTAGAACGTGCACCTTCACTACACCCTAAAACGTGCACATTCACTACACCCTAGAACATACCCTCGCACTACACCATAGAACGTACACTTTCACTACATCCTAGAACATGCACTTTTACTACACCCTAGAACGTCCACTTTCACTACACCCTAAAACGTACACTTTCAATACACCCTAGAACTTACACTTTCACTACACCCTAGAACGTACACTTTCACTACACCTTAGAACGTGCACCTTCACTACACCCTAAATCATGTCCATTTACTACACCCTAGAACGTACACTCGCACTACACCCTAGAACGTACACTTTCACTACACCCTAGAACGTGCACTTTCACTACACCCTAGAACGTCCACTTTCACTACACCCTAGAACGTATACTTTCACTACACCATAGATCTTACGATTTCATTACACCCTAGAACGTACACTTTCACTACACCCTAGAATGTACACTTTTACTTCAACCTGAATCGTACAATTTCACTACACCCTAGAATGTACACTTTTACTACAACCTGGAACGTACACTTTCACTACACTCTGGAACGTACACTTTCACTACACCCGACAACACACACCCTCACTACACCCTAGAACGTACACTTCCACTGCACCCTAGAACGTTCACTTTCACTACGCCCTAGAACGTACACTTTCACTACACCCTAGAACGTACACTTTCACTACATCCTAGAAAGTACACTTTCACTACACCCTGGAATGTACACTTTCACTACACCATTGAACGTACACTTTCACTACACCCTAGAACGTGCAATTTCACTACAACCTACAACGTGCACTTTCACTACACCGTAGAACGTGCACTTTCACTACACCCTCGAACGTACACTTTCACTACACCCTCGAACGTACACTTTCACTACACCCTAGAACGTACACTTTCACTCCACCCTGGAACGTACACTTTCACTACACCTTAGAACGTACACTTTCACTTCACCCATGGAACGTACACTTTCACTACACCCTAGAACGTACACTTTCACTACACCCTTGAACGTACACTTTCACTACACCCTAGAACGTACACTTTCACTGCACCCTGAAACGTACACTTTCACTACACCCTAGAACGTACACTTTCACTACACCCTCGAACGTACTTTCACTACACCCTAGAATGTACACTTTCACTGCACCCTAGAACATACACTTTCACTACACCCTAGAACATACACTTTCATTACACCATAGAACGTACACTTTCACTACACCCTAGAACATGCACTTTTACTACACCCTAGAACGTCCACTTTCACTACACCCTAGAATGTACACTTTCACTACACCCTTGAACGTACACTTTCACTACACCCTAGAACGTACACTTTCACTGCACCCTGAAACGTACACTTTCACTACACCCTAGAACGTACACTTTCACTACACCCTCGAACGTACTTTCACTACACCCTAGAATGTACACTTTCACTGCACCCTAGAACATACACTTTCACTACACCCTAGAACATACACTTTCATTACACCATAGAACGTACACTTTCACTACACCCTAGAACATGCACTTTTACTACACCCTAGAACGTCCACTTTCACTACACCCTAGAATGTACACTTTCACTACACCCTAGAACGTACACTTTCACTACACCCTAGAACGTACACTTTCACTATACCTTAGAACGTGCACCTTCACTACACCCTATAACGTACACTTTCACTACACCCTAGAACGTACACTTTCACTGCACCCTAGAAGGTACTCTTTCACTGCACCCTAGAACGTACACTTTCACTACACCCTAGAACATACACTTTCACTACACCCTAGAATGTACACTTTCACTACACCTAGAACGCACACTTTCACTACACCCTAGAACGTACACTCTCACTACACCCTAGAACGTACACTTTCACTACACCCTCGAACGTACTTTCACTACACCCTAGAATGTACACTTTCACTGCACCCTGAACGTACACTTTCACTACACCCTAGAACGTGCACTTTCACTACAACCTAGAACTTACACTTTCACTGCACCCTAGAACGTACACTTTCACTACACCCTAGAACATACACTTTCACTACACCCTAGAATGTACACTTTCACCCCACCCTAGAACATACACTTTCACTACACTCTAGAACATACACTTTCATTACACCATAGAACGTACACTTTCACTACACCCTAGAACATGCACTTTTACTACACCCTAGAACGTCCACTTTCACTACACCCTAGAACGTACACTTTCACTACACCCTAGAACGTACACTTTCACTACACCCTAGAACGTACACTTTCACTATACCTTAGAACGTGCACCTTCACTACACCCTATAACGTACACTTTCACTACACCCTAGAACGTACACTTTCACTGCATCCTAGAAGGTACTCTTTCACTGCACCCTAGAACGTACACTTTCACTACACCCTAGAACATACACTTTCACTACACCCTAGAATGTACACTTTCACTACACCCTAGAACGTACACTTTCACTACACCCTAGAACGTACACTCTCACTACACCCTAGAACGTACACTTTCACTACACTCTAGAACATACACTTTCACTACACCCTAGAACGTACACTTTCACTACACACTAGAACGTACATTTTCACTACACCCTAGAACGTGCACCTTCACTACACCCTAAAACGTGCACATTCACTACACCCTAGAACATACACTCGCACTACACCATAGAACGTACACTTTCACTACATCCTAGAACATGCACTTTTACTACACCCTAGAACGTCCACTTTCACTACACCCTAAAACGTACACTTTCAATACACCCTAGAACTTACACTTTCACTACACCCTAGAACGTACACTTTCACTACACCTTAGAACGTGCACCTTCACTACACCCTAAATCATGTCCATTTACTACACCCTAGAACGTACACTCGCACTACACCCTAGAACGTACACTTTCACTACACCCTAGAACGTGCACTTTCACTACACCATAGAACGTATACTTTCACTACACCATAGATCTTACAATTTCATTACACCCAATAACGTACACTTTCACTACACCCTAGAACGTACACTTTTACTTCAACCTGAATCGTACAATTTCACTACACCCTAGAATGTACACTTTTACTACAACCTGGAACGTACACTTTCACTACACCCTGGAACCTACACTTTCACTACACCCGAGAACACACACCCTCACTACACCCTAGAACGAACACTTCCACTGCACCCTCGAACGTGCACTTTCACTACGCCCTAGAACGTACACTTTCACTACACCCTAGAACGTACACTTTCACTACATCCTAGAACGTACACTTTCACTACACGCTGGAATGTACACTTTCACTACTCCATAGAACGTACACTTTCACTACACCCTAGAACGGGCACTTTCACTACAACCTAGAACGTGCACTTTCACTACACTGTAGAACGTGCACTTTCACTACACCCTCGAACGTACACTTTCACTACACCCTCGAACGTACACTTTCACTACACCCTAGAACGTACACTTTCACTCACTGCACCCTGGAACGTACATTTTCACTACACCTTAGAACGTACACTTTCACTTCACCCTGGAACGTACACTTTCACTGCACCCTAGAACGTACACTTTCACTACACTCTTGAACATACAATTTCACTACACCCTGGAACGTACACTTTCACTGCACCCTAGAACGTACACTTTCACTGCACCCTAGAACGTACACTTTCACTACACCCTAGAACGTACACTCTCACTACACCCTAGAACGTACACTTTCACTACACTCTAGAACATACACTTTCACTACACCCTAGAACGTACACTTTCACTACACACTAGAACGTACATTTTCACTACACCCTAGAACGTGCACCTTCACTACACCCTAAAACGTGCACATTCACTACACCCTAGAACATACACTCGCACTACACCATAGAACGTACACTTTCACTACATCCTAGAACATGCACTTTTACTACACCCTAGAACGTCCACTTTCACTACACCCTAAAACGTACACTTTCAATACACCCTAGAACTTACACTTCCACTACACCCTAGAACGTACACTTTCACTACACCTTAGAACGTGCACCTTCACTACACCCTAAATCATGCCCATTTACTACACCCTAGAACGTACACTCGCACTACACCCTAGAACGTACACTTTCACTACACCCTAGAACGTGCACTTTCACTACACCCTAGAACGTATACTTTCACTACACCATAGATCTTACAATTTCATTACACCCAATAACGTACACTTTCACTACACCCTAGAACGTACACTTTTACTTCAACCTGAATCGTACAATTTCACTACACCCTAGAATGTACACTTTTACTACAACCTGGAACGTACACTTTCACTACACCCTGGAACCTACACTTTCACTACACCCGAGAACACACACCCTCACTACACCCTAGAACGAACACTTCCACTGCACCCTCGAACGTGCACTTTCACTACGCCCTAGAACGTACACTTTCACTACACCCTAGAACGTACACTTTCACTACATCCTAGAACGTACACTTTCACTACACCCTGGAATGTACACTTTCACTACTCCATAGAACGTACACTTTCACTACACCCTAGAACGGGCACTTTCACTACAACCTAGAACGTGCACTTTCACTACACTGTAGAACGTGCACTTTCACTACACCCTCGAACGTACACTTTCACTACACCCTAGAACGTACACTTTCACTCACTGCACCCTGGAACGTACACTTTCACTACACCTTAGAACGTACACTTTCACTTCACCCTGGAACGTACACTTTCACTGCACCCTAGAACGTACACTTTCACTACACTCTTGAACATACAATTTCACTACACCCTGGAACGTACACTTTCACTGCACCCTAGAACGTACACTTTCACTGCACCCTAGAACGTACACTTTCACTACACCCTATAACGTACACTTTCACTACACCCTAGAACATGCACTTTTACTACACCCTAGAACGTCCACTTTCACTACACCCTAGAACGTACACTTTCACTACACCCTAGAACTTACACTTTCACTACACCCTAGAATGTACATTTTCACTACACCTTAGAACGTGCACCTTCACTACACCCTAGAACATACACTTTCATTACACCATAGAACGTCCACTTTCACTACACCCTAGAACGTACACTTTCACTACACCCTAGAACGTACACTTTCACTACACCCTAGAACGTACACTTTCACTACACCTTAGAACGTGCACCTTCACTACACCCTAAATCATGCCCATTCACTACACCCTAGAACGTACACTCGCACTACACCCTAGAACGTACACTTTCACTACACCCTAGAACGTGCACTTTCACTACACCCTAGAACGTCCACTTTCACTACACCCTAGAACGTATACTTTCACTACACCATAGATCTTACAATTTCATTACACCCTAGAACGTACACTTTCACTACACCCTAGAATGTACACTTTTACTTCAACCTGAATCGTACAATTTCACTACACCCTAGAATGTACACTTTTACTACAACCTGGAACGTACACTTTCACTACACTCTGGAACGTACACTTTCACTACACCCGACAAAACACACCCTCACTACACCCTAGAACGTACACTTCCACTGCACCCTAGAACGTGCACTTTCACTACGCCCTAGAACGTACACTTTCACTACACCCTAGAACGTACACTTTCACTACATCCTAGAAAGTACACTTTCACTACACCCTGGAATGTACACTTTCACTACACCATAGAACGTACACTTTCACTACACCCTAGAACGTGCAATTTCACTACAACCTACAACATGCACTTTCACTACACCGTAGAACGTGCACTTTCACTACACCCTCGAACGTACACTTTCACTACACCTTAGAACGTACACTTTCACTTCACCCATGGAACGTACACTTTCACTACACCCTAGAACGTACACTTTCACTACACCCTTGAACGTACACTTTCACTACACCCTAGAACGTACACTTTCACTGCATCCTGAAACGTACACTTTCACTACACCCTAGAACGTACACTTTCACTACACCCTCGAACGTACTTTCACTACACCCTAGAATGTACACTTTCACTGCACCCTGAACGTACACTTTCACTACACCCTAGAACGTGCACTTTCACTACAACCTAGAACGTACACTTTCACTGCACCCTAGAACGTACACTTTCACTACACCCTAGAACATACACTTTCACTACACCCTAGAATGTACACTTTCACCCCACCCTAGAACATACACTTTCACTACACCCTAGAACATACACTTTCATTACACCATAGAACGTACACTTTCACTACACCCTAGAACATGCACTTTTACTACACCCTAGAACGTCCACTTTCACTACACCCTAGAACGTACACTTTCACTACACCCTAGAACGTACACTTTCACTACACCCTAGAACGTACACTTTCACTATACCTTAGAACGTGCACCTTCACTACACCCTATAACGTACACTTTCACTACACCCTAGAACGTACACTTTCACTACACCCTAGAACATACACTTTCACTACACCCTAGAATGTACACTTTCACCCCACCCTAGAACATACACTTTCACTACACCCTAGAACATACACTTTCATTACACCATAGAACGTACACTTTCACTACACCCTAGAACATGCACTTTTACTACACCCTAGAACGTCCACTTTCACTACACCCTAGAACGTACACTTTCACTGCACCCTAGAACGTACACTTTCACTACACCCTAGAACATACACTCTCACTACACCCTAGAACGTACACTTTCACTACACTCTAGAACATACACTTTCACTACACCCTAGAATGTACACTTTCACTACACACTAGAACGTACATTTTCACTACACCCTAGAACGTGCACCTTCACTACACCCTAAAACGTGCACATTCACTACACCCTAGAACGTACACTCGCACTACTCCATAGAACGTACACTTTCACTACACCCTAGAACATGCACTTTCACTACACCCTAGAACGTCCACTTTCACTACACCCTAGAGCGTACACTTTCACTACACCCTAGAACTTACACTTTCACTACACCCTAGAACGTACACTTTCACTACACCTTAGAACGTACACCTTCACTACACCCTAAATCATGCCCATTCACTACACCCTAGAACGTACACTCGCACTACACCCTAGAACGTACACTTTCACTACACCCTAGAACGTGCACTTTCACTACACCCTAGAACGTATACTTTCACTACACCATAGATCTTACAATTTCATTACACCCAATAACGTACACTTTCACTACACCCTAGAACGTACACTTTTACTTCAACCTGAATCGTACAATTTCACTACACCCTAGAATGTACACTTTTACTACAACCTGGAACGTACACTTTCACTACACCCTGGAACCTACACTTTCACTACACCCAAGAACACACACCCTCACTACACCCTAGAACGTACACTTCCACTGCACCCTCGAACGTGCACTTTCACTACGCCCTAGAACGTACACTTTCACTACACCCTAGAACGTACACTTTCACTACACCCTAGAACTTACATTTTCACTACACCCTAGAACGTACACTTTCACTACACCTTAGAACGTGCACCTTCACTACACCCTAAATCATGCCCATTCACTACACCCTAGAACGTACACTCGCACTACACCCTAGAACGTACACTTTCACTACACCCTAGAACGTGCACTTTCACTACACCCTAGAACGTATACTTTCACTACACCATAGATCTTACAATTTCATTACACCCAATAACGTACACTTTCACTACACCCTAGAACGTACACTTTTACTTCAACCTGAATCGTACAATTTCACTACACCCTAGAATGTACACTTTTACTACAACCTGGAACGTACACTTTCACTACACCCTGGAACCTACACTTTCACTACACCCGAGAACACACACCCTCACTACACCCTAGAACGTACACTTCCACTGCACCCTCGAACGTGCACTTTCACTACGCCCTAGAACGTACACTTTCACTACATCCTAGAACGTACAGTTTCCCTACATCCTAGAACGTACACTTTCACTACACCCTGGAATGTACACTTTCACTACACCATAGAACGTACACTTTCACTACACCCTAGAACTTACACTTTCACTACACCCTAGAACGTACACTTTCACTACACCTTAGAACGTGCACCTTCACTACACCCTAAATCATGCCCATTCACTACACCCTAGAACGTACACTCGCACTACACCCTAGAACGTACACTTTCACTACACCCTAGAACGTGCACTTTCACTACACCCTAGAACGTATACTTTCACTACACCATAGATCTTACAATTTCATTACACCCAATAACGTACACTTTCACTACACCCTAGAACGTACACTTTTACTTCAACCTGAATCATACAATTTCACTACACCCTAGAATGTACACTTTTACTACAACCTGGAACGTACACTTTCACTACACCCTGGAACCTACACTTCCACTACACCCGAGAACACACACCCTCACTACACCCTAGAACGTACACTTCCACTGCACCCTCGAACGTGCACTTTCACTACGCCCTAGAACGTACACTTTCACTACACCCTAGAACGTACACTTTCACTACATCCTAGAACGTACACTTTCACTACACCCTGGAATGTACACTTTCACTACTCCATAGAACGTACACTTTCACTACACCCTAGAACGGGCACTTTCACTACAACCTAGAACGTGCACTTTCACTACACTGTAGAACGTGCACTTTCACTACACCCTCGAACGTACACTTTCACTACACCCTCGAACGTACACTTTCACTACACCCTAGAACGTACACTTTCACTCACTGCACCCTGGAACGTACACTTTCACTACACCTTAGAACGTACACTTTCACTTCACCCTGGAACGAACACTTTCACTGCACCCTAGAACGTACACTTTCACTACACTCTTGAACATACAATTTCACTACACCCTGGAACGTACACTTTCACTGCACCCTAGAACGTACACTTTCACTGCACCCTAGAACGTACACTTTCACTACACCCTATAACGTACACTTTCACTACACCCTAGAACATGCACTTTTACTACACCCTAGAACGTCCACTTTCACTACACACTAGAACGTACACTTTCACTACACCCTAGAACTTACACTTTCACTACACCCTAGAATGTACATTTTCACTACACCTTAGAACGTGCACCTTCACTACACCCTAGAACATACACTTTCATTACACCATAGAACGTCCACTTTCACTACACCCTAGAACGTACACTTTCACTACACCCTAGAACGTACACTTTCACTACACCCTAGAACGTACACTTTCACTACACCTTAGAACGTGCACCTTCACTACACCCTAAATCATGCCCATTCACTACACCCTAGAACGTACACTCGCACTACACCCTAGAACGTACACTTTCACTACACCCTAGAACGTGCACTTTCACTACACCCTAGAACGTCCACTTTCACTACACCCTAGAACGTATACTTTCACTACACCATAGATCTTACAATTTCATTACACCCTAGAACGTACACTTTCACTACACCCTAGAATGTACACTTTTACTTCAACCTGAATCGTACAATTTCACTACACCCTAGAATGTACACTTTTACTACAACCTGGAACGTACACTTTCACTACACTCTGGAACGTACACTTTCACTACACCCGACAACACACACCCTCACTACACCCTAGAACGTACACTTCCACTGCACCCTAGAACGTGCACTTTCACTACGCCCTAGAACGTACACTTTCACTACACCCTAGAACGTACACTTTCACTACATCCTAGAAAGTACACTTTCACTACACCCTGGAATGTACACTTTCACTACACCATAGAACGTACACTTTCACTACACCCTAGAACGTGCAATTTCACTACAACCTACAACATGCACTTTCACTACACCGTAGAACGTGCACTTTCACTACACCCTCGAACGTACACTTTCACTACACCTTAGAACGTACACTTTCACTTCACCCATGGAACGTACACTTTCACTACACCCTAGAACGTACACTTTCACTACACCCTTGAACGTACACTTTCACTACACCCTAGAACGTACACTTTCACTGCATCCTGAAACGTACACTTTCACTACACCCTAGAACGTACACTTTCACTACACCCTCGAACGTACTTTCACTACACCCTAGAATGTACACTTTCACTGCACCCTGAACGTACACTTTCACTACACCCTAGAACGTGCACTTTCACTACAACCTAGAACGTACACTTTCACTGCACCCTAGAACGTACACTTTCACTACACCCTAGAACATACACTTTCACTACACCCTAGAATGTACACTTTCACCCCACCCTAGAACATACACTTTCACTACACCCTAGAACATACACTTTCATTAAACCATAGAACGTACACTTTCACTACACCCTAGAACATGCACTTTTACTACACCCTAGAACGTCCACTTTCACTACACCCTAGAACGTACACTTTCACTACACCCTAGACCGTACACTTTCACTACACCCTAGAACGTACACTTTCACTATACCTTAGAACGTGCACCTTCACTACACCCTATAACGTACACTTTCACTACACCCTAGAACGTACACTTTCACTGCACCCTAGAAGGTACTCTTTCACTGCACCCTAGAACGTACACTTTCACTACACCCTAGAACATACACTCTCACTACACCCTAGAACGTACACTTTCACTACACTCTAGAACATACACTTTCACTACACCCTAGAATGTACACTTTCACTACACACTAGAACGTACATTTTCACTACACCCTAGAACGTGCACCTTCACTACACCCTAAAACGTGCACATTCACTACACCCTAGAACGTACACTCGCACTACACCATAGAACGTACACTTTCACTACACCCTAGAACATGCACTTTCACTACACCCTAGAACGTCCACTTTCACTACACCCTAGAGCGTACACTTTCACTACACCCTAGAACTTACACTTTCACTACACCCTAGAACGTACACTTTCACTACACCTTAGAACGTACACCTTCACTACACCCTAAATCATGCCCATTCACTACACCCTAGAACGTACACTCGCACTACACCCTAGAACGTACACTTTCACTACACCCTAGAACGTGCACTTTCACTACACCCTAGAACGTATACTTTCACTACACCATAGATCTTACAATTTCATTACACCCAATAACGTACACTTTCACTACACCCTAGAACGTACACTTTTACTTCAACCTGAATCGTACAATTTCACTACACCCTAGAATGTACACTTTTACTACAACCTGGAACGTACACTTTCACTACACCCTGGAACCTACACTTTCACTACACCCAAGAACACACACCCTCACTACACCCTAGAACGTACACTTCCACTGCACCCTCGAACGTGCACTTTCACTACGCCCTAGAACGTACACTTTCACTACACCCTAGAACGTACACTTTCACTACACCCTAGAACTTACATTTTCACTACACCCTAGAACGTACACTTTCACTACACCTTAGAACGTGCACCTTCACTACACCCTAAATCATGCCCATTCACTACACCCTAGAACGTACACTCGCACTACACCCTAGAACGTACACTTTCACTACACCCTAGAACGTGCACTTTCACTACACCCTAGAACGTATACTTTCACTACACCATAGATCTTACAATTTCATTACACCCAATAACGTACACTTTCACTACACCCTAGAACGTACACTTTTACTTCAACCTGAATCGTACAATTTCACTACACCCTAGAATGTACACTTTTACTACAACCTGGAACGTACACTTTCACTACACCCTGGAACCTACACTTTCACTACACCCGAGAACACACACCCTCACTACACCCTAGAACGTACACTTCCACTGCACCCTCGAACGTGCACTTTCACTACACCCTAGAACGTACACTTTCACTACATCCTAGAACGTACAGTTTCCCTACATCCTAGAACGTACACTTTCACTACACCCTGGAATGTACACTTTCACTACACAATAGAACGTACACTTTCACTACACCCTAGAACTTACACTTTCACTACACCCTAGAACGTACACTTTCACTACACCTTAGAACGTGCACCTTCACTACACCCTAAATCATGCCCATTCACTACACCCTAGAACGTACACTCGCACTACACCCTAGAACGTACACTTTCACTACACCCTAGAACGTGCACTTTCACTACACCCTAGAACGTATACTTTCACTACACCATAGATCTTACAATTTCATTACACCCAATAACGTACACTTTCACTACACCCTAGAACGTACACTTTTACTTCAACCTGAATCATACAATTTCACTACACCCTAGAATGTACACTTTTACTACAACCTGGAACGTACACTTTCACTACACCCTGGAACCTACACTTCCACTACACCCGAGAACACACACCCTCACTACACCCTAGAACGTACACTTCCACTGCACCCTCGAACGTGCACTTTCACTACGCCCTAGAACGTACACTTTCACTACACCCTAGAATGTACACTTTCACTACATCCTAGAACGTACACTTTCACTACACCCTGGAATGTACACTTTCACTACACCATAGAACGTACACTTTCACTACACCCTAGAACGGGCACTTTCACTACAACCTAGAACGTGCACTTTCACTACACTGTAGAACGTGCACTTTCACTACACCCTCGAACGTACACTTTCACTACACCCTTGAACGTACACTTTCACTACACCCTAGAACGTACACTTTCACTCACTGCACCCTGGAACGTACACTTTCACTACACCTTAGAACGAACACTTTCACTTCACCCTGGAACGTACACTTTCACTGCACCCTAGAACGTACACTTTCACTACACTCTTGAACGTACAATTTCACTACACCCTGGAACGTACACTTTCACTGCACCCTAGAACATACACTTTCACTGCACCCTAGAACGTACACTTTCACTACACCCTATAACGTACACTTTCACTACACCCTAGAACATGCACTTTTACTACACCCTAGAACGTCCACTTTCACTACACCCTATAACGTACACTTTCACTACACCCTAGAACTTACACTTTCACTACACCCTAGAATGTACATTTTCACTACACCTTAGAACGTGCACCTTCACAACACCCTAGAACATACACTTTCATTACACCATAGAACGTCCACTTTCACTACACCCTAGAACGTACACTTTCACTACACCCTAGAACGTACACTTTCACTACACCCTAGAACGTACACTTTCACTACACCATAGAACGTGCACCTTCACTACACCCTAAATCATGCCCATTCACTACACCCTAGAACGTACACTCGCACTACACCCTAGAACGTACACTTTCACTACACCCTAGAACGTGCACTTTCACTACGCCCTAGAACGTACACTTTCACTACACCCTAGAACGTACACTTTCACTACATCCTAGAAAGTACACTTTCACTACACCCTGGAATGTACACTTTCACTACACCATAGAACGTACACTTTCACTACACCCTAGAACGTGCAATTTCACTACAACCTACAACGTGCACTTTCACTACACCGTAGAACGTGCACTTTCACTACACCCTCGAACGTACACTTTCACTACACCCTCGAACGTACACTTTCACTACACCCTAGAACGTACTCTTTCACTCCACCCTGGAACGTACACTTTCACTACACCTTAGAACGTACACTTTCACTTCACCCATGGAACGTACACTTTCACTACACCCTAGAACGTACACTTTCACTACACCCTTGAACGTACACTTTCACTACACCCTAGAACGTACACTTTCACTGCACCCTGAAACGTACACTTTCACTACACCCTAGAACGTACACTTTCACTACACCCTCGAACGTACTTTCACTACACCCTAGAATGTACACTTTCACTGCACCCTAGAACATACACTTTCACTACACCCTAGAACATACACTTTCATTACACCATAGAACGTACACTTTCACTACACCCTAGAACATGCACTTTTACTACACCCTAGAACGTCCACTTTCACTACACCCTAGAACGTACACTTTCACTACACCCTAGAACGTACACTTTCACTACACCCTAGAACGTACACTTTCACTATACCTTAGAACGTGCACCTTCACTACACCCTATAACGTACACTTTCACTACACCCTAGAACGTACACTTTCACTGCACCCTAGAAGGTACTCTTTCACTGCACCCTAGAACGTACACTTTCACTACACCCTAGAACATACACTTTCACTACACCCTAGAATGTACACTTTCACTACACCTAGAACGCACACTTTCACTACACCCTAGAACGTACACTCTCACTACACCCTATAACG
The DNA here is from genome assembly GCF_978046115.1 of Saccoglossus kowalevskii. NCBI lineage: Eukaryota > Metazoa > Hemichordata > Enteropneusta > Harrimaniidae > Saccoglossus > Saccoglossus kowalevskii. Next base: position 35,555,240 of record NC_140654.1, read on the forward strand.
TACACTTTCACTACACTCTAGAACATACACTTTCACTACACCCTAGAACGTACACTTTCACTACACACTAGAACGTACATTTTCACTACACCCTGGAACGTGCACCTTCACTACACCCTAAAACGTGCACATTCACTACACCCTAGAACGTACACTCGCACTACACCATAGAACGTACACTTTCACTACACCCTAGAACATGCACTTTTACTACACCCTAGAACGTCCACTTTCACTACACCCTAGAACGTACACTTTCACTACACCCTAGAACTTACACTTTCACTACACCCTAGAACGTACACTTTCACTACACCTTAGAACGTGCACCTTCACTACACCCTAAATCATGCCCATTCACTACACCCTAGAATGTACACTCGCACTACACCCTAGAACGTACACTTTCACTACACCCTAGAACGTGCACTTTCACAACACCCTAGAACGTATACTTTCACTACACCATAAATCTTACAATTTCATTACACCCAATAACGTACACTTTCACTACACCCTAGAACGTACACTTTTACTTCAACCTGAATCGTACAATTTCACTACATCCTAGAACGTACACTTTCATTACACCCTGGAATGTACACTTTCACTACACCATAGAACGTACACTTTCACTACACCCTAGAACGGGCACTTTCACTACAACCTAGAACGTGCACTTTCACTACACTGTAGAACGTGCACTTTCACTACACCCTCGAACGTACACTTTCACTACACCCTCGAACGTACTTTCACTACACCCTAGAATGTACACTTTCACTGCACCCTAGAACATACACTTTCACTACACCCTAGAACATACACTTTCATTACACCATAGAACGTACACTTTCACTACACCCTAGAACATGCACTTTTACTACACCCTAGAACGTCCACTTTCACTACACCCTAGAATGTACACTTTCACTACACCCTGGAATGTACACTTTCACTACACCATAGAATGTACACTTTCACTACACCCTAGAACGGGCACTTTCACTACAACCTAGAACGTGCACTTTCACTACACTGTAGAACGTGCACTTTCACTACACCCTCGAACGTACACTTTCACTACACCCTCGAACGTACACTTTCACTACACCCTAGAACGTACACTTTCACTCACTGCACCCTGGAACGTACACTTTCACTACACCTTAGAACGTACACTTTCACTTCACCCTGGAACGTACACTTTCACTACACCCTAGAACGTACACTTTCACTACACCCTTGAACGTACACTTTCACTACACCCTAGAACGTACACTTTCACTACACCCTTGAACGTACACTTTCACTACACCATAGAACGTACACTTTCACTGCACTCTGGAACGTACACTTTCACTACACCCTAGAACGTGCACTTTCACTACAACCTAGAACGTACACTTTCACTGCACCCTAGAAAGTACACTTTCACTGCACCCTAGAACGTACACTTTCACTACACCCCCGAACATACACTTTCACTACACCCTAGAACGTACACTTTCACTGCACCCTAGAACGTACACTTTCACTACACTCTTGAACGTACAATTTCACTACACCCTGGAACGTACACTTTCACTGCACCCTAGAACGTACACTTTCACTGCACCCTAGAACGTACACTTTCACTACACCCTATAACGTACACTTTCACTACACCCTAGAACGTACACTTTCACTCACTGCACCCTGGAACGTACACTTTCACTACACCTTAGAACGTACACTTTCACTTCACCCTGGAACGTACACTTTCACTACACCCTAGAACGTACACTTTCACTACACCCTTGAACGTACACTTTCACTACACCCTAGAACGTACACTTTCACTACACCCTCGAACGTACACTTTCACTACACCCTAGAACGTACACTTTCACTGCACTCTGGAACGTACACTTTCACTACACCCTAGAACGTGCACTTTCACTACAACCTAGAACGTACACTTTCACTGCACCCTAGAAAGTACACTTTCACTGCACCCTAGAACGTACACTTTCACTGCACCCTAGAACGTACACTTTCACTACACTCTTGAACGTACAATTTCACTACACCCTGGAACGTACACTTTCACTGCACCCTAGAACGTACACTTTCACTGCACCCTAGAACGTACACTTTCACTACACCCTATAACGTACACTTTCACTACACCCTAGAACATGCACTTTTACTACACCCTAGAACGTCCACTTTCACTACACCTAGAACGTACACTTTCACTACACCCTAGAACTTACACTTTCACTACACCCTAGAATGTACACTTTTACTACACCTTAGAACGTGCACCTTCACTACACCCTAAATCATGCCCATTCACTACACCCTAGAACGTACACTCGCACTACACCCTAGAACGTACACTTTCACTACACCCTAGAACGTGCACTTTCACTACACCCTAGAACGTATACTTTCACTACACCATAGATCTTACAATTTCATTACACCCAATAACGTACACTTTCACTACACCCTAGAACGTACACTTTTACTTCAACCTGAATCGTACAATTTCACTACACCCTAGAATGTACACTTTTACTACAACCTGGAACGTACACTTTCACTACAGCCTGGAACCTACACTTTCACTACACCCGAGAACACACACCCTCACTACACCCTAGAACCTACACTTCCACTGCACCCTCGAACGTACACTTTTACTTCAACCTGAATCGTACAATTTCACTACATCCTAGAACGTACACTTTCATTACACCCTGGAATGTACACTTTCACTACACCATAGAACGTACACTTTCACTACACCCTAGAACGGGCACTTTCACTACAACCTAGAACGTGCACTTTCACTACACTGTAGAACGTGCACTTTCACTACACCCTCGAACGTACACTTTCACTACACCCTCGAACGTACACTTTCACTACACCCTAGAACGTACACTTTCACTCACTGCACCCTGGAACGTACACTTTCACTACACCTTAGAACGTACACTTTCACTTCACCCTGGAACGTACACTTTCACTACACCCTAGAACGTACACTTTCACTACACCCTTGAACGTACACTTTCACTACATCCTAGAAAGTACACTTTCACTACACCCTGGAATGTACACTTTCACTACACCATAGAACGTACACTTTCACTACACCCTAGAACGTGCAATTTCACTACAACCTACAACGTGCACTTTCACTACACCGTAGAACGTGCACTTTCACTACACCCTCGAACGTACACTTTCACTACACCCTCGAACGTACACTTTCACTACACCTTAGAACGTGCACCTTCACTACACCCTAAATCATGCCCATTCACTACACCCTAGAACGTACACTCGCACTACACCCTAGAACGTACACTTTCACTACACCCTAGAACGTGCACTTTCACTACACCCTAGAACGTATACTTTCACTACACCATAGATCTTACAATTTCATTACACCCAATAACGTACACTTTCACTACACCCTAGAACGTACACTTTTACTTCAACCTGAATCGTACAATTTCACTACACCCTAGAATGTACACTTTTACTACAACCTGGAACGTACACTTTCACTACAGCCTGGAACCTACACTTTCACTACACCCGAGAACACACACCCTCACTACACCCTAGAACCTACACTTCCACTGCACCCTCGAACGTACACTTTTACTTCAACCTGAATCGTACAATTTCACTACATCCTAGAACGTACACTTTCATTACACCCTGGAATGTACACTTTCACTACACCATAGAACGTACACTTTCACTACACCCTAGAACGGGCACTTTCACTACAACCTAGAACGTGCACTTTCACTACACTGTAGAACGTGCACTTTCACTACACCCTCGAACGTACACTTTCACTACACCCTCGAACGTACACTTTCACTACACCCTAGAACGTACACTTTCACTCACTGCACCCTGGAACGTACACTTTCACTACACCTTAGAACGTACACTTTCACTTCACCCTGGAACGTACACTTTCACTACACCCTAGAACGTACACTTTCACTACACCCTTGAACGTACACTTTCACTACATCCTAGAAAGTACACTTTCACTACACCCTGGAATGTACACTTTCACTACACCATAGAACGTACACTTTCACTACACCCTAGAACGTGCAATTTCACTACAACCTACAACGTGCACTTTCACTACACCGTAGAACGTGCACTTTCACTACACCCTCGAACGTACACTTTCACTACACCCTCGAACGTACACTTTCACTACACCCTAGAACGTACTCTTTCACTCCACCCTGGAACGTACACTTTCACTACACCTTAGAACGTACACTTTCACTTCACCCATGGAACGTACACTTTCACTACACCCTAGAACGTACACTTTCACTACACCCTTGAACGTACACTTTCACTACACCCTAGAACTTACACTTTCACTACACCCTAGAACGTACACTTTCACTACACCTTAGAACGTGCACCTTCACTACACCCTAAATCATGCCCATTCACTACACCCTAGAACGTACACTCGCACTACACCCTAGAACGTACACTTTCACTACACCCTAGAACGTGCACTTTCACAACACCCTAGAACGTATACTTTCACTACACCATAAATCTTACAATTTCATTACACCCAATAACGTACACTTTCACTACACCCTAGAACGTACACTTTTACTTCAACCTGAATCGTACAATTTCACTACATCCTAGAACGTACACTTTCATTACACCCTGGAATGTACACTTTCACTACACCATAGAACGTACACTTTCACTACACCCTAGAACGGGCACTTTCACTACAACCTAGAACGTGCGCTTTCACTACACTGTAGAACGTGCACTTTCACTACACCCTCGAACGTACACTTTCACTACACCCTCGAACGTACACTTTCACTACACCCTAGAACGTACACTTTCACTCACTGCACCCTGGAACGTACACTTTCACTACACCTTAGAACGTACACTTTCACTTCACCCTGGAACGTACACTTTCACTACACCCTAGAACGTACACTTTCACTACACCCTTGAACGTACACTTTCACTACACCCTAGAACGTACACTTTCACTACACCCTTGAACGTACACTTTCACTACACCATAGAACGTACACTTTCACTGCACTCTGGAACGTACACTTTCACTACACCCTAGAACGTGCACTTTCACTACAACCTAGAACGTACACTTTCACTACACCCTAGAAAGTACACTTTCACTGCACCCTAGAACGTACACTTTCACTACACCCCCGAACATACACTTTCACTACACCCTAGAACGTACACTTTCACTGCACCCTAGAACGTACACTTTCACTACACTCTTGAACGTACAATTTCACTACACCCTGGAACGTACACTTTCACTGCACCCTAGAACGTACACTTTCACTGCACCCTAGAACGTACACTTTCACTACACCCTATAACGTACACTTTCACTACACCCTAGAACGTACACTTTCACTCACTGCACCCTGGAACGTACACTTTCACTACACCTTAGAACGTACACTTTCACTTCACCCTGGAACGTACACTTTCACTACACCCTAGAACGTACACTTTCACTACACCCTTGAACGTACACTTTCACTACACCCTAGAACGTACACTTTCACTACACCCTCGAACGTACACTTTCACTACACCCTAGAACGTACACTTTCACTGCACTCTGGAACGTACACTTTCACTACACCCTAGAACGTGCACTTTCACTACAACCTAGAACGTACACTTTCACTGCACCCTAGAAAGTACACTTTCACTGCACCCTAGAACGTACACTTTCACTGCACCCTAGAACGTACACTTTCACTACACTCTTGAACGTACAATTTCACTACACCCTGGAACGTACACTTTCACTGCACCCTAGAACGTACACTTTCACTGCACCCTAGAACGTACACTTTCACTACACCCTATAACGTACACTTTCACTACACCCTAGAACATGCACTTTTACTACACCCTAGAACGTCCACTTTCACTACACCTAGAACGTACACTTTCACTACACCCTAGAACTTACACTTTCACTACACCCTAGAATGTACACTTTTACTACACCTTAGAACGTGCACCTTCACTACACCCTAAATCATGCCCATTCACTACACCCTAGAACGTACACTCGCACTACACCCTAGAACGTACACTTTCACTACACCCTAGAACGTGCACTTTCACTACACCCTAGAACGTATACTTTCACTACACCATAGATCTTACAATTTCATTACACCCAATAACGTACACTTTCACTACACCCTAGAACGTACACTTTTACTTCAACCTGAATCGTACAATTTCACTACACCCTAGAATGTACACTTTTACTACAACCTGGAACGTACACTTTCACTACAGCCTGGAACCTACACTTTCACTACACCCGAGAACACACACCCTCACTACACCCTAGAACCTACACTTCCACTGCACCCTCGAACGTACACTTTTACTTCAACCTGAATCGTACAATTTCACTACATCCTAGAACGTACACTTTCATTACACCCTGGAATGTACACTTTCACTACACCATAGAACGTACACTTTCACTACACCCTAGAACGGGCACTTTCACTACAACCTAGAACGTGCACTTTCACTACACTGTAGAACGTGCACTTTCACTACACCCTCGAACGTACACTTTCACTACACCCTCGAACGTACACTTTCACTACACCCTAGAACGTACACTTTCACTCACTGCACCCTGGAACGTACACTTTCACTACACCTTAGAACGTACACTTTCACTTCACCCTGGAACGTACACTTTCACTACACCCTAGAACGTACACTTTCACTACACCCTTGAACGTACACTTTCACTACATCCTAGAAAGTACACTTTCACTACACCCTGGAATGTACACTTTCACTACACCATAGAACGTACACTTTCACTACACCCTAGAACGTGCAATTTCACTACAACCTACAACGTGCACTTTCACTACACCGTAGAACGTGCACTTTCACTACACCCTCGAACGTACACTTTCACTACACCCTCGAACGTACACTTTCACTACACCCTAGAACGTACTCTTTCACTCCACCCTGGAACGTACACTTTCACTACACCTTAGAACGTACACTTTCACTTCACCCATGGAACGTACACTTTCACTACACCCTAGAACGTACACTTTCACTACACCCTTGAACGTACACTTTCACTACACCCTAGAACGTACACTTTCACTGCACCCTGAAACGTACACTTTCACTACACCCTAGAACGTACACTTTCACTACACCCTCGAACGTACTTTCACTACACCCTAGAATGTACACTTTCACTGCACCCTAGAACATACACTTTCACTACACCCTAGAACATACACTTTCATTACACCATAGAACGTACACTTTCACTACACCCTAGAACATGCACTTTTACTACACCCTAGAACGTCCACTTTCACTACACCCTAGAACGTACACTTTCACTACACCCTAGAACGTACACTTTCACTACACCCTAGAACGTACACTTTCACTATACCTTAGAACGTGCACCTTCACTACACCCTATAACGTACACTTTCACTACACCCTAGAACGTACACTTTCACTGCACCCTAGAAGGTACTCTTTCACTGCACCCTGGAACGTACACTTTCACTACACCCTAGAACATACACTTTCACTACACCCTAGAATGTACACTTTCACTACACCTAGAACGCACACTTTCACTACACCCTAGAACGTACACTCTCACTACACCCTATAACGTACACTTTCACTACACTCTAGAACATACACTTTCACTACACCCTAGAACGTACACTTTCACTACACACTAGAACGTACATTTTCACTACACCCTGGAACGTGCACCTTCACTACACCCTAAAACGTGCACATTCACTACACCCTAGAACGTACACTCGCACTACACCATAGAACGTACACTTTCACTACACCCTAGAACATGCACTTTTACTACACCCTAGAACGTCCACTTTCACTACACCCTAGAACGTACACTTTCACTACACCCTAGAACTTACACTTTCACTACAACCTAGAACGTACACTTTCACTACACCTTAGAACGTGCACCTTCACTACACCCTAAATCATGCCCATTCACTACACCCTAGAACGTACACTCGCACTACACCCTAGAACGTACACTTTCACTACACCCTAGAACGTGCACTTTCACAACACCCTAGAACGTATACTTTCACTACACCATAAATCTTACAATTTCATTACACCCAATAACGTACACTTTCACTACACCCTAGAACGTACACTTTTACTTCAACCTGAATCGTACAATTTCACTACATCCTAGAACGTACACTTTCATTACACCCTGGAATGTACACTTTCACTACACCATAGAACGTACACTTTCACTACACCCTAGATCGGGCACTTTCACTACAACCTAGAACGTGCACTTTCACTACACTGTAGAACGTGCACTTTCACTACACCCTCGAACGTACACTTTCACTACACCCTCGAACGTACACTTTCACTACACCCTAGAACGTACACTTTCACTCACTGCACCCTGGAACGTACACTTTCACTACACCTTAGAACGTACACTTTCACTTCACCCTGGAACGTACACTTTCACTACACCCTAGAACGTACACTTTCACTACACCCTTGAACGTACACTTTCACTACACCCTAGAACGTACACTTTCACTACACCCTTGAACGTACACTTTCACTACACCATAGAACGTACACTTTCACTGCACTCTGGAACGTACACTTTCACTACACCCTAGAACGTGCACTTTCACTACAACCTAGAACGTACACTTTCACTGCACCCTAGAAAGTACACTTTCACTGCACCCTAGAACGTACACTTTCACTACACCCCCGAACATACACTTTCACTACACCCTAGAACGTACACTTTCACTGCACCCTAGAACGTACACTTTCACTACACTCTTGAACGTACAATTTCACTACACCCTGGAACGTACACTTTCACTGCACCCTAGAACGTACACTTTCACTGCACCCTAGAACGTACACTTTCACTACACCCTATAACGTACACTTTCACTACACCCTAGAACGTACACTTTCACTCACTGCACCCTGGAACGTACACTTTCACTACACCTTAGAACGTACACTTTCACTTCACCCTGGAACGTACACTTTCACTACACCCTAGAACGTACACTTTCACTACACCCTTGAACGTACACTTTCACTACACCCTAGAACGTACACTTTCACTACACCCTCGAACGTACACTTTCACTACACCCTAGAACGTACACTTTCACTGCACTCTGGAACGTACACTTTCACTACACCCTAGAACGTGCACTTTCACTACAACCTAGAACGTACACTTTCACTGCACCCTAGAAAGTACACTTTCACTGCACCCTAGAACGTACACTTTCACTGCACCCTAGAACGTACACTTTCACTACACTCTTGAACGTACAATTTCACTACACCCTGGAACGTACACTTTCACTGCACCTTAGAACGTACACTTTCACTGCACCCTAGAACGTACACTTTCACTACACCCTATAACGTACACTTTCACTACACCCTAGAACATGCACTTTTACTACACCCTAGAACGTCCACTTTCACTACACCTAGAACGTACACTTTCACTACACCCTAGAACTTACACTTTCACTACACCCTAGAATGTACACTTTTACTACACCTTAGAACGTGCACCTTCACTACACCCTAAATCATGCCCATTCACTACACCCTAGAACGTACACTCGCACTACACCCTAGAACGTACACTTTCACTACACCCTAGAACGTGCACTTTCACTACACCCTAGAACGTATACTTTCACTACACCATAGATCTTACAATTTCATTACACCCAATAACGTACACTTTCACTACACCCTAGAACGTACACTTTTACTTCAACCTGAATCGTACAATTTCACTACACCCTAGAATGTACACTTTTACTACAACCTGGAACGTACACTTTCACTACAGCCTGGAACCTACACTTTCACTACACCCGAGAACACACACCCTCACTACACCCTAGAACCTACACTTCCACTGCACCCTCGAACGTACACTTTTACTTCAACCTGAATCGTACAATTTCACTACATCCTAGAACGTACACTTTCATTACACCCTGGAATGTACACTTTCACTACACCATAGAATGTACACTTTCACTACACCCTAGAACGGGCACTTTCACTACAACCTAGAACGTGCACTTTCACTACACTGTAGAACGTGCACTTTCACTACACCCTTGAACGTACACTTTCACTACACCCTCGAACGTACACTTTCACTACACCCTAGAACGTACACTTTCACTCACTGCACCCTGGAACGTACACTTTCACTACACCTTAGAACGTACACTTTCACTTCACCCTGGAACGTACACTTTCACTACACCCTAGAACGTACACTTTCACTACACCCTTGAACGTACACTTTCACTACACCCTAGAACGTACACTTTCACTACACCCTTGAACGTACACTTTCACTACACCATAGAACGTACACTTTCACTGCACTCTGGAACGTACACTTTCACTACACCCTAGAACGTGCACTTTCACTACAACCTAGAACGTACACTTTCACTGCACCCTAGAAAGTACACTTTCACTGCACCCTAGAACGTACACTTTCACTACACCCCCGAACATACACTTTCACTACACCCTAGAACGTACACTTTCACTGCACCCTAGAACGTACACTTTCACTACACTCTTGAACGTACAATTTCACTACACCCTGGAACGTACACTTTCACTGCACCCTAGAACGTACACTTTCACTGCACCCTAGAACGTACACTTTCACTACACCCTATAACGTACACTTTCACTACACCCTAGAACGTACACTTTCACTCACTGCACCCTGGAACGTACACTTTCACTACACCTTAGAACGTACACTTTCACTTCACCCTGGAACGTACACTTTCACTACACCCTAGAACGTACACTTTCACTACACCCTTGAACGTACACTTTCACTACACCCTCGAACGTACACTTTCACTACACCCTAGAACGTACACTTTCACTGCACTCTGGAACGTACACTTTCACTACGCCCTAGAACGTGCACTTTCACTACAACCTAGAACGTACACTTTCACTGCACCCTAGAAAGTACACTTTCACTGCACCCTAGAACGTACACTTTCACTGCACCCTAGAACGTACACTTTCACTACACTCTTGAACGTACAATTTCACTACACCCTGGAACGTACACTTTCACTGCACCCTAGAACGTACACTTTCACTGCACCCTAGAACGTACACTTTCACTACACCCTATAACGTACACTTTCACTACACCCTAGAACATGCACTTTTACTACACCCTAGAACGTCCACTTTCACTACACCTAGAACGTACACTTTCACTACACCCTAGAACTTACACTTTCACTACACCCTAGAATGTACACTTTTACTACACCTTAGAACGTGCACCTTCACTACACCCTAAATCATGCCCATTCACTACACCCTAGAACGTACACTCGCACTACACCCTAGAACGTACACTTTCACTACACCCTAGAACGTGCACTTTCACTACACCCTAGAACGTATACTTTCACTACACCATAGATCTTACAATTTCATTACACCCAATAACGTACACTTTCACTACACCCTAGAACGTACACTTTTACTTCAACCTGAATCGTACAATTTCACTACACCCTAGAATGTACACTTTTACTACAACCTGGAACGTACACTTTCACTACAGCCTGGAACCTACACTTTCACTACACCCGAGAACACACACCCTCACTACACCCTAGAACCTACACTTCCACTGCACCCTCGAACGTACACTTTTACTTCAACCTGAATCGTACAATTTCACTACATCCTAGAACGTACACTTTCATTACACCCTGGAATGTACACTTTCACTACACCATAGAACGTACACTTTCACTACACCCTAGAACGGGCACTTTCACTACAACCTAGAACGTGCACTTTCACTACACTGTAGAACGTGCACTTTCACTACACCCTCGAACGTACATTTTCACTACACCCTCGAACGTACACTTTCACTACACCCTAGAACGTACACTTTCACTCACTGCACCCTGGAACGTACACTTTCACTACACCTTAGAACGTACACTTTCACTTCACCCTGGAACGTACACTTTCACTACACCCTAGAACGTACACTTTCACTACACCCTTGAACGTACACTTTCACTACACCCTAGAACGTACACTTTCACTACACCCTTGAACGTACACTTTCACTACACCATAGAACGTACACTTTCACTGCACTCTGGAACGTACACTTTCACTACACCCTAGAACGTGCACTTTCACTACAACCTAGAACGTACACTTTCACTGCACCCTAGAAAGTACACTTTCACTGCACCCTAGAACGTACACTTTCACTACACCCCCGAACATACACTTTCACTACACCCTAGAACGTACACTTTCACTGCACCCTAGAACGTACACTTTCACTACACTCTTGAACGTACAATTTCACTACACCCTGGAACGTACACTTTCACTGCACCCTAGAACGTACACTTTCACTGCACCCTAGAACGTACACTTTCACTACACCCTATAACGTACACTTTCACTACACCCTAGAACGTACACTTTCACTCACTGCACCCTGGAACGTACACTTTCACTACACCTTAGAACGTACACTTTCACTTCACCCTGGAACGTACACTTTCACTACACCCTAGAACGTACACTTTCACTACACCCTTGAACGTACACTTTCACTACACCCTAGAACGTACACTTTCACTACACCCTCGAACGTACACTTTCACTACACCCTAGAACGTACACTTTCACTGCACTCTGGAACGTACACTTTCACTACACCCTAGAACGTGCACTTTCACTACAACCTAGAACGTACACTTTCACTGCACCCTAGAAAGTACACTTTCACTGCACCCTAGAACGTACACTTTCACTGCACCCTAGAACGTACACTTTCACTACACTCTTGAACGTACAATTTCACTACACCCTGGAACGTACACTTTCACTGCACCCTAGAACGTACACTTTCACTGCACCCTAGAACGTACACTTTCACTACACCCTATAACGTACACTTTCACTACACCCTAGAACATGCACTTTTACTACACCCTAGAACGTCCACTTTCACTACACCTAGAACGTACACTTTCACTACACCCTAGAACTTACACTTTCACTACACCCTAGAATGTACACTTTTACTACACCTTAGAACGTGCACCTTCACTACACCCTAAATCATGCCCATTCACTACACCCTAGAACGTACACTCGCACTACACCCTAGAACGTACACTTTCACTACACCCTAGAACGTGCACTTTCACTACACCCTAGAACGTATACTTTCACTACACCATAGATCTTACAATTTCATTACACCCAATAACGTACACTTTCACTACACCCTAGAACGTACACTTTTACTTCAACCTGAATCGTACAATTTCACTACACCCTAGAATGTACACTTTTACTACAACCTGGAACGTACACTTTCACTAGAGCCTGGAACCTACACTTTCACTACACCCGAGAACACACACCCTCACTACACCCTAGAACCTACACTTCCACTGCACCCTCGAACGTGCACTTTCACTACGCCCTAGAACGTACACTTTCACTACACCCTAGAACGTATACTTTCACTACATCCTAGAACGTACACTTTCACTACACCCTGGAATGTACACTTTCACTACACCATAGAACTTACACTTTCACTACACCCTAGAACGGGCACTTTCACTACAACCTAGAACGTGCACTTTCACTACACCGTAGAACGTGCACTTTCACTACACCCTCGAACGTACACTTTCACTTCACCCTGGAACGTACACTTTCACTACACCCTAGAACGTGCACTTTCACTACAACCTAGAACGTACACTTTCACTGCACCCTAGAAAGTACACTTTCACTGCACCCTAAAACGTACACTTTCACTACACCCTCGAACATACACTTTCACTACACCCTAGAACGTACACTTTCACTACACTCTTGAACGTACACTTTCACTACACCCTGGAACATACACTTTCACTGCACCCTAGAACGTACACTTTCACTGCACCCTAGAACGTACACTTTCACTACACCCTATAACGTACACTTTCACTACACCCTAGAACGTGCACTTTCACTACACCCTATAACGTACACTTTCACTACACCCTAGAACGTGCACTTTCACTACACCCTAGATCGTACACTTTCACTACACCCTAGAACGTACACTTTTACTACAGCCTAGAACGTACACTCTCACTACACCCTAAAACATACACTATCACTACACCCTAGAACGTACACTTTCACTGCACTCTGGAACGTACACTTTCACTACACCCTAGAACGTGCACTTTCACTACAACCTAGAACGTACACTTTCACTGCACCCTAGAAAGTACACTTTCACTGCACCCTAGAACGTACACTTTCACTGCACCCTAGAACGTACACTTTCACTACACTCTTGAACGTACAATTTCACTACACCCTGGAACGTACACTTTCACTGCACCCTAGAACGTACACTTTCACTGCACCCTAGAACGTACACTTTCACTACACCCTATAACGTACACTTTCACTACACCCTAGAACATGCACTTTTACTACACCCTAGAACGTCCACTTTCACTACACCTAGAACGTACACTTTCACTACACCCTAGAACTTACACTTTCACTACAACCTAGAACGTACACTTTCACTACACCTTAGAACGTGCACCTTCACTACACCCTAAATCATGCCCATTCACTACACCCTAGAACGTACACTCGCACTACACCCTAGAACGTACACTTTCACTACACCCTAGAACGTGCACTTTCACAACACCCTAGAACGTATACTTTCACTACACCATAAATCTTACAATTTCATTACACCCAATAACGTACACTTTCACTACACCCTAGAACGTACACTTTTACTTCAACCTGAATCGTACAATTTCACTACATCCTAGAACGTACACTTTCATTACACCCTGGAATGTACACTTTCACTACACCATAGAACGTACACTTTCACTACACCCTAGAACGGGCACTTTCACTACAACCTAGAACGTGCACTTTCACTACACTGTAGAACGTGCACTTTCACTACACCCTCGAACGTACACTTTCACTACACCCTAGAACGTACACTTTCACTACACCCTAGAACGTACACTTTCACTCACTGCACCCTGGAACGTACACTTTCACTACACCTTAGAACGTACACTTTCACTTCACCCTGGAACGTACACTTTCACTACACCCTAGAACGTACACTTTCACTACACCCTTGAACGTACACTTTCACTACACCCTAGAACGTACACTTTCACTACACCCTTGAACGTACACTTTCACTACACCATAGAACGTACACTTTCACTGCACTCTGGAACTTACACTTTCACTACACCCTAGAACGTGCACTTTCACTACAACCTAGAACGTACACTTTCACTGCACCCTAGAAAGTACACTTTCACTGCACCCTAGAACGTACACTTTCACTACACCCCCGAACATACACTTTCACTACACCCTAGAACGTACACTTTCACTGCACCCTAGAACGTACACTTTCACTACACTCTTGAACGTACAATTTCACTACACCCTGGAACGTACACTTTCACTGCACCCTAGAACGTACACTTTCACTGCACCCTAGAACGTACACTTTCACTACACCCTATAACGTACACTTTCACTACACCCTAGAACGTACACTTTCACTCACTGCACCCTGGAACGTACACTTTCACTACACCTTAGAACGTACACTTTCACTTCACCCTGGAACGTGCACTTTCACTACACCCTCGAACGTACACTTTCACTACACCCTCGAACGTACACTTTCACTACACCCTAGAACGTACTCTTTCACTCCACCCTGGAACGTACACTTTCACTACACCTTAGAACGTACACTTTCACTTCACCCATGGAACGTACACTTTCACTACACCCTAGAACGTACACTTTCACTACACCCTTGAACGTACACTTTCACTACACCCTAGAACGTACACTTTCACTGCACCCTGAAACGTACACTTTCACTACACCCTAGAACGTACACTTTCACTACACCCTCGAACGTACTTTCACTACACCCTAGAATGTACACTTTCACTGCACCCTAGAACATACACTTTCACTACACCCTAGAACATACACTTTCATTACACCATAGAACGTACACTTTCACTACACCCTAGAACATGCACTTTTACTACACCCTAGAACGTCCACTTTCACTACACCCTAGAACGTACACTTTCACTACACCCTAGAACGTACACTTTCACTACACCCTAGAACGTACACTTTCACTATACCTTAGAACGTGCACCTTCACTACACCCTATAACGTACACTTTCACTACACCCTAGAACGTACACTTTCACTGCACCCTAGAAGGTACTCTTTCACTGCACCCTAGAACGTACACTTTCACTACACCCTAGAACATACACTTTCACTACACCCTAGAATGTACACTTTCACTACACCTAGAACGCACACTTTCACTACACCCTAGAACGTACACTCTCACTACACCCTATAACGTACACTTTCACTACACTCTAGAACATACACTTTCACTACACCCTAGAACGTACACTTTCACTACACACTAGAACGTACATTTTCACTACACCCTGGAACGTGCACCTTCACTACACCCTAAAACGTGCACATTCACTACACCCTAGAACGTACACTCGCACTACACCATAGAACGTACACTTTCACTACACCCTAGAACATGCACTTTTACTACACCCTAGAACGTCCACTTTCACTACACCCTAGAACGTACACTTTCACTACACCCTAGAACTTACACTTTCACTACAACCTAGAACGTACACTTTCACTACACCTTAGAACGTGCACCTTCACTACACCCTAAATCATGCCCATTCACTACACCCTAGAACGTACACTCGCACTACACCCTAGAACGTACACTTTCACTACACCCTAGAACGTGCACTTTCACAACACCCTAGAACGTATACTTTCACTACACCATAAATCTTACAATTTCATTACACCCAATAACGTACACTTTCACTACACCCTAGAACGTACACTTTTACTTCAACCTGAATCGTACAATTTCACTACATCCTAGAACGTACACTTTCATTACACCCTGGAATGTACACTTTCACTACACCATAGAACGTACACTTTCACTACACCCTAGAACGGGCACTTTCACTACAACCTAGAACGTGCACTTTCACTACACTGTAGAACGTGCACTTTCACTACACCCTCGAACGTACACTTTCACTACACCCTCGAACGTACACTTTCACTACACCCTAGAACGTACACTTTCACTCACTGCACCCTGGAACGTACACTTTCACTACACCTTAGAACGTACACTTTCACTTCACCCTGGAACGTACACTGTCACTACACCCTAGAACGTACACTTTCACTACACCCTTGAACGTACACTTTCACTACACCCTAGAACGTACACTTTCACTACACCCTTGAACGTACACTTTCACTACACCATAGAACGTACACTTTCACTGCACTCTGGAACGTACACTTTCACTACACCCTAGAACGTGCACTTTCACTACAACCTAGAACGTACACTTTCACTGCACCCTAGAAAGTACACTTTCACTGCACCCTAGAACGTACACTTTCACTACACCCCCGAACATACACTTTCACTACACCCTAGAACGTACACTTTCACTGCACCCTAGAACGTACACTTTCACTACACTCTTGAACGTACAATTTCACTACACCCTGGAACGTACACTTTCACTGCACCCTAGAACGTACACTTTCACTGCACCCTAGAACGTACACTTTCACTACACCCTATAACGTACACTTTCACTACACCCTAGAACGTACACTTTCACTCACTGCACCCTGGAACGTACACTTTCACTACACCTTAGAACGTACACTTTCACTTCACCCTGGAACGTACACTTTCACTACACCCTAGAACGTACACTTTCACTACACCCTTGAACGTACACTTTCACTACACCCTAGAACGTACACTTTCACTACACCCTCGAACGTACACTTTCACTACACCCTAGAACGTACACTTTCACTGCACTCTGGAACGTACACTTTCACTACACCCTAGAACGTGCACTTTCACTACAACCTAGAACGTACACTTTCACTGCACCCTAGAAAGTACACTTTCACTGCACCCTAGAACGTACACTTTCACTGCACCCTAGAACGTACACTTTCACTACACTCTTGAACGTACAATTTCACTACACCCTGGAACGTACACTTTCACTGCACCTTAGAACGTACACTTTCACTGCACCCTAGAACGTACACTTTCACTACACCCTATAACGTACACTTTCACTACACCCTAGAACATGCACTTTTACTACACCCTAGAACGTCCACTTTCACTACACCTAGAACGTACACTTTCACTACACCCTAGAACTTACACTTTCACTACACCCTAGAATGTACACTTTTACTACACCTTAGAACGTGCACCTTCACTACACCCTAAATCATGCCCATTCACTACACCCTAGAACGTACACTCGCACTACACCCTAGAACGTACACTTTCACTACACCCTAGAACGTGCACTTTCACTACACCCTAGAACGTATACTTTCACTACACCATAGATCTTACAATTTCATTACACCCAATAACGTACACTTTCACTACACCCTAGAACGTACACTTTTACTTCAACCTGAATCGTACAATTTCACTACACCCTAGAATGTACACTTTTACTACAACCTGGAACGTACACTTTCACTACAGCCTGGAACCTACACTTTCACTACACCCGAGAACACACACCCTCACTACACCCTAGAACCTACACTTCCACTGCACCCTCGAACGTACACTTTTACTTCAACCTGAATCGTACAATTTCACTACATCCTAGAACGTACACTTTCATTACACCCTGGAATGTACACTTTCACTACACCATAGAATGTACACTTTCACTACACCCTAGAACGGGCACTTTCACTACAACCTAGAACGTGCACTTTCACTACACTGTAGAACGTGCACTTTCACTACACCCTTGAACGTACACTTTCACTACACCCTCGAACGTACACTTTCACTACACCCTAGAACGTACACTTTCACTCACTGCACCCTGGAACGTACACTTTCACTACACCTTAGAACGTACACTTTCACTTCACCCTGGAACGTACACTTTCACTACACCCTAGAACGTACACTTTCACTACACCCTTGAACGTACACTTTCACTACACCCTAGAACGTACACTTTCACTACACCCTTGAACGTACACTTTCACTACACCATAGAACGTACACTTTCACTGCACTCTGGAACGTACACTTTCACTACACCCTAGAACGTGCACTTTCACTACAACCTAGAACGTACACTTTCACTGCACCCTAGAAAGTACACTTTCACTGCACCCTAGAACGTACACTTTCACTACACCCCCGAACATACACTTTCACTACACCCTAGAACGTACACTTTCACTGCACCCTAGAACGTACACTTTCACTACACTCTTGAACGTACAATTTCACTACACCCTGGAACGTACACTTTCACTGCACCCTAGAACGTACACTTTCACTGCACCCTAGAACGTACACTTTCACTACACCCTATAACGTACACTTTCACTACACCCTAGAACGTACACTTTCACTCACTGCACCCTGGAACGTACACTTTCACTACACCTTAGAACGTACACTTTCACTTCACCCTGGAACGTACACTTTCACTACACCCTAGAACGTACACTTTCACTACACCCTTGAACGTACACTTTCACTACACCCTAGAACGTACACTTTCACTACACCATCGAACGTACACTTTCACTACACCCTAGAACGTACACTTTCACTGCACTCTGGAACGTACACTTTCACTACGCCCTAGAACGTGCACTTTCACTACAACCTAGAACGTACACTTTCACTGCACCCTAGAAAGTACACTTTCACTGCACCCTAGAACGTACACTTTCACTGCACCCTAGAACGTACACTTTCACTACACTCTTGAACGTACAATTTCACTACACCCTGGAACGTACACTTTCACTGCACCCTAGAACGTACACTTTCACTGCACCCTAGAACGTACACTTTCACTACACCCTATAACGTACACTTTCACTACACCCTAGAACATGCACTTTTACTACACCCTAGAACGTCCACTTTCACTACACCTAGAACGTACACTTTCACTACACCCTAGAACTTACACTTTCACTACACCCTAGAATGTACACTTTTACTACACCTTAGAACGTGCACCTTCACTACACCCTAAATCATGCCCATTCACTACACCCTAGAACGTACACTCGCACTACACCCTAGAACGTACACTTTCACTACACCCTAGAACGTGCACTTTCACTACACCCTAGAACGTATACTTTCACTACACCATAGATCTTACAATTTCATTACACCCAATAACGTACACTTTCACTACACCCTAGAACGTACACTTTTACTTCAACCTGAATCGTACAATTTCACTACACCCTAGAATGTACACTTTTACTACAACCTGGAACGTACACTTTCACTACAGCCTGGAACCTACACTTTCACTACACCCGAGAACACACACCCTCACTACACCCTAGAACCTACACTTCCACTGCACCCTCGAACGTACACTTTTACTTCAACCTGAATCGTACAATTTCACTACATCCTAGAACGTACACTTTCATTACACCCTGGAATGTACACTTTCACTACACCATAGAACGTACACTTTCACTACACCCTAGAACGGGCACTTTCACTACAACCTAGAACGTGCACTTTCACTACACTGTAGAACGTGCACTTTCACTACACCCTCGAACGTACATTTTCACTACACCCTCGAACGTACACTTTCACTACACCCTAGAACGTACACTTTCACTCACTGCACCCTGGAACGTACACTTTCACTACACCTTAGAACGTACACTTTCACTTCACCCTGGAACGTACACTTTCACTACACCCTAGAACGTACACTTTCACTACACCCTTGAACGTACACTTTCACTACACCCTAGAACGTACACTTTCACTACACCCTTGAACGTACACTTTCACTACACCATAGAACGTACACTTTCACTGCACTCTGGAACGTACACTTTCACTACACCCTAGAACGTGCACTTTCACTACAACCTAGAACGTACACTTTCACTGCACCCTAGAAAGTACACTTTCACTGCACCCTAGAACGTACACTTTCACTACACCCCCGAACATACACTTTCACTACACCCTAGAACGTACACTTTCACTGCACCCTAGAACGTACACTTTCACTACACTCTTGAACGTACAATTTCACTACACCCTGGAACGTACACTTTCACTGCACCCTAGAACGTACACTTTCACTGCACCCTAGAACGTACACTTTCACTACACCCTATAACGTACACTTTCACTACACCCTAGAACGTACACTTTCACTCACTGCACCCTGGAACGTACACTTTCACTACACCTTAGAACGTACACTTTCACTTCACCCTGGAACGTACACTTTCACTACACCCTAGAACGTACACTTTCACTACACCCTTGAACGTACACTTTCACTACACCCTAGAACGTACACTTTCACTACACCCTCGAACGTACACTTTCACTACACCCTAGAACGTACACTTTCACTGCACTCTGGAACGTACACTTTCACTACACCCTAGAACGTGCACTTTCACTACAACCTAGAACGTACACTTTCACTGCACCCTAGAAAGTACACTTTCACTGCACCCTAGAACGTACACTTTCACTGCACCCTAGAACGTACACTTTCACTACACTCTTGAACGTACAATTTCACTACACCCTGGAACGTACACTTTCACTGCACCCTAGAACGTACACTTTCACTGCACCCTAGAACGTACACTTTCACTACACCCTATAACGTACACTTTCACTACACCCTAGAACATGCACTTTTACTACACCCTAGAACGTCCACTTTCACTACACCTAGAACGTACACTTTCACTACACCCTAGAACTTACACTTTCACTACACCCTAGAATGTACACTTTTACTACACCTTAGAACGTGCACCTTCACTACACCCTAAATCATGCCCATTCACTACACCCTAGAACGTACACTCGCACTACACCCTAGAACGTACACTTTCACTACACCCTAGAACGTGCACTTTCACTACACCCTAGAACGTATACTTTCACTACACCATAGATCTTACAATTTCATTACACCCAATAACGTACACTTTCACTACACCCTAGAACGTACACTTTTACTTCAACCTGAATCGTACAATTTCACTACACCCTAGAATGTACACTTTTACTACAACCTGGAACGTACACTTTCACTACAGCCTGGAACCTACACTTTCACTACACCCGAGAACACACACCCTCACTACACCCTAGAACCTACACTTCCACTGCACCCTCGAACGTGCACTTTCACTACGCCCTAGAACGTACACTTTCACTACACCCTAGAACGTATACTTTCACTACATCCTAGAACGTACACTTTCACTACACCCTGGAATGTACACTTTCACTACACCATAGAACTTACACTTTCACTACACCCTAGAACGGGCACTTTCACTACAACCTAGAACGTGCACTTTCACTACACCGTAGAACGTGCACTTTCACTACACCCTCGAACGTACACTTTCACTTCACCCTGGAACGTACACTTTCACTACACCCTAGAACGTGCACTTTCACTACAACCTAGAACGTACACTTTCACTGCACCCTAGAAAGTACACTTTCACTGCACCCTAAAACGTACACTTTCACTACACCCTCGAACATACACTTTCACTACACCCTAGAACGTACACTTCCACTACACTCTTGAACGTACACTTTCACTACACCCTGGAACATACACTTTCACTGCACCCTAGAACGTACACTTTCACTGCACCCTAGAACGTACACTTTCACTACACCCTATAACGTACACTTTCACTACACCCTAGAACGTGCACTTTCACTACACCCTATAACGTACACTTTCACTACACCCTAGAACGTGCACTTTCACTACACCCTAGATCGTACACTTTCACTACACCCTAGAACGTACACTTTTACTACAGCCTAGAACGTACACTCTCACTACACCCTAAAACATACACTATCACTACACCCTAGAACGTACACTTTCACTGCACTCTGGAACGTACACTTTCACTACACCCTAGAACGTGCACTTTCACTACAACCTAGAACGTACACTTTCACTGCACCCTAGAAAGTACACTTTCACTGCACCCTAGAACGTACACTTTCACTGCACCCTAGAACGTACACTTTCACTACACTCTTGAACGTACAATTTCACTACACCCTGGAACGTACACTTTCACTGCACCCTAGAACGTACACTTTCACTGCACCCTAGAACGTACACTTTCACTACACCCTATAACGTACACTTTCACTACACCCTAGAACATGCACTTTTACTACACCCTAGAACGTCCACTTTCACTACACCTAGAACGTACACTTTCACTACACCCTAGAACTTACACTTTCACTACAACCTAGAACGTACACTTTCACTACACCTTAGAACGTGCACCTTCACTACACCCTAAATCATGCCCATTCACTACACCCTAGAACGTACACTCGCACTACACCCTAGAACGTACACTTTCACTACACCCTAGAACGTGCACTTTCACAACACCCTAGAACGTATACTTTCACTACACCATAAATCTTACAATTTCATTACACCCAATAACGTACACTTTCACTACACCCTAGAACGTACACTTTTACTTCAACCTGAATCGTACAATTTCACTACATCCTAGAACGTACACTTTCATTACACCCTGGAATGTACACTTTCACTACACCATAGAACGTACACTTTCACTACACCCTAGAACGGGCACTTTCACTACAACCTAGAACGTGCACTTTCACTACACTGTAGAATGTGCACTTT